>NW_028318058.1:8035718-8383937 GCF_062004578.1 Staurois parvus
TCACCTTGGATTTAAAAAGAAGCTATAAAAGTAGCAGAACAAAGAAGACAAGCCAAAATTTCTGGCAATAGAATGAAAGTATCACAAATGAACCAGCTTTGCAAGAGGACCTCCAAGATATGACATTAAAAATATTCCACAAGATTACTGGATTAAACTACACAACAGATTTGCTGCTCTTGATACAGGAGATAAAGAGCCTATAAACAGCAAGGAAGATGCTAAGTCTAAGTGCAGTATGTAGCAGTTTATTCAGTCATAAAAGGTTAAAAACATTTACAAATAACAGCAATGCAAAGCTCATCAATTGTATGGTTCCAGGTGAACACACTGAGCTGACCAGCGATAGTGAGTGTGGTGGAACGCACATACAAGATGGCCGCCGTACTTCCGGGAGAGGTGTGATACGCACATGCCGAACGTGACATCAAGGGGACAGTAACGCGTTTCGGAGCATGCATAGACGCTTCTTCTTCAGACCATAGGCCCCGTCATAAGAGTCGGTACTTATAGCAAGTAGAGGCAAGAAAAACGGATAATAGGAGGATGGAGAGGGCAACCAATCAGACTAGATTAATTAAATTGAATAGGTAGAGGGGTATTCAACAAAGCGACACCTAGGGGATAATTTTGGTATTACAAGCAAGGGCCAAGATTACAAAAACACTAAAATGACACATATTATTGAACCCCTCGTGTTTCGCATTGTATTGTTATTGTACTGTCTCATGTATTGTCCCCCATTGTAATGTACAGCGCTGAGCGAACTGTTGGCGCTATATAAATACTGTATAATAATAATAATATAATAATATTATCACATTATAACATTTGTCAGCTAAATGTTCCTATGTTGTGATGAAATTTTAGCATACCATAAATCCATTATCACATATATAATAATATACATTTTGTATAGTAGCAATTATATGCATGATAATATGTGTCATTTTAATGATATTGTAATCTTGGTCCTTGCTTGTACTACCAAAATTATCCCCTAGGTGTCGCTATGTTAGATACACCTATACCAATTTAATCTATCTAGTCTAATTGGTTGCCCTCTCCATCACTCTGTTTTTCACGCCCCTACTTGCTATAAGTAGCGGCTCTTATGACGGGGTCTATGGTCTGAAGGAGGAGTGTCTGCACATGCTCTGAAACGCATTACCGACCCTTGACATGCATTCCATGCCTCTCCTGGAAGTACGGTGGCCATCTTGCATGTGCATTCCACCACTCTCACTACTGCTGGTCGGCTCAGTGTGCTCCCCTGGAACCATATAATTGATAAGCCTTTGCCTTGCTGTTATCCTGTAAGTGTTTTTAACCTTTTATAACTGATTAAACAGCTGCATACTGCACTTAGAAGCACCTTCCTTGCTGTTTATTGTTAATAGAGACTGCTTCTACTCACGAAGAGCTGCTCCCGTGCTTTGTGTTGTTCCATGTCACCTGGTCATCCTTTCCTCCATTTGATGCCCGAGATGCTTTCCTGCTGGAGGTCACACTGATGCCGAGCGTCTTATGAACACAGGCCTTAAGAGTTATGGAATTATATCAAAACCATAATTAATAAAGAAGCTGAAAAAAACATTACAGATGAGAGGAAACGTTAAGAAGTCACCCTGGATTTCAGAAGAAGCTAGAAAAATGGCAGAACAAAGAAGGCAAGCCAAAATTTTTGGTGATAGAGTGAAAGTATCACAATAAACCAAGCCTTTCGACGACAAGTTCGGAAAGATAAAGAATGATATCTCAATGATATTTGTAAGAACACTGAAGCTGAGCACGCAAAAGGAAAACCAGACTAGCTTTTGAGGACATTAAGAGATTACTGCAGAAATTCCAACCAAGATTGGGGATACCTAAAGACTCAAATGGATTCATACTGGATGATCTAGAGAACATTTAAAAGGAGAAGGAAAGATTTTTTTTTTATTTATTAAAAAAAAGCAATGTGAATAACATTTAAAAACTGAACCAGAAAGTGATGCTGAAGACAAACCATATATCCTTAAAGTGGTTCTAAAACAAACATGTTTTTTTACCTTAATGCATTCCTAGCATTAAGGTAAAAAATGTTTAGGCATCCGTTTTGGCTCCTCACCCCCCTTTTACTTACCTGAGCCCTCATTTGATCCAGTGCTGTGCACATCTACAACTCTTCTCTCCCCTCACTTCTGTGTTTCACTGGACGGGATTGCCAGAAAAACTGACCACTGTTTAGGAGACCAGAAAGTGCAAGGTTGGTAATGGTCGCTTACTTCTAACTTCAACTTGTTCAATTAAGCTTTGCAATAAAACCTGGAAGCTGATTGGTTTCCCCAGTTTATGTAAATAACCCCAATTGCATTTATTTTGAAGTGGCATAGCAGATTGAGGAGAGATTTTCAAGTGTTATCAAGAACAGTTGCGTGCTGGTGGTCATCGTGACGATCACAGCATCAGACCCTAGCCCTTCTCACCAAACTCGTGACCGAAGGACTAGCCAATCTAAAACCGCGCTGTCACGTGCGTAACAATACCATGCCCAGCTGCACCCTGCACAAAGATTTTCCAGCTAATGGACCACAATCTGTGTACCGGCAGCCTGGGAGCGATTGTTACTGGGTAAGGTTAATTACGCAATTAACCCTTCACACTGCCACCATCTCCTTTTTGTACAGAGAAAGAGGAAACTCTGCAATATTAGCAATAACACTATGACGTTCGAATAATCGTCTGTATACCACTGTCAACACAGGCAGGGTATACAGAGATTTAAACACACACAGTAGCGCCCTTCAGAGACAGGGGTTCTTAGTTTGCATTAAAGAGCTTTAGAAACAGTTCAACACTCTCAAAAAGTAAGATGTATTACTAAAACGTTAAAAGGGTGCAATAAAAATTTTTACAGAAAAAGATGTAGCCAATATATATATATAAATATACAGAGAGCAATAACACAGCAAAGAGATAACAGAAAGATGTTTAGAGAGATAAAGTACTTGCCAAAAGTCCTGGTTTAAGCAGCTTTCAAGTTTTCCCAGCAAAAGGGCCTTATCTCCCAAAGTTAGTTCTGATGTTAAAAGGGAACTTCAACTCAGCTCAGCTTAGCTTAACTTCTGCTCCAAGCATAACAGCTTTTCTAGGAACTCAGCAGGGTGTCTCCTTGAAGCAGAGAACCAATCGCCTCATTTGGGGAGGGTGTTGGGGCGGAGACCCAAGCTAGAACCAAAAACCCTCCCAGCTGATGTCATGGTCCATAACTTACCCTCAGTGCATTTAGCAGCCTTGCCACTAGTAGATTAATATGCAGACGCATCTGCTGAACGTCTAGATATGAAATATGACATACTTGCTGTGACGTTAAGGAGATATCATTTTCTGCTCTCCTGTAGATGTCAGCTTGAAGCTCAGTGAGAACTTGGTTTATGGCTTAAAGATCCTTTTCCAGCAAGAGTCTCGCAGAAATACGGGGGCCAGGCTAATTGGGGTTTATAACCATGACGCCCTCCCAATGAGTTTGCTACCTGTGATCTCTGCATCAAACAGACCACATGTCACTCAATGAAGAGGGAGGGGGGATATCGTAGGAATCTGATTTGGGAGTAGAAAATGATACAAGATGGAGGCCTTTGCCAAAATGAAGGTTCGCATCCATCTCTGTGTGCAGGATTGCTACACCTCCCCCCTCAGGTGGTTGCATGGGAGGAACTGCAATTTCCCTCCTGATGCAACCGACACCTGCTGCTGGTTTTCCTGACCAGAGCACAGACTCATTGTGCCCAGAGGTTCACCTTGGTGTGATCTGGCACCACTGCACTGCGGGAGAACCAGGTTCCTTCTGAGAAGGGTGCTGTTCTCCCCAGCAACACTGGTGTGCCAACCAAGTGAGTTGTCAGGGGTGAACACCAGTCGGTTGTGACTATCCGGATATCGTGGCAACTGCCGTGGTGCCCACCTGTTCACAAAACACTTCTGTTCAGGGGTGTCATATGCTAATATATGGAGATGTAGCTTCTTGTTGAGGTAGAGAATGAGATTTCCCTCTCCAATCTCCTTCCTCAGGCCCAGGACTACATCTGACCCGAAGGTAGTGGTGCCTGTGTGTACCGGAACCGGACAGGCGAATTCTGGAACTCGCCTCCCAGATGTGTCCACAGGTACCTTCGTCCAAGATAAACAGTCCTCTTTACCTGCTAGCATCCAGGACACCATCTCCATCAGTTTCCTGTCTGCTAGGTCAGTCACAGGTTCAGCTGAGCCATGATAGTTGCACCCAGGCGTCTTATTGTAGCCAGCTGCACCCAAGACTGATGTAACCTGCCTTTTGGCCTGGGGGGTAGGCTAGGCCATAACTGCCTCAGTGTCCCCATTCCCAGACCTCTGGGGGTCTCTTCCTATGGGTGGTTCCCAAGGCTGAACCACTGACATGCCTCTCTGACAGTTCCCATTCTCGACTGTCAGAGTAGGCACGGGCAGTTTGTTCCTGACTAGTGACTGGGACCCAAGTTGCTTTTCCCAGACAGGGCCAAACACTGCAAGGCCCCTAAAGTGGGCAACTGCACACAGTTCCACTCCACATTGTAGGTCATTCCTGACCCCTGGGGA
This sequence comes from Staurois parvus, assembly GCF_062004578.1. NCBI lineage: Eukaryota > Metazoa > Chordata > Amphibia > Anura > Ranidae > Staurois > Staurois parvus. Next base: position 8,040,315 of record NW_028318058.1, read on the forward strand.
GGTGGTTGGTGTGTTCTGAACCCCAACTATCTTTCCCGTGAATTCAGGAAAGCCTCATGGGGTGGTGAAGGCTGACCCATCCTGAGCCTCCTGGGTTAGAGATAGTGGTCCATACCCTCTGCTCAGGTCCATGATGGTTAGACCACGGGAACCTGCCGGATGCTTCATTACCTCATGGCTCCTAGGCATGGGGTAGGCCACAACCACAGGGCTGGCGCTCAGTTTTCCAAGGTCCTCACAAAGCCTGGTCATCTGATCCTGTTTGGGGACTGAGACTACCGGTGATGCCCAGACCCTGCGGAATCCCTGGATCCCTAACTGCACTATTCCCTCTGTCTCTTTGGCCCATTCAGTCTGCACCTCCTGTGAGATGAGGTGAGCCGAAGGCATGAGGGAAGGATACACCATGCCGTCCAACTCATGAACAGCACAGTGAGCTCTCCCTGGGTTTCCCTGAGCCCAGACACCATCTACCATAGGCCTTGCCAGCAGCTTCTGTACCTTAATGGAGAGTTCCAATTCAGGTGTGCTGTCACTGCCCATGACATATGTTTGTCTGCCTGATGTTTGGGGAGGGAGTCTAAGCCAGAAATAGTTGGAGGGGGTTTCCTTCCTGACTTCAGATGTTCCCGTACACTTTGACAGGCCAGATCAGGTGACACTCTTTCAGTCCCCAAGTCTACTGCTGGTAGACCATTCATTTCACTGTCCCCATCAAGCCATTGTTTATCTTTCTCAGCAGGGAAGCTCACAGCTAGCTTGCTGCTAAAGTCCATATTTTGATCACTCTTCAGTGCTGCCTTGGCCTTGGGACTACAAGTACAAACCAGCTGTCCAGTACCATACAGGAAAAACGGTTGGGCGGTCATCCAGGTAGAATCCTCTGAGCCAGAACAAGAAAGAGGCCTATCCCTTTGCTAAGCACCCAGAGATTGTAGCTCTACTCACTTCACAGCACTGTGGGTGACCCCCAACAATGAAAATGCATCATTATTATCATCATGGCCATTATCATCATTATTAGCATTATCAATGTTATCATCAACATTATCAATGTCAGCATCATCGTCATCATTATCATCATCATTATCAACAGTTATGTTTGTAATATCAATGACACATGAGTTCATTACCTCCCCATGCAAGGGGATTTCTTCTCCTTTTCCAGCTAATGGAGAATCCTGTAACCCCTCCCTCTGTCCATTCACAGGTTGCCCAGACATTACCCCAACATCTGCACACAGTACCTTGGCATGTCCAGAGAGTTCCAGGGGTCCTTCAGGGTATTCTCGGCAGGGGAATAATAGGACACAAGAGTACCCAAATCAGCACCCAACAAAACAGGTGTGGGAATTTCATCCGACCCCCACCTCCCTCATCCCCCTTCCTGCACCCCAATCAATGAATACCTTTGCACAGGGTATGTGTGAACAGGTCCCCCCAACTCCTGTGAGGGTAAGAAACTTTCCTGGGATGAGGTTCCTTTGCTCAATCACCTCTGGTTGGATCAAGGTGACTTCTGCCCCGGTGTCATGGAAACCAGTTACAAACCAGTTGCCCACAGTGACTGGCTGCAAGTTGGCGAGGGTTACCCGCATCTTCCTGTGGACAAACAGCACTGAAGAAGAATTGCTTGCCGGCTGGCCAGGTGATGTCATCTGCTTCTGCTCAGGACACTGCGTCCTGAGATGTCCGGATTTCCCACAGGTGTAACATCTGCTGTTGTCAAGCAGGGATGGCTTGGCCCCAAGTACTGCAGGTGTTGGGTGAGGGGGAGCTTGACTCACTGGCATAGGAGGAGTTGCTATGGGTGATTTCCCTCCTTTCCAGCCATTCGAAGGAGCCTTGAGATGGTCAGACACCAGTGTGTAAACATAGGTATCTGCCTGATCGGCTGCAGTTTGGCAGATGCTGGCTCTCTCTCCAAGACAAACTGTCTGACGTCTGCCTGGCAGATATGCAGGAGCTGATATCGTATCATGAGATCCTCCAGAGACTCATAGGAGTCAGCTTTCAGTCCCTTAGTCCACTGTCGGAATGTGGTGTGTAAGCGACTGGCCACATCCGTGTAAGAGTCCCCAAGTCCCTTTTGCAAGGACCTAAACCGCTTGCGGTTACACTTCCGGGGTCATCTGGTACTTCCGGATGATGGCATCTTTTAGAGCTTCGTATTCGTCGTCCTGCCCCTCTGGCAATTTGACAAACGCATCCAGGGCCTTGCCTCTAGCCCTGGTGTCAGGTACCAAGCCCATTGTGCTTGGGGCAGATGGTACTGACGGCATGTTTTTTCAAATGACAGTAAATACATGTCAATGTCACTATCTTTTTCCATCACTGGAAACTTGGCTGCTGTGCCCACGGCCTGAGAGGCGTCCCTGTGCTCTAAGGACCTGAGGTTCTGAACCTGTCACTGCTGCTGGAGCCTGACCATCTCCATTTCGTGCCAACGATCAGCTTCCCTCTACGCCGCTTCTCGGTCAGCTTGGTGTTCCGCTCTGTCAGCCGCTCTCTCAGCCTGGTGGTCAAGGAACTGCATGTATGCCATAGGATCTGTCTCCATGATGCGTTTCAGGGCTTCCTGCATCTGAGGAGAGTCTCTGCTGGTTACAGACATTTCGGTGCTGGCCTGCTCAGGCTGTGGTGTGAAGATAACGTGCTGTGGTACTCCAGTGTCAGTCTCTGTATGCCCATCCTGAGAGGCCGTCTCTGAGCCACTGGGATCAGAGGTAGCGGGAATACCTTCATGGTCAAGTTCCCCCGAGTTCTGGTTTGCTCGGCTATCATGCTCTAGTAGGTCACAAAGAAAATGATAGAAGATGGAGGCCTTTGCAAAAATGGAGGTTCACATCCATCTCTGTGTGCACGATTGCTACAGTCATTTCTGAAAACATTCATATTTATATTTAGACAGAGTTTGTGTTTTGCACACTGCTATAGCAGATATTTTTGACATCCTGAAGTATTGTTTCAGGCAGATATGCTTTTCAGTGTGTGTGACAGTAATAATTTCAGTTTCTATGTGCTTACTGTAAAAACATGAACATTAAAAAATGGGCAGCAGGCAAAAGGAAGCTTTGCCTGTGTCAGGAACAAGTGGCACAACACAAACTTGTATGAGGGTGGCTAGCCTAAGCCCTTTGGTTTTCCCTCTGAAGATATGCCACCAGCATGGTAGCATATAGTCACCATATTAAATGAATGCAACCGCACATATGATAAATGGGAGGTGTCACGTACCTGATGGTAGAACCTGAGATGTAGAGGAGGGCCTCCCTTGCAGCTCTGGCTCAGGGGCCCTGGTAAACTGACAGGCATTGAGGAAGAGCCCCAGATAAGTTTAAATATCCCACCTGGTGCCAAAGTGCCGCTGCGCATGCACATGTGCAAGCGCACCCGCAGGCCAGCAACAAACAGAGCCGACAGGAGCCCTGCATCTGTGCACATCTGTGCACCTTCCATGACAGGAGGACAAAATAAGGGAGTACTTTAAAATACACTTTTGTTGCGAGAAGTGTGTGGTGAGGTGCCACATAAAAAGGCCAATTGTTTAGGCAATACGTTTAAAACCAAGGCAGCTTTCTTGGGAAGGCAGACAGCCTTTTCTCATTAAACCACAAAATGGCTTGTGCAGTATTTACAGTGAGAAACAGAAGTATTTGAACACCCTGAGATTTTGCAAGTTCTCCCATTTAGAAATCATGGAGGGGCCTGAAATTCACATTGTAGGTGCATTCCACACTGAGAGACAGAATTAAAAAAAAATTCAGGAAATCACATTGTATGATTTTTAAAGAATGTATTTGTCTTGCACTGCTGAACATAAGTATTTGAACACCTGAGAAAATCAGTGTTAATATTTGATACAGAAGCCTTTGTTTGCAATTACAGAGGTCAAACGTTTCCTGTAGTTCTTGACCAGGTTTGCACACACTGCAACAGGGATTTTGGCCCACTCCTCCACACAGATCTCCTCTAGATCGGTCAGGTTTCGGGGCTGTCACTGAGCAACACGGAGTTTCAGCTCCCTCCAAAGATGTTCTATTGAATTTGGGTCTGGAGACTGGCTAGGCCACTCCAGAACCTTGATATGCTTCTTACGGAGCCACTCCTTGGTTATCCTGGCTGTGTGCTTCGGGTCGTTGTCATGTTGGAAGACCCAGCCACGATCCATCTTCAATGCTCTGACTGAGGGAAGGAGGTTGTTGCTCAAAATCTCACAATAAATTGCCCCATTCATCCTCTCCTTAATATAGTGCAGTTGTCCTGTCCCCTTCGCAGAAAGGTACCCCCAAAGCATGATGTACCACCCCCATGCGTCACAGTAGGGATGGTGTTCTTAGGATGCAACTCATCCTTTTTTTTTCCTCCAAACACGACGAGTGAAGTTTAGACCAAAAAGTTCTACTTTGGTCTCATTTGACCACATGACTTTCTCCCATGCCTCCTCTGGATCATCCAGATGGTCATTGGCAAACTTCAGACGGGCCTGATGACTTGAGCAGGGGAACCTTCCGTGCAATGCATGATTTGAAACCATGACGGCGTAGTGTTCTATCGACAGTGACCTTTGAAACTGTGGTCCCAGCTCTCTTCATGTCATTGACCAGCTCCTCCCTTGTAGTTCTGCGCTGAGTCCTCACCTTTCTTATCATCAGTGATACCCCACAAGGTGAGATCTTGCATGGAGCCCCAGTCCGAGGGAGACTGACAGTCGTCTTTAGCCTCTTCCATTGTCTAACAATTGCTCCAACAGTTGGTCTATTTTCACCAAGCTGCTTGGCAATTGCCCCGTAGCCCTCTCCAGCCTTGTGGAGGTCCACAATATTGTCTCTGCTGTCTTTTGACAGCTCTTTGGTCTTGCCCATGGTAGTAGTTGGCGTCTGACTGACTGGGGGGTGGACAGGTGTCTTTAAAGAGCTCAGACAGGTGCTACTAAGTTAGATTAATGAGTGTAGAGGTGGACTTTTTAAAGGCACAGTAACAGGTCTTTGAGAGACAGAATTCTTGCTGTTTCTTAGGTGTTCAAATACTTATGTTCAGCAGTGCAAGACAAGTAAATTCTTTAAAAATCATTCAATGTGATTTCCTGAATTGTTTCTTTTAATTCTGTCTCTCAGAGTGGGAATGTACCTACAATGTGAATTTCAGACCACTCCATGATTTCTAAGTGGGAGAACTTGCAAAATCGCAGGGTGTTCAAATACTTCTGTTCCTCACTGTATATATGAGATATATATATATATATATATATATATATATATACACACACACACACACACTTTTTTACACAGATATAGCTTAAAATTATAGTGTTCTAGAGACTTTTTGCTTCCCTTTCATCCTAAAGGCATAACCTTGCTATTTGTCCTATTTGTCAATGATCCCCAGCAAAAACCCATACTCCTCAGAAACCATGATATGCACATTTTGTACTGATTATGTCTAACAAACTTTGATGTGCTTGATGCAAGTTGTAATATATGGCTCTGGAATTGTATGCGATATCTGTGCTATCAACCCGTAGACTTGATGCAGAGCTATCCTCTCCCTGAGATACATTAGCCATCATAAGAGATTCCTTTCTAATGGCCAAAGAAAAAATATGTATTGTGTAATTTCATGTGCTGTTTTTTTTGTCATGGTATCTGCACATAAATTGTACAATATTTGGAATTGACCCATAGACCGGAAATTGTGTATTTGCCTTGTGTAAAACTTCCTCTTGACAATCACCTCAGTTATATAGTCCCAAAACTGTGTTTAATTTGCAGATTTCTCAACTCAGGGACACTCACCCAATGTATTCAAAGATTTGTATAGTATATGAAATCCTTTCAGCATATTAATAGCCTCATATCCTTGAGTTAGCAGGAAAAAGTGTGAAAAGAAATAATTATGTCTTCAATTTCCCAATTTTAGACATTTTTAATCCGTTAACAATTACACTACATATTCTAATGATCCAGTACATAATAGAGACTTGAAAGGAAGGCTATGTAAGTCATTGTTCATTATGTTATTTGAAATTTCATATGTTCTTGTCATGCACCACAGGGTGAAGAAGTAATTATATTGTCTTTATTTGGTATCATAGTTCACTTTTTTTCATGATAGAACAAATAATGTATTGATGAATAGTGCACTTTGAAATTGCAACAATATTAATAGAAAAAAAGCCTGACAACTCTGAAGTTGAGGCTCTGGCACAACTCTCCCCACCTCCACCACCACCCAAGGTAGGATCATTGCAGGGATGCAGAAGGAGCTGGGCTGATCTCGTTTGGAAGTTTGTAAACAAATTACCTAAAAGTGTAGGCAAATGTTATTATTTGTTTCCGCTTGCATTATAAATTGTGCAGTGTGTGTGTAATTTTACAATGTAGTTTAGTGGACCTACTTTAGTTATCTTAGAGCCATGTAGGGGAACTTTCCGGTCACGTGGTGACCTCCCTTATAGGCAGAAGAAGTGCATGTATTTGGACAAAACTTATCTAGCACGGATCAGGCAAGAAGAAGGCCAAATGATTAAAAATACTTTATGGAACTCTGGGAAAAGCTTTAAAAATCTGTTGTGTGCTCTATTTAGAAGAGCCGGTAAACTCTTATTAATACATCAGGACCTCTAGCAGTGCTTCTAGAACCTTTATAAGAGTGAACATTGAGTTACTGTACCTACGCACTAGCTATCCCAGACTTTATAAATGTATAGAGCATAATGCAAATGGATTGTCCTGTAGTGGTCCAGATCATACATCTACAAAAATCTGCCCTTTCTATGTGCACACCCGGTTACTTTGTTTGCTTATGTGGCTTGTTTGCTATGGACTAATATTGGTATTATAGATCCTGGGCTGTAGTACACAGATATTTGAAGAAATCACTTTGTTTTATGGCAGAATACCATGAAACTGACAGCTGTTTTATCTAAACAATTAAAAAGATGTTACTCTTTTAAATTGACAATGCTTCAATGTGTGTCTGTGCCAGTGCTACCAATCCAAAATACTTATATAATTTTCTGACAAAAACGTTCAGCCATGTTATGACAGGGTTACTGTCATTTACCCAATAAGAGCTAGTAAAAGGACTTGTGCATTTATGTTTAGGTAGCTTAGTTATTTTTTTTTATCCTGGAAATTGATCATAAAGGTTATCCAAATGTGTACACCCACCCCCACTTATCTATATATAACTTAAAGGAAACTTGTAATGAGATAGATATGTAGGTGGCCATACTGACCTCTCCTTGTGAAAATGTGAATTGCCATCCTGTCATTGGTTTTAATGCTTTAGAAGTCTCTAACAAAAAGCAGGCATGCTGCAAGTGAACTCTGGACTTGCATACTTGCTCCAGGTCAGTAAGTTAATCCTGACACCAATGGATCATCCGAAAGGCAGCTCGTATTTATATAAAGAGAGGTCAGCAATGGCAGCTTAAATTGGAACTGAACTAAAAAAAGAGAACCTTGGTTATGTTATAGAAAACATTAATAATAGTAATCATGTCTAGGCAGTGACCTGAAAGTTTCTACTTCTCTCTGGAATACTTCCTTAAAATATCTGTGCTATATCACATATGTAGTATGTGAGAGTGCTTAGACACACCTTTGCACACAGCTTCATAGCTGGATCTTTTCTTTTTCAGTCAGCCAGAAGGGTGAACAAAAAAAAAATTAACAGATTTCTCCATTCATACAAGCGAGGTGGATGGAGGAAACCCCCCACACACACACCCGCCCAGGCATTGGGGTTGATTTACTAAAACAGGAGAATGCAAAATCTGGTGCAGCTGTGAATGGTAGCCAATGAGCTTCTAACTTGTTCAGTTAAGCCTCATCAAAAAAAAATGGAAGCTGTTTGGTTTCTATGTAGAGCTGCACCAGATTTTGCACTTTCCAGTTTTAGTAATTCAACCTCATTGTTCTAACAGTGGACTCTCTGCTGTCAGAATACACTAATCAATGGCTGCAGCTGCTGATTGACAAACATTTTCCATCATTCCCATTAGACATAAGTTGATCAAACAATTAATTTCTGTCGATCAGGGGCAGCCACCCATGTATCATAATTTGTCCTGTCCCTGCTGAACTGAATACATTTTGATCTTAAAGAGGTTAGAAAGGCTCAAGGTTTTTTACTTTAATGCATTCTCTGCATTAAGGTAAAAAACCTTCTGCCAGAAGCACCACCCACAGCCCCCTGTTAAATACTTACCTGAGTCCCATCTTGATCCAGCAATGTGAATGAAAGCAGAGGTGCTCCCCAGTCTGCCTCTCCACATTGGCTGAGACATAGGGGTGCAGGGCCGAGCTGCTCTCTGTGTGTCTTATAGCGGCTTGCTATAGGGGCTCTAGGCAAAAAGGAGGGGCCAGGAGCACCTGCGGGGGGATCTGAAAAAAACAGGATTGGGACTGCTGTGTGCAAAACCATTGCACAGAGAAGGTATGTATAACATGTTTGTTAATTAAAAAAAAAAAAAGGTGAGCCTTTACAATCACATTAAGGCACTGCTGCCCCTTACTGTTAGTCTCAGGCAATTTGGAGTTAGATTACTACTATGCTACTCATTGCTAATCAGCAGCTCCAATATGAGGAAGTAAAACCCTGCCTTTACCAAGATGGCCACATCCACACAGAGAAAGATTGGTGAGCAAGCCATTGTAATTCAGTAAATTGGAAAGATCAGATGCAGGCAAGCCTAATGACTACTCAGTTGCCCTCTACTTGCCTTTTTTTTGAGCAGAGCTTCCAGAGATTAGTTCCCATTTAAGGTTTTTGAGTCCAGGTTTCCTTAAAGTGGACTGTGCCTTATGCGCACTGTCAGATTTGCCCTTTTTTAATAAGTAAGCAACACAGTAAAGTACTACTAGTGAAAAAAAGAATGTAATATTTGATGGTGATGAAATAGGAAAAAACACCAATTTTTATATGTTATCATCCACAGAGCAGTTTGATATAAGAACATGTACATTTTGCCATCATTTCTTCTGAAGCAAGGTTTTTGGTGTCACTCCTATTGTTTATCTCCACCTCCATCTGGTAACCCCACTATATATGTTGTGGAAATTATCACTATACTCTTTTCAACAATAGAAATAGTGGCAAACACAATACATTATTTCTTAAAGAGGAACTTCACCCTACCCCCCAAAAAAAAGATTTTGTTTTTCTCCTTTGCATACCTGATGCAGTGTTCTGCACAGTAAAGATACTCACCCACCCAGTGGATCCAGCATTGTCCCACTGAGATCCCCTTCTCTGTAGCTGGCTCTTGGGTCTCACTCCACCATCTTCTTCTGAGATGTCATCGGGAGGCACTGGTACACATCCAGATGATGCACTGCTAGGTCCGCCCACACTTCTTTGGTTAACAGAATGAGTATAATGCGCTCAGTACCTCCTGGGATATGCACGTCACATATCCAAAGAGGCACTAGGGGGCATTGACGTCATTTGCTTGGGCGAATGACGGACGGGAGGGGATGAAATGTTTTCTTTAAAAAAATGTAAATAAACAAAAAAAAGAGCAATAACTGTGCGGGGGGGGGGAGGATGGACAGGAGGAACAAATCTAGAAGGTTCAATCGCCACTTTAAGCAGGAGCTAATTAAATTATAATATTTTAGGATGGTGCTATTTTAGATTAGAGCCTTGCCTTGCCATAGGAACAGCCCTGCCTGGGCAAATGTCACAATATATTTAAAAATCCTATACTTGCTGCATTTTGGCTATTGGTGCATGTACTAAAGGTTTCATCTAGTTTGCTAAAATAAAACAGGAATGAGGAATTTCACCTTACTGAACCTCATTCTAATAACTCTGTCACCCTTGTCTGACACACATGTGCATGGTCTTCCAGTACATCTGGTCTGACTTAACAGGAATGTATCACATCACTTCATCCTCTTTAATATGTAAAGCTGCCAATGGCCAAGTCTTGTTTAGCATCCTTCTCTTAATTAACATTTCAAAAGATTTATGGCCTTTGTGCATCACTGAGCTCTAAAAGGTAAGTCAGCACTCAGCATAAAATTGTCTTCTTAGTTTTATAGTACATCCATCTAGCTGACATTTCCATCTGACACCTTTATGAATGTTGTTGTATATGTAATTGCCATATGCAAACAAACCAATTAATGTTTCATTTATTTCAACGCACGGAAACAAGCAACCTGTTTAAGATGCAAAGTAGGATGTGCACTTGGCAAAAATGATTTATTTTCCTGACCAAAATGTTAAAAGTATTCAACATGTATACAGAAAATGAATACACCTGTGCTGGCAGCATTTTAAAATACCTGTCTGGTACTTTGCAAGCACTCTGTAGATCAGAGAATGTTAAGAAATTTGATGACCAGAGATAGCTGGAGAGAACTAATTTTACACTGCCTATAAGCAAGGTATAACAAGTATAATCATATCACTAAGAAAATTAAAGTACCAAATATGTCAGTGAATATTCTCATTATAGTAACACAATTCTGATTAGAGATGTAAAAGTTTGATTGGATTAACAAAATTATACAGTATGCTTTTTTGTTTCTGGGAAGTCAACTTTTTATTTACTATGGTAGTGGAATGATTTCACATCCACGTGACCATGGATTTAGTTTACAGGCAAATATGTTTCTTAATGGTGAGTTTTTTTTAAACTTTGCTAATCAATAGCGCATTGCATAATTTTGAAGCTGCATGGTTTGGGGGCAGGTAATTCCATGTTCTAACCCATTATATAATAGATGCAGGGGCGGACTGACAACTCATGGGGCCCCCGTGTCCTTGCCCAAACTCAAAAAAGCCTATTAAAAAAGGTACCAGGGGCATATCATGGGGCCCCCTACTGACCCCGGGCCCTCGGGCAGTGCCCGAGTTTCCAAGTGGTCAGTCCGCCCCTGAATAGATGGCATTATATTCCACCCTCCTTGTGATACTCTGTTCACCAAATGTTTGCTAAGTAATGATGTCTGCAAACTTCAAAAACCGCTAATTTTTTTGTGTCACAAAAAAACCACTCACTCTTCTGCCAATATGGCCCTATAAAAATTCTTGTGCCAGATTCACATAACCCTTGCTGCCAGTTGCAGAAAAGTGCAATAAATTCAGGTAGTTCTTAATAGCACTACTTATTTGGCTGCATCAACTTTAAAAACAAATTATTTCCAGTACATAGATAATAAAACTGGAGGTAATTGAGACCAACTCTATCCTGGCACACAGAGACAGGAAGAGTGTTTGTGCAGCAGACCATCGCTACCCGGTTTTCTCCCTATCTACCTGGTTGTCAAGAGGCTAGCAGGCTCCTAGCAACCAGTGGAACTAACAGTGTGGGGAGCTTGATAGGGAAGCTGAGGAACTAGTCCCCCATTAGGTCCGCACTCTCATTGTGATTGGCAGCAGGCAGAGGTAGAGGATTCTATGGCCAGTAGCAGGCTGTCTGTTGGCTATGGAATCCACCTGCTGTCAATCACAAAGCAGAGCAGACCTGAAGGGAAACTAGTATCTCTGAATACCCATTAGGCTCTACCCACCTAGCTACAAAACTCTTCAGTTACTGTACTGCCTGTGTGACAGCTGCAGCAACAGGGAGAGAGCTCAGCAGCACTGAGGATGTCATGTCCGTATGGACACTCTGGACCAAGTACACCTTAGCATGACAAGTGTGCTTGCTCCAATTTCATGTATCTGTTTCCAACTCTTTCAGTGCATTGTAGACATCTTTATGAATTCCCCAAAATGTCTTTTCCACCCTATGATAACACCACCCAAGGCTTTCCCTTTGCCTTAATGTAGGAAAGTATGCAATTACAAATTACTCTCAATGACACTGGTAAGTTTTGAGGTCTGCAGAAATTTCTCACTAGGTTATTACACAGTTGTGGAAAATTTATAGTCTCAATTGTTAAAATTAAGTAGTAGGGTTTTATTTTTTGGGTGGCTGGATTCTGCTAATACATTAAAACAAACTAAAATGACTGCAGTTCAGTTGTCAGCACCAGTTTACAAAAAGAATTTTGTTGATTTGCAGAAAAGTGCAACCAGATGAGAAAGGGCTTGGAGAAAGTCGGCTATTATTATTATTATTATACAGGATTTACATAGCGCCAACAGTTTGCGCAGCGCTTTACAAAATGAAGGTAGACATAACAGTTACAATACAATTTGGTAACAGTTGCAATACAATTTGGTACCAGAGGAAACAGAGGGCCCTGCTTGTTAGGGCTTACAATCTAGGATGAAGGATTGAGTGATACAAAAGGCAATAGCTGTGGGGGTATGAGCAGAGGAAATAAAAGGCAGTTTACTAGGTAGAAGCACGATAACCTTCTTTAAAGAGAGGTTTTCAGTGATCGTCTAAAGGTGGATAGATTAGGAGACAGCCAGATAGATTGGGGTAGGAACTTCCATAGGATTGGAGAAGCTCGGGAGAAGTCCTGGAGGCGAGCATGGGAGGAGGTGACATGGGAACTAGAGAGCAGAAAGTCTTGGGAGGCAAAGTAGCTCAGCTTCATTTATTCTCCCTTAACCCCTTCACGCCTAAGGGTAAAACAAATCTAAATGCCTAAGCACAATTCTGCGACGTTGACATGTGATAGCAAAACCGTACATATCATCACAACTACTTTGCACATCCAGGTGGATTATACCTTGATTTTTTCAGGACAAATTGGGCTTTCATTTGGTGGTAAATGGTAATGGATATCTCCTGATTTTTTTTTATTATCAAAGGAAAACTGGCCAAAAATAGTAAAAAAAATCCTTTTTTTTTATTTAGCTATGTGTTTCTTGTTATGACCATAACCTACCACCAAAGAGCAACCCAAAATAAATTCTCCAGCTCTTGACGATCGCAGCGATACCATATATGTGTATGTTATTTGTTGTTTGTACCCGTAGTACAGCCCAGAAACCATAGTGCGCATTTTGTTTTTGTCTTTTTTTTTTTTTTTTACCTAAAACACACTAACACTAACTGACACTGACATTAACACTAACTGACACTGATACCAATTTTTTTTAAATCCTGACCTTGACCTTTGACCCTGACCTTTGACCTTGACCCTGACCTTTGACCTTGACCCTGACCTAAACACTAACCCTGGCACTGAACTAGATCCAACCTTGATCTAGGTATTTTTTTTTATTTTTTTTTTTATTTTTTTAATATTTATTTATTTATCTTTTTTTTTTTTTTACAAACTTTTTTTTTTCTTCTCTCTGACAGGAGTTCGAGAGATACAATGTATCTCTCTTCTCCATTCATAGAGAGAGAGAGAAAAAAAAACAAGGGGGCCGGGCTGCACAGTGACTGATCACTGTTAGAGATGAGCGAAGTATTCAAAAATTCGATTCGACTGATTCGGCGAATTCGTGGAAAAATTTTGATTTGAGTCGAATATATTCGCTGTGAATTTAACTTAAAAAAGGGTGTTTCTAGGCTTCAGAGAGACTTAATATTAGTGCTGAACACTGTACCTTTAATTTAAATGCCCTTGGAGTCTGCTGGGGAAGAGAAATAATACTGTCAGTCAGTATGACATGCAGATGAGTGCCGTCGATCTTAGAATCACCGCACACTTCACTCATTTGGGCAGTCACGGGGCCAAAACCAGAGTGTGGAGCCACAGTGTGGCGGTGGAGGCAGCAGCAATGGGAGGCCATACAGCACCCTATGACAAAAATGGAAACCACCAGCAGTGTGAGGAGACCTGAAAGTGGCACATGGCAGAGTGTGGCGATAGAGACAGCAGCAATGAGAGGCCGTACAGGGACCCATGACACACTCTGGACCTGGCAGCAGCATGAGGAGGCGGTACAGGGGCCCATGGCAGATTACGGGCCTGGCAGCAGCATGAGGAGTCGGTACGGGGGCCCATGGCAGATTACGGGCCTGGCAGCAGCAATGGGAGGCCGTACAGGGACCCATGACACACTCTGGACCTGGCAGCAGCATGGGGAGGCGGTACAGGGGCCCATGACAGATTACGGGCCTGGCAGCAGCATGAGGAGTCGGTACGGGGGCCCATGACACACTCTGGACCTGGCAGCAGCATGAGGAGGCGGTACAGGGGTGCATGACAGATTACGAGCCTGGCAGCAGCAACTTGGACAGGAGGACGTTCAGCTTCTGCACCGTCTGGTGCATGCTCGCAAACTGTTGTCTCTTGGAAACGGATTCCAAGAAAGACTGATGACGGAATCCGTGAAGAGGAGTAGCAGGAGAAGGAGCATCTGAACGAGCGGAATATGCCAACAAGCGACAACAGGGGCCCATGACAGATTACGGGCCTGGCAGCAGCATGAGGAGTCGGTACGGGGGCCCATGGCAGATTAGGGGCCTGGCAGCAGCTATGGGAGGCCCGTAATCTGCCAGCACCCTATGACAAAAAATGGAACCCACCAGCAGTGTGAGGAGACCTGAAAGTGGCACATGGCAGAGTGTGGCGATGGAGACAGCAGCAATGGGAGGCCGTACAGGGACCCATGAGAGACTCTGGACCTGGCAGCAGCATGAGGAGGCGGTATAGGGGCCCATGGCAGATTAGGGGCCTGGCAGCAGCTATGGGAGGCCCGTAATCTGCCAGCACCCTATGACAAAAAATGGAATACACCAGCAGTGTGAGGAGACCTGAAAGTGGCACATGGCAGAGTGTGGCGATGGAGACAGCAGCAATGGGAGGCCGTACAGGGACCCATGAGAGACTCTGGACCTGGCAGCAGCATGAGGAGGCGGTATATAAGGGCCTATGGCAGATTAGGGGCCTGGCAGCAGCTATAGGAGGCCCGTAATCTGCCAGCACCCTATGTCAAAAAATTCTACACACCAGCAGTGTGAGGAGACCTGAAAGTGGCACATGGCAGAGTGTGGCGATGGAGACAGCAGCAATGGGAGGCCGTACAGGGACCCATGAGAGACTCTGGACCTGGCAGCAGCATGAGGAGGCGGTATATAGGGGCCTATGGCAGATTAGGGGCCTGGCAGCAGCTATGGGAGGCCCGTAATCTGCCAGCACCCTATGTCAAAAAATTCTACACACCAGCAGTGTGTGAGGAGACCTGAAAGTGGCACATGGCAGAGTGTGGCGATGGAGACAGCAGCAATGGGAGGCCGTACAGGGACCCATGAGAGACTCTGGACCTGGCAGCAGCATGAGGAGGTGGTATATAGGGGCCTATGGCAGATTAGGGGCCTGGCAGCAGCTATGGGAGGCCCGTAATCTGCCAGCACCCTATGTCAAAAGATTCTACACACCAGCAGTGTGTGAGGAGACCTGAAAGTGGCACATGGCAGAGTGTGGCGATGGAGACAGCAGCAATGGGAGGCCGTACAGGGACCCATGAGAGACCCTGGACTTGGCAGCAGCATGAGGAGGCGGTATAGGGGCCCATGGCAGATTAGGGGCCTGGCAGCAGCAATGGGAGGCCCGTAATCTGCCAGCACCCTATGTCAAAAAATTCTACACACCAGCAGTGTGTGAGGAGACCTGAAAGTGGCACATGGCAGAGTGTGGCGATGGAGACAGCAGCAATGGGAGGCCGTACAGGGACCCATGAGAGACTCTGGACCTGGCAGCAGCATGAGGAGGCGGTATATAGGGGCCTATGGCAGATTAGGGGCCTGGCAGCAGCTATTGGAGGCCCGTAATCTGCCAGCACCCTATGTCAAAAAATTCTACACACCAGCAGTGTGTGAGGAGACCTGAAAGTGGCACATGGCAGAGTGTGGCGATGGAGACAGCAGCAATGGGAGGCCGTACAGGGACCCATGAGAGACTCTGGACCTGGCAGCAGCATGAGGAGGCGGTATATAGGGGCCTATGGCAGATTAGGGGCCTGGCAGCAGCTATGGGAGGCCCGTAATCTGCCAGCACCCTATGTCAAAAAATTCTACACACCAGCAGTGTGTGAGGAGACCTGAAAGTGGCACATGGCAGAGTGTGGCGATGGAGACAGCAGCAATGGGAGGCCGTACAGGGACCCATGAGAGACCCTGGACTTGGCAGCAGCATGAGGAGGCGGTATAGGGGCCCATGGCAGATTAGGGGCCTGGCAGCAGCAATGGGAGGCCCGTAATCTGCCAGCACCCTATGTCAAAAAATTCTACACACCAGCAGTGTGTGAGGAGACCTGAAAGTGGCACATGGCAGAGTGTGGCGATGGAGACAGCAGCAATGGGAGGCCGTACAGGGACCCATGAGAGACTCTGGACCTGGCAGCAGCATGAGGAGGCGGTATATAGGGGCCTATGGCAGATTAGGGGCCTGGCAGCAGCTATAGGAGGCCCGTAATCTGCCAGCACCCTATGTCAAAAAAGTCTACACACCAGCAGTGTGAGGAGACCTGAAAGTGGCACATGGCAGAGTGTGGCGATGGAGACAGCAGCAATGGGAGGCCGTACAGGGACCCATGAGAGACCCTGGACTTGGCAGCAGCATGAGAAGGCGGTATAGGGGCCCATGGCAGATTAGGGGCCTGGCAGCAGCAATGGGAGGCCCGTAATCTGCCAGCACCCTATGTCAAAAAATTCTACACACCAGCAGTGTGTGAGGAGACCTGAAAGTGGCACATGGCAGAGTGTGGCGATGGAGACAGCAGCAATGGGAGGCCGTACAGGGACCCATGAGAGACTCTGGACCTGGCAGCAGCATGAGGAGGCGGTATATAGGGGCCTATGGCAGATTAGGGGCCTGGCAGCAGCTATAGGAGGCCCGTAATCTGCCAGCACCCTATGTCAAAAAATTCTACACACCAGCAGTGTGAGGAGACCTGAAAGTGGCACATGGCAGAGTGTGGCGATGGAGACAGCAGCAATGGGAGGCCGTACAGGGAACCATGAGAGACTCTGGACCTGGCAGCAGCATGAGGAGGCGGTATATAGGGGCCTATGGCAGATTAGGGGCCTGGCAGCAGCTATAGGAGGCCCATAATCTGCCAGCACCCTATGTCAAAAAATTCAACACACCAGCAGTGTGAGGAGACCTGAAAGTGGCACATGGCATGAGACACTGTGGACCTGGCAGCAGCATGAGGAGGCGGTATATAGGGGCCCATGGCAGATTAGGGGCCTGGCAGCAGCTATGGGAGGCCCGTAATCTGCCAGCACCCTATGTCAAAAAATTCTACACACCAGCAGTGTGTGAGGAGACCTGAAAGTGGCACATGGCAGAGTGTGGGGATGGAGACAGCAGCAATGGGAGGCCGTACAGGGACCCATGAGAGACTCTGGACTTGGCAGCAGCATGAGGAGGCGGTATAGGGGCCCATGGCAGATTAGGGGCCTGGCAGCAGCAATGGGAGGCCCGTAATCTGCCAGCACCCTATGTCAAAAAATTCTACACACCAGCAGTGTGTGAGGAGACCTGAAAGTGGCACATGGCAGAGTGTGGCGATGGAGACAGCAGCAATGGGAGGCCGTACAGGGACCCATGAGAGACTCTGGACCTGGCAGCAGCATGAGGAGGCGGTATATAGGGGCCTATGGCAGATTAGGGGCCTGGCAGCAGCTATAGGAGGCCCGTAATCTGCCAGCACCCTATGTCAAAAAATTCTACACACCAGCAGTGTGTGAGGAGACCTGAAAGTGGCACATGGCAGAGTGTGGCGATGGAGACAGCAGCAATGGGAGGCCGTACAGGGACCCATGAGAGACTTTGGACTTGGCAGCAGCATGAGGAGGCGGTATATAGGGGCCCATGGCAGATTAGGTTCCTGGCAGCAGCTATGGGAGGCCTGTAATCTGCCAGCACCCTATGTCAAAAAATTCAACACACCAGCAGTGTGAGGAGACCTGAAAGTGGCACATGGCATGAGAGACTGTGGACCTGGCAGCAGCATGAGGAGGCGGTATAGGGGCCCATGGCAGATTAGGGGCCTGGCAGCAGCTATGGGAGGCCCGTAATCTGCCAGCACCCTATGTCAAAAAATTCAACACACCAGCAGTGTGTGAGGAGACCTGAAAGTGGCACATGGCAGAGTGTGGCGATGGAGACAACCCACCGACTGTTTTGCTCGCTGCCAAGCTGCCACCCTCTTCTCCTGATGATGCGGAAGCAATAGCCTGATGACGACGAGGCTGCCAAGTGCGATCAGCCTCATCATCATCAATTAGGGTCTCCGCCTCACTACTAGCCCCCTCGGCTGCGTGTGGGTCAGGAGACAGACCTGTCTCTACACCGGCTACCGAGCCACTCTCCTCGCCACTACTTCTTCGCCTGGCTGCTGAAGAGGCGGATGTCTCCCCCCGTTCCTGACCGCCCTCTGTTAGCTCTTCCTCACTGTACTGGATGACACCGGGAGCACTAGCCTCTGGCTGCGAATAGTGCTGCCTCGACCCCTTCCTCTGCTCCCACGTCTGCTCGCTCCTAAAACATTGCCTCCTCTGCCACTCCTCTGCATGTTGTCTGACATACTCTTTAATTAAACGATTCTGTGTCCCTGAGTAACAATTCTGTGGCCCTAAGTAACGGTTCTGTGGCCCTCAGTAACAGTTCTGTGTCCCTGAGTAACAATTCTGTGTCTGTGCGAGTAACAATTCTGTGGCCCCAAGTAACAGTTCTGTGGCCCTCAGTAACAATTCTGTGTCTGTGCGAGTAACAATTCTGTGTCTGTGCGAGTAACAATTCTGTGTCTGTGCGAGTAACAATTCTGTGGCCCTAACAGTTCTGTGGCCCTCAGTAACAATTCTGTGTCCCTGATTAACGTTTCTGTGGCCCCAAGTAACAGTTCTGTGGCCCTCAGTAACAATTCTGTGTCTGTGCGAGTAACAATTCTGTGTCTGTGCGAGTAACAATTCTGTGGCCCTAAGTAACAGTTCTGTGGCCCTCAGTAACAATTCTGTGTCCCTGATTAACGTTTCTGTGGCCCCAAGTAACAGTTCTGTGGCCCTCAGTAACAATTCTGTGTCTGTGCGAGTAAGAATTCTGTGTCTGTGCGAGTAACAATTCTATGGCCCTAAGTAACAGTTCTGTGGCCCTCAGTAACAGTTCTGTGTCCCTGAGTAACAATTGTGTCTGTGCGAGTAACAATTCTGTGGCCCTAAGTAACAGTTCTGTGGCCCTCAGTAACAATTCTGTGTCCCTGATTAACGTTTCTGTGGCCCCAAGTAACAGTTGTGTGGCCCTCAGTAACAATTCTGTGTCTGTGCGAGTAACAATTCTGTGTCTGTGCGAGTAACAATTCTGTGGCCCTAACTAACAGTTCTGTGGCCCTCAGTAACAATTCTGTGTCTGTGCGAGTAACAATTCTGTGTCTGTGCGAGTAACAATTCTGTGTCTGTGCGAGTAACAATTCTGTGGCCCTAAGTAACGGTTCTGTGGCCCTCAGTAACAGTTCTGTGTCCCTGTGTAACAATTCTGTGTCTGTGCGAGTAACAATTCTGTGGCCCTAAGTAACAGTTCTGTGGCCCTCAGTAACAATTCTGTGTCTGTACGAGTAACAATTCTGTGTCTGTGCGAGTAACAATTCTGTGGCCCTAAGTAACAGTTCTGTGGCCCTCAGTAACAATTCTGTGTCTGTCCCTGAGTAACAATTCTGTGGCCCTAACTAAAGTTTCTGTGGCCCTAAGTAACAATTCTCTGGCACTCAGTAACAATTCTGTCTGTCCCTGAGTAACAATTCTGTGGCCCTAATAACGTTTCTGTGGCCCTAAGTAACAATTATCTGGCACTCAGTAACAATTCTGTCTGTCCCTGAGTAACAATTCTGTGGCCCTAATAACGTTTCTGTGGCCCTAAGTAACAATTCTCTGGCACTCAGTAACAATTCTGTCTGTCCCTGAGTAACAATTCTGTGGCCCTAATAACGTTTCTGTGGCCCTAAGTAACAATTCTCTGGCACTCACTAACAATTCTGTCTGTCCCTGAGTATGAATTCTGTGGCCCTAACTAGCGTTTCTTTGTCCCTAAGTAACGATTCTGTGGCCCTAATTAACAATTCTGTGTCCCTGAGTAATAGTTCTCTGTCCCTAAGTATCGTTTCTCTGTCCCCAAGTATCGTTTCTGTGGCCCTAACTCTGTCCCTGTCCCTAATACAGAGCGGTCTGCCTCTGTTCAATGACTGCAGGCAAATGAAGAATTCCAAAATGGCCGCTATTTATAGCTCGACCATTACACAGTGCTAGCTGGCTGGCTGCTGATTGGCTGATGCGATCACATGTCGTTGAGGAATGCATTATGGGTCAGCGCGCCTTGTCTGCGCGCCTTCCCAGACATCCCCGCTCCGTCGCTGCACATGTCAGCCGCCATTTTCGGAAAAATTTCGATTTGCGCGAAATTTTTCCGATATTCGACTCGAATTCCACTTCGGCTACTTCGATTCGCTCATCTCTAATCACTGTGATAGCCAATCAGAGGCTATCACAGCGATCATGTGACCCGGGACCGGGAGTCCCGGGTCCCGATCGTTAGAACGGGACCCGGTGCTCTCAGTGACACCGCGGTCTCGGTGCTGGGAGCGCGCTGAGGGGCGCGCTCCCAACACAAAGACAGGTACGCATATATGCGGCCCCACGGAAAAAAGCCCAGGTCCGTGAGGCCGCATATTTGTGTTACGTCGGCGTCAAGGGGTTAAGAAGAGGGGGTTTAGTATCACCTTGTATAAATACATAAACAGTCCATATAGAAAACTTAGTGAAAAGTTGTTCAATTTAAAGTAATTTAAAATAATAAGGGGCACTCTTTGGGGTTGATTTACTAAAACTGGAGAGTGGAAAATCTGGTTCAGATGTGCCTGGTAGCCAGTCAGCTTCTTACTTCAGCTTGTTCAATTAAGATTTGACAAAGAAACCTGGAAGCAGATTGGTTTCTCTGCAGAGCTGCACTCCCCAGTTTTATTAAATCAACCCCTATATTTCTAGAGGAAAAGAGGCTTTCTTATATGAAAATGCATCTTTACAATAAGGGATGTGACATTATGAAACAGATTTCCGCAGGAGCTAGTTCTAGCTATTTCTGTAATTGCCTTTGAAAAAGGGCTGATGTGTTTCTAAATGCTCAAAATAAAAGCGGCTATTAATATAAGAAATAACTCTACAGATTGCTGTTCCAGGGAGTATGCAATTGCCCTAGGGGAACATTAAGTGTTTTTTTTTTTTTGTTGGAGGAAATTGGACTACACTTTATAAGGGTTTTTTTTTTTTAATTCCTCTGAATCAACTATGGTTTAAAGGTTCTGAGGACATGTGTCTTTTTGCAACCCAAGTAACTATGTAATGGTAAGAAATGGCTGAACGGCTAAAACAGTTACACATTTAAAAAATACCTTTGCAGTAAAACAATATACTTTTACACGAAAACCTAAGATACGCCTTTAACCATTTGCCCTCTAGAAGATTTACTCCCCTTAATGACCAGGCCTCTTTTTGCTACTTGGCGCTGCACTAATTCAACTGATAATTGCGCGGTCATGCAATGCTGCACCCAAACAAAATTTATGTCCTTTTTCACACAAATAGAGCTTTCTTTCAGTGGTATTTGATCACCTGTGCACTTTTTATTTTTCGCGCTATAAACAAAAAAAGACCGAAACTTTTGAAGAAAACCAAAATTTTTTACTTTCGGCTATAAAAAATATATAGTTAACTCAAAGTTAGTTATAAATTTAGACCAAAATGTATTCTGCTACATGTTTTTGGTAAAAAATCCCAATAAGTGTATATTGATTGCTTTGTGTGAAAGTTATAGCGTCTACAAACTATAGTATAGATACTGCAATTTACACCATTTTTTTACTATACAGCATTGCACTAGTTTAACTGACAATTGCGCAGTCATGCAATATGGTACATAAATGAAATTTATGTCCTTTTTTTTTACACAAATATAGCTTTTGGTGGTATTTGATCACCTGTGTGCTTTTTATTTTTGACACTATAAACAAAAAAATTTTTGAGAAATTTTTTTTTTTTTTTTAAAAAAACAATATTTTCTCATTTCTGTCATAAAAAATATCCAAAAAACTAAAATGTCATCATAAATTTAGGCCAAAATGTATTTTTCTACATGTTTTTGGTTAAAAAATCCCAATAAGTGTATATTTATTGTTTGTGTGAAAGTTATAGCGTCTACAAACTATGGTATAGATAATAGAATTTACAAAGCTTTTCCTTTCTGACTGCTCATCACATTTCTTGAGGTGCTAAACTACCAGGATAGTACAAACACCCCCAAATGATCCCTTTTCGGAAAGTAGACACCCTAAGCTATCTGCTGAGAGGCATATTGAGTCCATGGAAGATTAATTGTTTTCCACAAGTTTCTGGAAAATTAAAAAAAATTTTTACACAAAGTTGTCATTTAAATGATGTATTTCTCGCACAAGCCATGGGCATATGTGGAATTACACCCTAAAATACATTCTGCTACTTCTACCGAGTATGGGGATACCACATATGTGAGACTTTTTGGGAGCCTAGCCACATACAGGAGCCTGAAATCCAATGACCACTTTGAAAGCCTGAAGGTGCGTAACTTCCTCATTTCACTTCCTCATTACCTATCACAGTTTAGAAGACCCTAAAATGCCAGGATAGCACCAAACCCCCCCCCCCCCAAATGACCCCTTTTTGGAAAGTAAACACCCCAAGGAATTTAAAAAGAGGCATAGTGAGTATTTTGCAGGTCTCATTTTCTCTCACAAGCTTTTGAAATATACAAAATGAAAAGAAAAAATAGTTTGTTTGTTTTTTTTCATTTTCCAAAAACTTGTGGCAACAAATGAGATCTGCAAAATACTCACTATGCTTCTTATCATATTCCTTGGGGTGTCTACTTTCCAAAAAGTGGTCATTTGGGGGGGTTTGGTGCTATCTTGGCATTTCAGGGCTTCCTAAACTGTGATAGGTAGTCAGGAAGTGTAGTGAGGAAATAAAGCCCTTTAAAAGCCTGAAGGTGCTTATTGGATTTTGGGGTCCTGTACTTGGCTAGACTGCCAAAACGTCTCTCACATGTGGTACCCCCATACTCGGTAGAAGTAGCAGAATGTATTTTGGGGAGTAATTCCACATATACCCATGACATGTGTAAGCAATAAATCATTTAATTGGCAATTTTGTGTAAAAAAAAAACTTTTTTTGTTTGTCATTTTCCAAAAACTTGTGGTAAAAAAATTCTTCTATTGATTCAACATTCCTCTCAGCAAATAGTTTGGGGTGTCTACTTTCCAAAAAGGAGTCATTTTGGGGGGTGGGGGCATTTTGTGCCCAACATTAGAAGTTTATGCCACTTATCATTCACTCTTCTAACCACCTTAAGACCAAGCCTTTTCTGACACAATGGGGTTTATTTACTAAAGCTGGAGAGTCCAAAATCAGACTCCCTTCTGCATAGAAACCAATCAGCTTCTAACCTCAGCTTGTTCAATGAAGCTTTGGCAATGAAACCTGGAAGCTGATTGGTTTCTATGCAGAAGGGAGTCTGATTTTGGACTCTCCAGCTTTAGTAAATAAACCCCAATATGTCTCTCAGCAGACAGCTTAGGGAGTCTGCTTTCCGAAAAGGGGTCATTTGGGGGTGTTTGTTCTATCCTGGTATTTTAGCACCTCAAGAGATGTGATGGGCGGTCAGAAAGTAAAAGCTGTGTAAATTTCAAATTATCTATACCATAGTTTGTAGACGCTATAACTTTCACACAAAGCGATCAATATACACTTATTGGGATTTTTTTTACCAAAAACATGTAGCAAAATACATTTTGGCTTAAATTTATGACTAACTTTGAGTTTACGATATATTTTTTACAGCTGAAAGTAGAAAATATTGGGTTTTTTTCAAAATTTTCGTGTTTTTTTGTTTATAGTGCAAAAAATAAAAAGCGCACAGGTGATCAAATTTTCGTGTTTTTTTTGTTTATAGCGCAAAAAAATAAAAAGCGCACAGGTGATCAAATACCACCAAAAGAAAGCTCTATTTGTTTGAAAAAAAGGACGTAAATTTTGTTTGGGTACAGCATTGCATGACCGCGCAATTATTATTTGAATTAGTGCAGCGCTGTATAGCAAAAAAAGGCAAAAAAAGAGTCCGGACTGGAAGTGGTTAACCACTTGAGCTCCTTAGGATTTACTCCAAAATGTATTCTGCTACATGTTTTTGGTAAAAAAAAATCCCAATAAGTGTATATTGATTGCTTTGTGTGAAAGTTATAGCGTCTACAAACTATGGTATATATACTGTAATTTATGCCTTTTTTTGCTATACAGCACTGCACTAATTCAAACGATAATTGCGCGGTCATGCAATGCTGTACCCAAACAAAATTTACGTCCTTTCTTTCACACAAATAGAGCTTTCTTTTGGTGGTATTTTATCACCTGTGCGCTTTTTTTTTTGCGCTATAAACAAAAAAACACAAAATCTTTGAAAAAAAACAATATTTTCTACTTTCAGCTATAAAAAACATATCGCAAACTCAAAGTTAGTCATAAATTTAAGCTAAAATGTATTCTGCTACATGTTTTTGGTAAAAAAAAATCCCGTGCATTAGCAGGCAAACTGGCGCTATATGGGAGGGGCGCTAACACTATTGGAAGTCACCAGTGACACTAATACAGTGATCAGTAAAAATCTGTTCACTGTAATCAATGACACTGGTGACAGGGAAGTGAAGGGGTTAACTGGGGGGGTGGGGGCGATCAAGGGGTTAAATGGGATTACTGGTGTACTTGCGGGCAAACTGGCACTATCTGGGAGGGGCGTTAACACTATTGGAAGTCGCCAGCGACACTGATACAGTGATCAGTAAAAATCTGTTCACTGATCAATGACACTGGTGACAGGGCAGTGAAGGGGTTAACTCGGGGGGGGGCGATCAAGGGGTTAGACGGGATTACTGGTGTATTAGTGGGAAATCTGGCGCTATCTGGGAAGGGCGCTAACACTATCGGAAGTCGCCAGCGACACTGATACAGTGATCAGTAAAAATCGGTTCACTGATCAGTGACACTGGTGACAGGGCAGTGAAGGGGTTAACTGGGGGGGGAGAGATTAAGGGGCTAAATGGGATTACTGGTGTACTAGCGGGCAAACTGGCACTATCTGGGAGGGGCGCTAACCCTATCGGAAGTCGCCAGCGACACTGATACAGTGATCAGTAAAAATCGGTTCACTGATCAGTGACACTGGTGACAGGGCAGTGAATGGGTTAACTGGGGGGGGATTAAGGGGTTAAACGGGATTACCGGTGTACTGGCGGGCAAACTGGCGCTATCTGGGAGGGGCGCTAACACTATCGGAAGTCGCCAGCGACACTGATACAGTGATCAGTAAAAATCGATTCACTGATCAGTGACCGGTGACAGGGCAGTGAAGGGGTTAACTGGGGGGGGCGATCAAGGGGTTAAACGGGATTACTGGTGTACTGGCGGGCAATCTGGCGCTATCTGGGAGGGGCGCTAACACTATCGGAAGTCGCCAGCGACACTGATACAGTGATCAGTAAAAATCGGTTCACTGATCAGTGACACTGGTGACAGGGCAATGAAGGGGTTAACTGGGGGAGGGGGATTAAGGGGTTAAACGGGATTACTGGTGTACTGGCGGGCAAACTGGCGCTACCTGGGAGGGGCGCTAACACTATCGGAAGTCGCCAGCGACACTGATACAGTGATCAGTAAAAATCGATTCACTGATCAGTGACACTGGTGACAGGGCAGTGAAGGGGTTAACTGGGGGGTGGGGGGCCATCAGGGGGTTAAATGTGACCTAGGTGTGTTCTAACTGTAAATGTGTAGTGTTTTACTCACTTTTACTGTTTCTTCTTCTCTGTCTGGAATGGAATGTGTCCAGGCAGAGAAGAATGACATCATATCCTGTCCTGTGTAAACTTCAACACAGGACAGGATAGGACAGGGACCGATTATCTGATTTCAGCCAGACATCACTGGCTGAAATCTAATGATTGATCCCTCCGGGATCGAATGGTGTCACCGCAGGTCGGCGGGAGCGCGCGCGCGCCCCCTGCCGGCGAAAACGGCGGGAGCGCGGAACCTGTTTCAAAACGTGGTTTTGCGCCTGAGTGCCGCCCTGCACACGTATATATACAGTGGCAGGGTGTCAAGCGGTTAATCACCACTGGGGTTTTTATTTTTTGCTAAATTAACAAAAAAAAGACCGAAAATTTTGAAAAAAAACATGTTTTTCTTTGTTTCTGTTATAAAAGTTTGCAAATAAATTATTGTTCTTCATAAATTTAGGCCGAGATGTATTCTGCTACAAGTCTTTGGTGAAAATAACCCAAATTAGAATGTATTTTTTAGTTTGTAGGAAAGTTATAGAGTTCGCAAACTATGGGATATGTCTGAAAATTGATCAATCCTGAATTACTGACAGCCAATCTAATATCTTGAGGTCCCAGAATGTCAGAACAGTACAGATATCCCCCAAATGACCCCTTTTTGCAGAGTAGACAGTCTGACGTACTTCATAAGAGGCAAGACGAGTTTTTTGAAGTTGTATTTTTTTTGTCATAATTTTTCGGAAAATGAAAAAATGCAAAAAATAATTTTCACATTTTCATCATATTACTGGCATGGCGGTGATCAGGGACACTGACTGGTGACAGTATGAAAAAAAAATATATATATATTTTTCTTAAATTTTTTTTAAATTTTTTTTATTATTTTAAATTTGTTATTACATTTTTTTTCTTTTTTTATGATTTTTTTTTTCATATTTCACTATGTCCAAAATAGTACAATGTTACCATAGTAATATTGTACTACTTTGGGGAAGTGATCAGTATTTTTTTTTTTACTCAATTTGCTTATAGCAAAGAATTATAGCAAGAATTTACCTGAATGACATCGATTCATTCAGGTTTTTTTTTTTGGTTTTTTTTTGTGCTTAGCTGTGATTTGGCCACAGCTAATCACATGACATGTGCATGTGATCTCTGGGACCATTCACAGCTAGACACTAGTATACAATGGATGGCATGAATGAAGCCATCCATTGTATACAACTGTTATGTGACCTGCTGTGATTGGTCACAGCAAGTCACATGGTACCGGCAACGGGGAGCCGGTACTCAGATCTGTCATAGGCCGTGTCCGAGGTACACTGCCGGTGACAGATCGCGCCGCTGCGATCTAGAGCGTTTTCCTGGCCACCATTCGGCTGTTGGCCAGGAGGGAAGTGGTTAACCTCTTCAGCCCCAGCCACTGCATATGTACATTTGCAGGGCAGCACAGCTGTGCAAAACCACGTTTTAAAACATAGTTTTGCAAAACAGGCAGGGTGCGTGCGTCTGCCCTACCTGTCCCGCGGGTGTCAGCAGCGGGTCTCCACCGCTGGGTCACGGCCGGTCATTACCGGCCGTTTCCCCGCGATTTGCGGTGATCGCTGACAGAGAGCAGGGCTGCATTGTTTATACACAGCCCTGCTATCTGTCAGTTCCCTGACAGCTTGTAACAAGCTGAAGAGGGAGAGAAGAGTTTCTCTCTCTCGATCAGCCTGTCCCTGTCCAGCACACACCCCTGCCCCCTAGTAAAACACTCCCTTCACACAGTAAACCCTAAAAATGTTAACCCCTTCCTCCCCAGTGCCATGAGTACAGTGTCAGTGGTTTTTTTTTTCACTGATCACTGTATTGGTGTCACTGGGGATGTCGCTGATTGCCGCCATTATTAGTATAAAAAAAATTAAAAATTCCAGTATCTTTCCCGCCATTTGTAAACGCTATAACTTTCATGTAAACCAATTAATTTACACGTATTGGGATTTTTTTTAGCAGAGACATGTCGCAGAATGCATTTTGGATGAAATTTGTGACTAAATTTGATTTTTTAATTTTTTTTACTGGACATGTTTTATAGCAAAAAGTCCAAAATATTGTTTTTTTTTTCTCAAAATTGTCAGCCTTTTTTTTTATAGCGCAAAAAATTAAAAACGCACAGGCAATCAAATACCACCGAAAGAAAGCTCAATTTGTGGGAAAAAAAGGATGTAAATTTAATTTGGGTGCAGTGTTGCATGACCGCGTAATTGTCAGTTAAAGTAATACAGCGCCGTAACACAAACCTCTTCTGTAACCGCTTCCTGACCACCCTACAGCAGAAATACTGCCACAGGGCGGCATGGGTACGCAAAATCACATATATATCCAGGAGAGTCACGAGAGTCAGAACAGAGTTATAGCAACACCAAGACACAAGACACAAGTGCAAAGGGCATGCGCGGACCACAGGCTTATATGTAATCAGCCACACTCCTCTGGGGGATGGACCTCAGAGACCAGAAGGCATAAAAGATTCCCACCATGCTCTGCAGAAATCCAACATGGATGCCAGCACATGGAGAAACATAATCTCTGGGAAAAGGTAGGACCTTGACAATATCTAGAGTCTGATAGACCCCAGATTTCTCAAAAAAGAATACATGACAATGCCCATTGAAGTTATAGGGGTTATTTGCATTCCCTGTTATAGCATTAAAAGTGATAAAAAAAAAAAAAAATGAAAGGTACAATGTAAAAATAATAAAAAAAAATCAAAATAACTAAAAAAGAAAAAAAAAATTGCCCCTCCCATGCGAGCACACCTGTGTGCACAAGCCTTGACCCTGTGCCGTTATGTAAACAGCGGTTGCACCATGCATGTGAGGTATTGCCGTGAACATCAGATTAGGGCAGTAATTCTAACACTAGACCTCCTCTGTAAATCTAAAATGGTGGCTTTTAAAGGCTTTTAAAGCGCTGCCTATGGATATTAAAAATGTTTGCAGTTTGTCGCCATTGAACGGGGCATGCGCAGTTTTAAAGCATGTCATGTTTGGTATATATTTACTCGGCATACCATTATCTTTTATATTTTACCAAACAATTGGCCAATATATTGTGTTTTTGTGCATTAAAAGTAAAACAAGTGTATTTTTTTTTTTAAAATTGCTTTTGAAAAATCGCTGCGCGAGTACTATGTGCCATAAAAAATTGTAGTACCTACCATTTTATTCACTAGGGTGTCTGCTTTAAAAAAATATATAATGTTTGGGGGTTTAAATTAATTTCCTAGCAAAAAAGTCTGATTTTTTTCATGTGAACACAAAGGATTGGTCTTAAGGTGGTTAGAAGAGTGAATGATGTGTGGCATAAACTTCTAATGCTGGGCATAAAACGCCCCCACCCCCCAAAATGACCCCTTTTTGGAAAGTAGACACCCAAAGGAATTTGATAAGAAGCGTGGTAAGTATTTTGAAGATCTCATTTGCTGCCACAAGTTTTTGGAAAATGAAGAAAGAAAATAAAAACATTTTTCTTTTCTTTTTTATATTTCAAAACCTTGTGAGAAAAAATTAGATCTGCAAAATACTTACCATGCCTCCAAAAAGGGGTCATTTGGGGGGGTTTGGTGCTATCCTGGCATTTCAGGGCCTCCGAAACTTTGATAGGTAGTGGGGAAGTGAAATTAAGAAGTTACGCACCTTCAGGCTTTCAAAGTGGTCATTGGATTTCAGGCTCCTGTATGTGGCTAGGCTCCCAAAAAGTGTCACACGTGTGGTATACTCGGTAGATGTAGCAGAATGTATTTTGGGGTGTAATTCCACATATACCCATGGCTTGTGCAAGAAATAAATCATTTAAATGACAATTTTGTGTAAAAAAAAAACCCAAAAAAAACGTTTTTGTCATTTTCCAGAAACTTGTGGAAAAAAAATAAATCTTCCATGGACACTTTTTGTTCACATGAAAAAAATCTGTATTCACAGCTTTTCCTTTCTGACTGCTCATCACATTTCTTGAGGTGCTAAACTACCAGTTTACTACCAGTTTAGCACCTGGTAGTTTTGCTCGGAAATTAATTTAAACCCCAAACATTATATATTTTTTAAAGCAAACACCCTAGTGAATAAAATGGTGGGTGCTGTAATTTTTTCTGTCACATAGTACTCGCGCAGCAATTTTTCAAACTCAATTTTTTTTAAAAAAATACGCATTTTTTATTTTTAATGCACAAAAAAAAAATATATTGGCCAATTATTTGGTAAAATATAAAAGATGGTGGTATGACGAGTAAATAGATACCAAACATGACATGCTTTAAAACTGTGCATGCCCCGTGCAATGGGGACAAACTGCATACGTTTTTAATATCCATAGGTAACGTTTTAAAAGTCTTTAAAAGCTACCATTTTAGATTTACAGAGGAGGTCTAGTGTTAGAATTACTGCCCTTGATCTGACATTTGTGGCGATACCCAGGGGCGGACTGACAACTCATGGGGCCCCCGGGCAATAGGGGATCATGGGGCCCCTGTGTCCTTGCCCAAACTCAAAAAAGCCTATGAAAAAGGTACCAGGGGCATCTCATGGGGCCCCCTACTGACCCCGTCCGTCGGGCAGTGCCTGAGTTTCCAAATGGTCAGTCCGCCCCTGGCGATACCTTACATGCATGGTTCAACTGCTGTTTCCATACTGGCACGGAGTCAAGGCTCACGAACGCAGGTGTGCTGGTGTGCGGGGGGGTGAGGGTACTTTTTTTCTTTTTTTAAGTTATTTAGATTTTTTCATTGATATTTACACTGTCTCTTTTTTTTTTTTTTTTTTGATCACTTTTAATGCTATCATAGGGAATGCAAATATCCCCTATAACTTCAATGGGCATTGTCATATATTCTTTTTTCAGAAATCTGGGTTCTATCAGATATCTCCTCTGCCCTTACATTATCTAATGAAACCAAAATCGGTGTGATCAGATGCTTTCCCAATTTACAAATGGCACTGTTTATATCTTGTGAAACGGAAGTGATGAAATGCTCGTAGCTTCTGATTTCTTAGGCTATAGAGATGATTGGCACCATTCCGGTCTCCAATCAGCTCTATGATCAGCTGGCAGAAACACCGGCTGCATTCTCAGGTTCCCCCGATGGCACGGACTGCCCGAGAAGACCGTGGAAGGCAGCGGGGGAGGGGGACATTGTCTCCTGCTGCTTGTAAAAGCAATCCTGCAGCTAATTAGCCACTAGGATTGCTTTTACATGAAAGCTGATTGCCAGCTGAAAAAGATGATACCAGGATGATGCCTGCAGCTGTAGGCATCATCCTGGTATAACCATTCAAAGTCCAGTGATGTACCAGTACGTCGCTGGTCCTTGTTGAGTATATATGCTATGTTCTTTTTTTTTTTTTGTATGCAGCCTGTGGACTGAATGAAAAAAAGAGAAGAAATCTCTGCCCAAAAAAAAGTGTGTGGTATGCCAACTATTAAAATATACCGCCCTGCATCCACCTACTTATAATGGTGGGCACATTAGGTCACACTTTGCCAAATGCACCAGTTCCAAGATTGCACAAGTGTCTAAACAGTGGCACGCTTGAATAAAAATTGGCCACGTATAAGTGGTACCCCATATGGAGAAAGGATGACACCAAGTCCCAAACTATCTTGCCACTGCTCCCCATGTAGTCTGGGCATCTGGGGGGCTCCACGTGACTTTCTTTTCCCTCATAACTCCGAAACTTATAAGTATAGCCTGTTGTCCTCTCACAGGTCTTATACATCTTGACCTCATATCTGGCACGCTTGCTGGGGAGAAATTGTTTAAATGCAAGGCGGCCAGAAAAATTAATGAGGGACTCATCAATGCAGATTTTTTGCTGGGGAGTATAGACATCTGCAAATTTTTGGTTAAGGTGATTTACGAGGGGTTGAACTTTGTGGAGCCGGTCAAATTCAGGGTCATCTCAAAGACGACAGAGTGTATTGTCGTTGAAATGCATAAAACACATTATACTCTCATATCTATGCCTGGCCATGGCAGCAGAGAACACGGCATATGATGAATTGGGTCTGTGGACCAATACAACCGCAATTAATTTTTTTTAGTAATGCCCATGTTGAGGGTTAGGACCCAAAAAAATATCTAAATTCGAAAACTGTAATGAGTTTCCATGCGAATGGTCTGGCAAGGTTTGAATTTTGGTTAGCGGCGATACATTGTTGTGCATATAAAATGCTTTGATCCACAATCAATGCATACAGATCTTCCGTGAAAAACAAAAAATCAAGGGGAGGAGTTAAATTTGCTATTTACACCTGAATTCTGGGTTGGGCAGTAAATGGGGGAAGTACGGGTGCTGCAGCATTTGTGGGTTGCCAATCGGAAGGATACTAGGAGCTCTATGGGCCTGTGTGCGAATTCTTGGTGGTTGCGGGACAATACTTGTGCTTGCCACCAGCTTGTACTGCACTTATGGGACTCGCCACAACACCAAGTGATACTGCAGTGCTGGTATTATTATTATTATTATACAGGATTTATATAGCGCCAACAGTTTGCTCAGCACTTTACAATATAACGGGAGACAATACAGCAACAACAGAGTTCAATACAAGAGGGATAGGAGGGCCTGATCCTGGGAGCTTACAATCTAAGATGTGTGTGAAACACAAGGATGTACTAGACCGCTGGTGCTCGCCAGTTCACCAAAAGGTAGCGTGGCACTAGTACTGGCACTCTGCTGCATATGAGAGTCATCAAAATTTACTGGCAAGTGCTAACAGAGATCAGGCCTGATTCTGCAAACACTGCAGTTTTGTGAGCAATGTATCAAGTGACAGTGACCTACTGACACTGCACTTGCTGGGGGAGAAGGGGGGAGGGTAAGCGTAGGGGCAAAATGCAGGTGTTGGCAGGTGCTGGGCTGATCCCTCTAATGCTGCATTTTTGGGGATGCTATACTAATGTGAACGCTGGTATAGTGCTGATCTGATCAAAGATATTGATCCGTTCAGACACTATACTAGCAATGGAGGTTTATTGTGTATGAGCATATTCCTGGCAATCAAGGGGTTAAATGTGGTGTACTGACAGGCAATCTGACGCCATCTGCGAGGGGTGTGAAAACCACGGGAGCGCGAATCAGGTAAATATATGTGATCTTGTGCACCTGTGTCTCCCTGTAGCAGTATTTCTGCTATAGGGTGGTCAGGAAGCGGTTACATAAGCGGATTTGTGTTATGGCACTGTGTTACTTTACCTGACAATTGCGCGGTCATGCAACACTGCACCCAAATTAAATTTACATATTTATTTTCTCACGAATTGGGCTTTCTTTTGGTGGTTTTTGATCACCTGTGCGGTTTTTATTTTTTGCTGTATAAAAAAAAAAGGCTGATAATTTTGAGAAAAAAAACAATATTTTGGACTTTTTGCTATAAAACATGTCCAGTAAAAAAATTTAAAAATCAAATTTCGTCATAAATTTCGGCCAAAATGTATTCTGCTCCATGTCTTTGCTAAAAAAAAATCCCAATACGTGTAAATTAATTGGTTTACATGAAAGTTATAGCGTTTACAATTGGCGGTATAGATCTGGATTTTTTTATATACTAATAATAGTGGTGATCAGCGACTTATGGCGGCAATCAGCGACTTATGGCGGCAATCAGTGGCTTATGGCAGGACTGCGGGACTACGGCGGGCAT
The DNA here is from genome assembly GCF_062004578.1 of Staurois parvus. Classification (NCBI taxonomy): domain Eukaryota; kingdom Metazoa; phylum Chordata; class Amphibia; order Anura; family Ranidae; genus Staurois; species Staurois parvus. The sequence goes on from NW_028318058.1 coordinate 8,073,723, forward strand.
TCTGACACTGGCGGGGAACTGACTTGGGGTCACTGACATCCCCAGTGACATCTATACAGTGATCAGTACAAAAAAAAACACTGACACTGTACTGTACTGTAATGGCACTGGGGAGGAAGGGGTTAACAATCAAAGGGCTACCTGTATGAGGGGAGTGTTTCACTAGGGGGTGGGGGTGTGTACTGCTCTGTTACACACTGTTCTGGAAGGCTGTGACCAGCGATCCCGGAACAGTGAGCTGAAAGCTGATAGGGAGGAAAGCTCCATTGAAAACAATGCAGCCTTTCTCTCTGTCAGTGATTGCCGGCAATCGCCGGGCTCCGGCGGGTAATCACTGGCCGGGACCCGGTGATTGACATCCGCGGCCATGATCAGTGCCGCAGGTACGGCAGTCACACGTGCCACCTACCCCGGAATGCAGGATCACGTATATACAGGGGCTGCCTTGTAGCAGTATATTTACCGCGGGCGGTCCCCTAGTGGTTAAAACACATGACAAGATCAGGAGTAATGATAATAATAAGAAGAAAAATATTATTATAACCATATAACCTGTATGAAAAAGGTAAATAAGGAACAAAGTTTGTAATGATTGCAAAACTATGGAAACCAGGCTGTCTACAAATGGCCTATATTGCATGAACATTAATATTAGTTTGGATGAAAAACAAGCAACAAATCTTTGTCCATACATAAATTATTACAGTTTGCTGCTTAACTCTGATTACACTTTCCTTCCATTTTAAGACCAGAGAGCGACCCAGAAGCATAGCATAGAGGCCTTAAAGTGGTATTAAATCCAAAGGCAAATATTTATAATATTGCAGCTTACCAATTCTTAGAAGTGATGGGGGCATTAGTTTTTTTAGGCTTTCTTTCCTTTATTTTCATCTGATGATCTGACCATTAATTCTGTTGTTTTTCAACAGAACAAAGATGCAGCAGTTAGAAGGTTGAGACAATAAAATAAAGAACGTTTTAAAAAAAGGAGAAGGTTGAGACAACCCATTTACCACTGACAGGGGTGCTTACAATGGTCAGCTTTTATATATACTGTATATGTAAAATTTTTATCCCAAAAGGAAAATAACTGTTGCTGTGACTATTTAAAAAGTATGCCCTGGCTTTAATTTTTTAGAGTATCTAAGTCTGCTAGTACATCTAAATTTCCCCTCCCTCTAGATTGACAATGCTGCTGTTGAAAGGTTGTTCCTTCATCCAGAGTGGAGGAACTCTGATATAGTAAATATGTTACTATATATTAATGTTTTCCAATCTTTTAATATGATCAGGATTAAAAAGTTAAGTTTGTAAGAATATGTTTGCTTCATTTTAAGTCAAATAACTGTGAAATAGAGTAAAATTTTTTATTTTTGAGCCTGCATGTGGAGCTCTTACATTCGTTTCACGTGTTTTCACCTAAAACTTTGCTTGAGGTGATTGTAGCCTTATTAGTACATTTGCGACAGAAACAATTGAGTACTGTCCGTGATACTTTTTTTATTTGTTTCTGTCACCTAAAACTTTAAAACCGCTTTAAAAAGTCAGTTGTTTACAAACTTTTTTAGTTAAAACCGAAATGGAGTGGAAATCTGATTATTTTTTACAGTGTAAAAAATAAATTAAAAATACCACTCTCACAACAGGCCTATCAAGAGATAGAGCTGCATGCCATATGTTCTGATAAACAACACAGGGGGCAAACATACAAATGTAGGCTGCACTAAATCTCCAAAAAGTGAACCTAAATCCTGTAAATGACATTTATCATAAAAAAGCTGTGTGTTTGGTGTAACCCATGTGCAAACATATGAAATATTCAAATGTGCAGTGCAAATAAAGTTACACATAATAATAGCCAACAGCACAAATGTGCAAATGTAGCATAAAAGACAATTATGGCCAAAGCTTTTTTCACCATACTTCTCATGTGGGTCACAGGAATGCCCTTGCACACAGTGGGGTACTTGCACACCTCTAACCCAGAATCAGTCAATAGCAGGCTAAAGTCCACTGTCTGCTGACATCAGAGAGATGTTCCAGACTCTGAGAGGATCCCAAAAATCCACTCAGATTCCTAATCAGCATGCCACTAAGAGCCTGAGCCAGCCGCTCCCACCCCCTCTCCTGTCCAGTTCTTCAGTGAGCACTGCAGGAGCAGAGCAGAGAGCTTGTGACTGACAGTCATGGCTCTCTGCTCTCTGCTCAGAGTGGACCCAAGAATAAGCAAACAGCAGTCATGCAATAGCTCAGTTCTCGGGCTTAGAGACGACAGGGAACTGCTGCCTCAGACCAATGCTGTAGCAGGTAGGTAAGTATGCATGTTTATTTTTTTCTCTTCCAGCACTTCTCCTGTAAAGTCATGGAAAGTTGAACAAATATTGCAAAGTTCAAATGGTGTATGTATGCAACTGACAAAATAAAACTCCAGTATCTCTGTGAAAGTGTTAATCCAGCATAAAATCATTCCAAATAATCCTCTCTCCTAGCGTGAAGGGATCCAAAGTGCCCCAGTGGACCGACGCTTACCCCAATGCCATGACCCCCTGATTACAAAGTGCTCATGACAGGCATGTTTGAATTTACCATCCAGTGCAACTCATCTTCGGCACATCAGATATCAAAACTCCATGTCTCAATTGTGGCCACTGTATATAGATAAGAAAAACATGCTCACAATAGTGTAAATCTATAAAAAGACGTAAAAACTATTAAAACCACTCACATGTAGAAAGTATTCCAAAGTGCTTCAAAATGTGTACAAGCCAACTGCGGTTCTGATCTCCAAAGCAGACACGTGTGATGATGTCACTGCATCCTGACCCCCTCCTTTACATTTTGTCAGAAGTTGACATCCTCAAGGGATCAGAAAAATTCTGTGTATCACACATTTACTTATTGTCAGAGAAGGTGGGGTAACCCGCTACTCCACGATTGACATCCAATCACAAAATCTAAACACCGATTCTTGAAGCCACAACTCGCCCACAGAACAGTGGCATCAGCTATTCACTCCTACGCTCCGCCACCAACTGTCACCTCCCCATATATTTGCACATGTGTTACACCAAACGCACAGGATTGCAGGATTTAGTTTCACTTTTTGGAGATTTAGGGCAACCTCGTAATTTAATACAGTGACTCCTTATTGTGTAAAGCATCTTCTGTGCTATTGTTAGCTAACCCATAATGCTCTGCTATTCCTTTGTTAGGCATTAAATGTTTATGTTTAAAAGAAAGATTTTCTAACTAATAAATAGTAACAAGAAAATATAAAACAATAGTTTAAACATAAAAAAACAACTAAACTAACGTACCCAAACCACGATAGTTTCCCTGAAAGATATCTCATCACAAAAGTATAGGCATTTTGTTATTCATGGTAACACCATGCAAAGCTAAGGCACACCCCACATACAGACATGCAATTTAATATATTACTTAGTGTGGCATATACACTCTGCCAGACTCCTCAACTCTGATGTATTTCATTCTAACACAATTTCTACATTAAAGCTCGATGTTAAAGTGAAACTTGACAGCGTGAGGCTTCTGGTGGTTTATATGCCACTCTAAATCTTACTTGCAGATGATTGCGAACAATTGCATTGTCTGCATAACAGAAACATCACATCTTTTTTTCTTTGCATTGAGAAAGTCAACAATGGTTCTCAGGGGTTTTACATATGGAATCAGACTAAGGAAAAGACAAGAATCTAAAAAGAAAAGAGCAGTGCTGTCTTCCTGACGAAATCGCAATTATTCTGCTTTAATGTGTTGTTTAATTCATTCAGCAGCTAAAACACATTCATCACTGGCGAAGCGAGGCGGAATTAGCTTTCTCTAAACAGAACGGCCTAATTTGGCCTAATGTTCTTTTACTTTAGTCCTCAAAGTCATCAGGATCCTACCAAGCATGGCTCCGTGCTGAGCCGAAAGGAAGCTATGAGGATTCTGAGCTCTCAATCTCTAATTATATAAGCAAAAGAAAGAAAGAAATGGTCCTTGCGTGACAAAAATAGGTAATAAACAGCAAAAAAGAAAAGTAGGGGAAAAATGAAAAACAATTTGCACAGTGTTCTAAACAACCAGAAAATCAATTTTCTATTGAAATGTCTCAAATGATTACAAATCCATTTAGTGTCTTTTTTCCTGTTTGTGTTTGCTCCAAATCCTGCAGCACCAAAAGATTAATGTCATTCTTTGTTCCTAATGAAGTATCTTTAATTGTGGACCTCAGAAATCTTGTCTCAGTTTTACCCCTGCCCCTGTCAAAGATAATTTGCAAAGTGTTCAAGAGGCAATACATTTGCAATTGCACTGTTTCAAAGATTACAGTTCCATTAAGTTCCATCATGAGCATTCCTATGTCCATTGAACATTACAATACTAGAGATAAATATGGTTATCTAATCCATTAGTATTTGTTATCTAGTTGCCAATAGATAGGGAGGTGTGTTATGTAAAAATCATTCTGTGATGGTGTGATCTGAAAATTACTTGTAATAATTCCCAGAACTTTAAAAAGACTTGACAATAATAAATTGGGAGCGGATGTCAAACAAATCGTGGATGTCTAATTCCCACAGAAAGCACATCACTGATAATCACCCTCAGCAATTCCTCTGCTTGCAGTGTCCTTGAGTTTGATGTATTATTGAAGCAAAGTGCTATAATTTAGCTTCTTCTATCCTGTCACTGGAATATTTCCCTCATTTTAAGTCAATTTTGGATCTTAAATAATAATGAACATACCCCTTACATTTTTCTTATAGCTCATCTTAGTCTAGGCACATTTTTAGCGAAAAATGATCTATAAATATGAATAAAATACACACATTAAGAAAAATTATTTTATTAAAAGAAACTAAAATGCATTTGGGATATATTGTATATACACTATATGAGATTGCCTTCTTAAAACAGACGTTATACCAGCTCAGTATAGCTATAGTTCTGGATGCACCGATGGCCAAAAGGGGCAAAAAAGAATAATTTACATGCTTACTCAACCAGTGCAAAAATGAAAAGGTGCCAAAAATCAGGGTGTATCCACCCATTAATATGCATTTCCCTGACTCACCACTATTAGGGTATGGATTCTTAAACCAAACAATTTATAAATAGATGTTAACAGCTGACAAGGGCAGACCTGCCATAAAAGACGGTATATAATGAATCCCATGTGGAGTAATATTCAATATTATAGTGGAAGCAATTATTTTATTAAGATCACATGGATCATAGAAAGGTAGACATTTATATCATGGTGAACACATTGTCAATCATGAAAATAAAATCAGAAAAATAAAAACAAAAAACAAAAAAAGGTTCTGCGTTTTCACTTACCTGCGTGTATGGCAAAAAGAGCCAAATTTGAATGGGCAAAGACTGGTTCTGTATTCATTATAAAAAGTCTATATATTGAATCCAGATGTATATGAATCTTCAGTATTCTTGATCTGTATCTTCTATCCTTAAAGGTATCAGAGTTATTCTTTCCATTGTTCATCAATATGTAGTGATGAAAACATGAGTAGTAGAAATCCTGAAGAATAAATGTATAATGAATACAAAAACCTTAGAATAATTGCTAGAAGGCTGTCATGAACTTTCAGTATCAAGATAAATCCTATTTGTGAATCGTATGGCCACTAATGGAGGAATGAAACATGATAAAAAATATATATATTACCTTCTTAGCAATTCATCATCATCACTTGGATTGATTAAAGTAGATTCATAGTGTGTGGCCAATTTCAATCGGCAGATATTACTTACATAATGTATTTTCAGTGGATAGCAGTAATTATGGCTCTAAAATAAATAGACAAATGTTATAGCATCAAATTCAAATGAAAATCATGGGCAATTCCAAATGAAGGAAATAACTACCCTAGTAGAAACCATAATGTTTCCACTGATGAGATAAAGATCTGTATAAATCCTCTGTAGAGATGAGAAATATATATCCTCCTTGATACCGAAAAATTGTTGTGGAACTATAGAAGAGATAACTTGATTGTGCACTAAGGCACTAAACATTTGAGTAACTAGCCTATTAAGGGCTCCAAAAATTCCTCTTTTATGTAAGAACAAAGCGGTTCCTTTAAAAGGTTCGTAGGATCGATTGTCCCATTTTTCATATGATAATGGTTATCATGAGATAAAAAAATCAGTATTCACCTATGAAAGCCCCAAAAATTTCTCTATATATAAGAGTGCTGGAGTTCCTAATTGAGGCTTAGAACATATAGGTCCTGTGTCACTAAAATAGCAAGGTATGACTTAGCTCTATTCAAGGGTTACTTGCCACCGGAGGAAGTGATATAATGCCACTTGAATTTGAAATGAACTCCTGGGAGTCATAAGTACTGGCGGTTTTCCGTCTTACCTTGTGTTTGTCCAAGATGGAGGCATATGACTTGCCTCTTTCCCCTCATGGACACCGCAGCATGGAAGGACGCAGAGCGTAATTATGTCACTACATTGACGCGTTTTGTCCGCCAATCATCGTGGACTTCGGCAGAACTGGTAATAATGGTTCTGTAATATTAAGGCAATATCAGCAGTTTTGGATACACTGAAAGCTAAAATGGGAAAAAATATTTGCATGACTCTGCTCACTGATTCATAAGTATAGACTGGTACTGTAATGTGGTTGTACTGTTGCACTGTATAGTATAGAAAGATGTATAAAGTTTGGAGTTTAAACGTTTCCAGCCTGGTCACTGTAGATAAACAGCCAGACAGGACAAGCATAGATATGGGAGGACATGCCTTGGGGCCATGCAGAGGCATGATTGTGTGATGCCTGTGTCCCTTGAACACAGCCCCTCTCCTATCAGTAAACAGCTTCTCTGATTGGCCCTTAAATCACGTGATGGTTGTGTCCAATCACAGACATCACAAAATGTAAACAGAAGTGTCTCTCTATTGGCTCTGTGGGGAAAAGGAGAGCCAATCTGTGCAGCCTGTCAATAATTTGTGCGTAACTACTGATTTAACTGTGCAGTTACACACAGATCACACACAATGCAGCCACCTTTCACAAGTGCACCAAGCAGCATCTGTCGCAGTGTCAAAGTGCATATCAACATCTGTACCACAGACCCATCAACATCTGGCACAGTGTCTCACTGCAACATCAACATCTGTCAGTGTCCCAGTGGACCATGAACATCTGTCAGTGTCTCTAGTTGACCATGAACATCTATCGGTGTCCCATTCACATCAACATCTATCACAGTGTCCCAGTGCAGAACATCTGCAATAGTGTCCCAGTGCACATCAACATCTGTTACAGTGCCCCAGTGCACAACAACATTTGCAATAGTGTCCCAGTGTACATCAACTGAAAAGTAATAAATGGGAAATCCAAGGGGGACGTGGGTTCTAGTGACCTGGGGGTCCCAAGGGATTCTATTAATTTTCACCCACTTCCTGTTTTGGCTATGGGATAGGGAGTGAATGTATATCTCCCAAAAACTAACAGGGGTTATTAACTTCCCTTACTCTATCTAAAATGAAAAAAAAAGTCATGCCTATAGTTCTACTTTAAAGTATAAGCTCACCTCTGGGAACATATTACATGTTCCACCCATCTCTAGGGTGGAACATGTAACATGTTCTCAATACCGCAGCCACCGCCCGCTGCCCCACCATGACAGAAGTATGGGGAGAAGTTCCCTGTACTAGCTGTTAGATTGAAAAACAGTGCGGCTGTACAGGGCTCCACCCCCACGGGGTTGCACCATTCACTCACAGAGCTCTATGAATGAACTACAAGTCCCGAAACCTGGCTGTTGGCTTGTAGTTCTCAATGGGGAGCACCGTGGTAGTCCATTGAATCTTCCTGTCAGTATATCTGCTTGCCCATGCCTTCCGTACGGGAAGCAGATATACTGACAGGTCTGCAGGAGACCTGCATGGCATCAGCGATCGCTGGTGCAATGCTTAACAGACTCCTGCAGCCAAAAATAATAAATTCCCATTTTTATACCTGCAAAAAAATGTGCATTTATTATTTTTAGGCAAAAAGTGAACTTATTCTTTAACAACTTGCCTACCGGGCACTTTTACCCCCTTCATGCCCAGCCCAATTTTCAGCTTTCAGTGCTGTTGAAGTTTGAATGACAATTGCGTGGTCATGCAACATTGTACCCATATGAAATGTTAATCATTTTTTTTCACACAAGCAGAGCTTTCTTTTAGTGGTATTTAATCACCACTGGGGTTTTTATTTTTTGCACTATAAACAAAAATAAAGGGGGAAAAAAAGTTTTTCTTTGTTTCTATTATACAATTTTACAAACAGGTAATTTTGCTCCTCCTTCACTGATGTGCGTTGTTGAGGCTGCACTGATAGGCATCACTGATTGGCACTGATAGGCAGCACTGATGAGACGGCACAAATAGGCAGCACTGATGGGCACTGATAGACTGCACAGATGAGGTGGCACTGATGAGGCAGCACTGGTGGGCATCATTGAGGAGGCACTGATGATGCTGTGCTGATATGCAGCAATCATGGGCACTGACAGATGGCACTGATGGACACTGACAGGTGGCACTGATGGACGCACTGACTGACAGCACTGGCTGGTGGCACTGATGGGAGCACTAATGGGCACTGATGGGTGCAACTGCTGGGTGGCACTGCTGGGCAGCACTGATGGGTGGCACTGCTGGGCACTAGTGGGTGGCACTGATGGGTGGCACTGATGATCAGGGCACTGCTGTGTTCAACTGCTGCTTCGCACTCCAGCAGAAAATGCACTGCTGTGTTCAACTGCTGCTTTGCAGAAAATGAACTCACTCAGGAAAATTGCCCCCCATCTTTGATTATGCCCCCCATCTGTATCCTCCCCTATGAGCTGGTCTAAATTTATAGGGAGATGATCAAATGAGCAACTCTTCTCCATCCCAATTAGGAACTGATAAGTATCACATGAATTTGGGGGGAGGTTGGTCAAAACCAGACCAGCCACACAGACCTAGGCCAAAGTCATAAAAGATGAATGATTCTCTGATCACAGAAAGGCAAAAGGAGGTGAGAGTTGCTCATTTGATCATCTCCGTATCCATTTAGACCAGCTTATAGGGGAGGATACAGATGAAGGGCACAGTCACAGATGGGGGGCACAGTCACAAATGGGGGGCATTTTTCCTGCGTGAGTGCATTTTCTGCTGGAGCGCGAAGCAGCAGTTGAACACAGCAGTTTAACTAAAGCAGGATAAATCAAACAGCAGGAAAATACAACAAAGAACTCTACTGCATGCTGGATGGACTGCAAGCAAACACCCTAGGAAACATCTCTTACAAGTCTGATTTCAACTCTATCTACCTTTTAATATGCCCTCTCTACTCCTCATTTTCATATTACTATCCTCTATTCTCAAAATCTCATTTCTTTACCCTTCTGCTCCACCGCAAAGCTTATACATATCACCCTCACTGCTACCATCTCCCTACTACTGCTCTCATCACCTCCTGTTGATAGTTTACTCACCTGCTGACCCAAACACCAGGATAGGAAGGCATGTGCACTCATATACATCCCACTCCCACGTTACTTTCCTCACTCTCCTTCTTCTCCTAACCTCTGGTGATATCTCCCCAAACCCTGGTCCTCCAGTATCTCACCCCCACACCAAGCACCCGCCTTCCTCCGGGAATAGCTGCAATCCACTCAATTTAATCTCAATCCCAGTGCTCCTAAAAACCACCCTCCCTTTTTCATGTGCTCTCTGGAACACCTGCTCTGTCTGTAATAAGCTCACCTCTGTCCATGACCTTTTGTCTCCTGCTCTCTTAACCCACTAGCAATACCAGGAACCTGGCTTGAAACAACATATTCTGCTTCTCCCGCAGCACTTTCCTATGGAGACCTCCTCTGGACTCACTCACCCAGACCCAGTGGTCGGAAAGGAGGTGGAATTGGTTTGCTTCTATCCCCACTGAGCACCTTTCAAGTCCTCCATAACACTCCCTCTGTATCCTTCTCTTCTTTCAAGACTCACTGCATTTGGCTGTTTTCTCCTATTTCTCTGAGGATTGCAGTGATCTACCAGCTTCCTGGACCGGTGTCTCACTATCTTGATGACTTCTCTGCCTGGCTACCCTACTTTCTCTCCTCTGAAATACCCACTATCATTCTTTGAGATTTTAACATCCCCATTAATGTGAATAACCCGGCTACATCCCAACTCTTCAACATAACCTCATCTTTTGCCTTAACAGAATAGACACAGTCCTCCACTCACTCTGATGGGAATACATTAGACCTTGTTTTCTCCCATCTTTGCACTCCCTACAACCTCACAAACACTCCCTTTTCTCTCTATGATCACAATCTCATCACCTTCACAGTGTCCTTGTCTTCAAACACCTATCCCTCCAGGCAGCAAACAATTACCTGCAGAATCCTTCACAACTTAAAACCTTCTCTTTTTCACTCTGCAGCTGACTGCCTCTATGACAGAATCTCTCCCCTGTCCTGCCCTGACCTGGCCACTGCTGTCTACAACAGTTCGCTTTCATCCACACTAGACTCACTTGCTCCTCTAACTACACAAAGTATCAGGCCCCGACCATTACAACTGTGACGACACCAGAAATCTTAAGCGACATAGTTGTGCACTGGAGCGATTGTGGCATAAAACCAAATCTCAGCAAGCATTCACCCTATATAAATCTGCTTTCTTAACATACAATTCCTCCCTCCATGCTGCCAAACAAGCCTACTTTGTCACTCTTATTAATACCTTGTCATCCAGTCCTCGTCATCTCTTCTCTACTTTTAACTCTCTACTTTCTCCACCTCCACCCAGTACCTCACTCACTGCTTACGAGATTGCAAATCATTTCAAACACAAGATTGATGCAATTCGTAGGGGCATTTCCACTGCACAGACATCTATCCCACTTAGCATACCTTATACTAAACCTTCCTCAAAGCTTTCCTCTTTTGAACTTGCTACTACTGAAGAGGTCACTAAAGTTTTATCAGAACCCATCTCACCACATGCCCCCTGGATCCTGTCCCCTCACAACTACTATGCTCACCCTCTTCTTCTATCCTATGCTCCCTCACTCACATCTTCAATCTCTCCCTCTCTAAAGGTGCCTTCCCCACCCCTCTAAAGCATGCACACATCACTCCCATACTTAAAAAGCCCTTGCTGGACCACACCAACCTGAACAACTTAAGACACATCTCCCTGGTCCCGTTTACCTCTAAACTCTTAGAACGCTTAGTCTACAATCGCCTGAGCTCCTACCTCTCTGACAACAACCTTCTTGACCCTTTACAGTCTGGCTTTCACTCACTAAACTCCATTGAAACTGCCCTACTAAAACTCACTAATGATTTACCAACTGCTAAAACCAATAACCACTACTCTGTACTCTTACTTCTTGACCTCTCTGCTGCTTTTGATACGGTTGACCATACCCTCCTCCTATAAAAACTCCACTCTCTTGGCTTTCGAGACTCTGCTCTCTCCTGGTTCTCCTCCTACCTATCGCAGAGCTCCTTCAGCATTACCTATAACTCTGTCTCCTCCTCTCCACTTCCTCTTTCTGTAGGGGTCCCTCAAGGTTCTGTCCTTGGACTCCTTCTCTTCTCCATCTACACCTCCTCCCTTGGTCACTTGATAAACTTCCATGGCTTTAAGTACCATCTCTATGCTGATGACACACAAATCAGTCTTTCTACTCCTCACCTCACCCCTTCAGTCTCCTCTCGCATTACTAACCTACTAAGTGACATATTGGCATGGATGTCACTCCACTTCCTCAAACTAAATCTTTCTAAAACTGAGCTCTTAGTATTCCCCCCAGCCCGTGCCCCCTCCCTTGACTTCTCCATCAAGATCAATATTACAACCATCAGTCCCTCCCCTCATGCCAGGGTACTAGGTGTAATCCTAGACTCCCATCTGTCCTTTCAGCCCCAAATCCAATCACTGTCCAAATCTTGTAGACTTCACCTTCGCAACATCTCCACGATAGAGCCGTTCTTAACCTCTGAAACTACTAAGCAACTTATTCACTCCCTGGTTATCTCTCACCTTGACTATTGTAACTCCCTCCTCATTGGCCTACTTCATCGCAGGCTATCCCCTCTTCAGTTTATCATGAATGCTGCTGCCAGACTCATCCACCTTACTAACCGTTCCATATCTGCCATCCCTCTCTGACAATCCCTCCACTGGCTTACCATTGCCCAATGAATAAAATTCAAAATATTAACAACAACATATAAAGCCATTTATAACTCTGCCCCAAATTACATCACCAATCTTGTCTCCAAATATCACCCAAACCGTCCTCTCCGCTCCTCCCACGACTTCCTGCTCTCTAGCTCTCTTGTCTCCTCCTCCTATGCTCATCTCCAGGACTTCTCCAAAGCCTCCCCCATCCTCTGGAACTCTCTACCCAAATCTATCAGACTATCGCCTGCTCTGCTCACTTTTAGGCGATCTCTAAAAACATATCTCTTCAGGGAAGCCTATCCCACCTTCACCTAATAACTGACTCTTCTATTCCTCCTACCAGTCCATCCCCCACAGTTATTACCTTTTGTACCACCAGCCACTCCCTCTTAAATTGTAAACTCCAAGGAGCAGGGCCCTCCTAACCCTCTTGTATTGAACTGTATTGCTGCTGTGTTGTCTCCCTTTATATTGTAAAGTGCTGAGCAAACTGTTGGCGCTATATAAATCCTGTATAATAATAATAATATAATAATAAGCCTGGATGATATGTCAGGTGTGCCAGCCTCCAGGGCTGACCGCAATAAGCCTTGAGGGCCGTGCACCGGAAGTGACTTCAAATGGACCACAGATGGACCAGGAAGACTGCCTCAACCACAGTGGGATGGATACACCAGAAGTAGCCTAAGTAGAACTGCAGCAGTACCAGAGCAAATGTTTTGAACCCTCAGTGGAGTAGAGCTGGATGGAAACAGCCTGCAGGCTACATAGACATTGCCATGACAACACGTTTTGCAGGACAGTGCTTTGTCAAAGTCAAAAAGGCAACTGAAAGGGACTGGAATTTAAAAGCTAACCCCAACAAAGGGGGCAGTCTAGAAGGACCAGGATTCTTAAAGGCACATACACATTTGCCATAAATGAGTGTAGACAAAAATGTTACCTATGACACAACAAAGCCTCATAGTAAAACAAAAAATAGAAAATAAATAACATCCAATCTTTTTCATGGAAAGAGGGCTGTTGTTGGGCATCCTCCTAGCCCACCCCCTTTTTTGGGGTTAGACCTTAAATTCCAGTCCCTTTCAGTTGCCTTTTTGACTATGACAAAGCACTGTCAGGGACACTGACTGGTGACAGTATGAAAAAAAAAAAATATATATATATATATATATTATTTTTTTTTTACATTTTTTATTACATTTGTTTTCTTTTTTTTAAGGTTTTTGTTTTCATATTTCACTATGACCAAAATAGTACAATGTTACCAAGGTAACATTGTACTACTTTGGGGAAGTGATCAGTATTTTTTTTTTTTTACACAATTTGCAAAGAATTACTTTGCTATAAGCAAGCATTTACCTGAATGACATTGATTCATTCAGGGTTTTTTTTTTGTTTGTTTTTTTTGTGCTTAGCTGTGATTTGGCCACAGCTAATCACATGACATGTGCATGTGATCGCTGTGACCATTCACAGCTAGACAATAGTATTCAATGGATGGCATGAATGAAGCCATCCATTGTATACAACTGTCATGTGACCTGCTGTGATTGGTCACAGCAGGTCACATGGTACTGGCAACAGGGGCCGGTACTCAGATCTGTCATCGGCCATGTCCGAGGTACACGGCCGGTGACAGATCGCACTGCTGCGCGGCTCTGCAAGCGCACAAACTGCACATGCCCGGGAGTACGCCATATGGCGTCCACCCAGAAATCTAAACCATTTTTCCAGCCGCCAAATGGCTATTGGCCGGGCAGCTAATGGTTAATGAAGTACAGTGGACCAACACCAGCAGATGACATGGCTCCCCAAATCAACACAGTCTGTGGAAACTTCACACTGGACTTCAAGCATCTTGCAGTGTGTGCCTCTCCATTCTTCCTCCATACTCTGGGTCCTTGGTTTCCAAATGAGATGGAAAAGTTGCTCTCATCAGAAAAGAGGACTTTTGACCACTGAGCAACAGACCAGGTCTGTTTTTCTTTAGCCCAGGTAAGACACTTCTGACGTTGTTTGTTGTTCAGGAGTGGCTTGACAAGAGGAATACGACATTTGAAGCCCATGTCCAGGATCCGTCTTTGGGTGGTGGCTCTTGATGCACTGACTCCAGTCTCAGTCCACTCCGTGTGAAAGTCCCCAACACTTTTGAATGGCCTTTTCCTGACAATCCTCTCCAGGCTGCAGTCATCCCTGCTGCTTGTGCACCTTTTTCTTCCACACTTTTCCCTTCCACAAAATTTTCTATTAATGTGCTTTGATACAGCACTTTGGGAACATCCAACTTCTTTTGCAATTACCTTTTTGAGGCTTTCCCTCCTTATAGAGGGGGTCAATGATAGTTTTCTGCACAACTGTCAGGTCAGCAGTCTTTCCCATGATTGTGATTCCTACTGAACCAGACTGAGAGACCATTTAAAGGCTCAGGAATCCTTTGCAGGTGTTATGGCTTAATTAGCTGATTAGAGTGGGACACTTTGAGCCTAGAATATTGCACCTTTTCACAATATTCTAATTTTCTGAGATTGTGGATTTGGGGTTTTCATGAGCTGTAAGCCAAATCTCGGCTTGAACTATCTTGCTTTGCATGTAATGAATCTATCTCATATATTAGTTTCACCTTTTAAGTTGCATTACTGAAATAAAATAACTTTTGCACGATATTCTAATTTTTTGAGTTTCACCTATAGGAGTATGTGTCTGTTTTCTATCCTGAGAGGCATTCTGACCAGGCAGTTACCCAAGAAAGAGAGACAAAGTGTCACTAAGGCTTCATTCACACTTGAGCGTTTTGTAGCGCGAAGGTCGAAGCTCCAAAGCGCTCAGGGAGAAAGAATCAATATTACTCTTTGGAAATGGTTCACATGTCCACTCCAAGTCGCCTGAAGCAGAATGCCTGAAGCTCAAAAAAAGTTTTGGAGCTGCTTTTGTAGCTCCATTCAGGCAGATTGATGCTTTTTGGTGCGTTTTCATCCCCATAGAAATACATGGAAATGTGCTTAAGCGCATTTTGTCGCAAAACTAAGGGCATTTTTCTGGCATAGCAAAACATGGCAACAATTGATGTCACAGGTGAAATTTTTTTTCTATTGGCAATTACAAAAATGCCAGAACTCAAAAACGCCTAAACAAACTGTACATAAACGTTTGCAAACACACATAAAACACGTGATAAAACATGCAAAAAAAATGCACAAAAACGCTACGCTCAAATGTGAATGGGGCCTAAATTATCCAGCTTTAACATGTCTTCTAATTCTACAAGTTTTACTAAAAATGTATTAACTATTTGCCGACCGCAGATAGCCGAATGACAGCTGCAGATAGCCGAATGACGGTCAGTTCTGGGAGGCCGACATATGACGTCCTCCCAGAATGCGCTCTCCTGCATGCCTCCGGGGGCACGCACCCGGCGATCTCCGTGATGATCACGTGATGTGGTAAAAGGCCAATCACAATGGCATTTACCACGTGTTCAGCCATGTCCAATGACACGCTGCCAGAGCAGGTGCCAGAACTGATGATCAGTGCCCTGATGATCGGTGCCCAGCAGTGCCGCCCAACAGTTCTGCCCACAAGTGCCCAGCAGTGCTGCCCACCTGTGCCCAGCAGTGCCACCCACCTGTGCTGCCAACCTGTGCCCCCCACCTGTGCCCAGCAGAGCCACCCACCTGTGCCCAGCAGTGCCCACCAGTGTAACCCACCAGTGCCACCCACCAGTGCCCATCAGTGCAGCCCAGCAGTGCCACCAGTCAGTGCCCAACAGTTACACCACTCAGTGTCCAGCAGTGCCACCCATCATCAGTTCCAGCTCATCAGTGCCGCCTATCAGTGCCGCCTCATTGGTGCTACCTATCAGTGCCAATCAGTGCCACCTATCAGTGCCTATCAGTGCCACCTATCAGTGCCCATCAGTGCTGCCTATCAGTGCAGCCTCATCAACGCACATCAGTGAAGGAGAAAAATTACCTGTTTGCAAAATTGTATAATAGAAACAAAGCAAATTTTTTTTTTTTTTGCTCTTTTTTTGTTTATAGCACAAGAAATAAAATACCCAGTGGGGAGTACATACCACTAAAAGAAAGCTCTGTTTGTGAGAAAAAAATTATAAAAATTTCATATGGGTACAATGTTGCATGCCCGCGCAATTGTCATTCAAACTGCGAAGGTGCTGAAAGCTTAAAATTGGCCTGGTAAGGAAGGGGGTATAAGTGCCCGGTGGGCAAGTACCATTGTTATTAGTTTACCTGGGTCCTCATTTGCCACTGCAGCTTTTTTACCATAGCTTCCATTTACTAAGTAAGAGCAGAGCATGTATATTGCGGTCACAAGTACATTTCAGACATAGAAGAGAAGAGGCATGAAAGAGGCATTTGTCACCATCTTTCTTCCACATATAATCCACTTTAACATCTCTCTGCTGGCGATTTGACAATTCACACCTTTAGTTGTGTAAATCAAAGAACACCTTTATAGAGCTCTTAACACCAACAATAGTGTTATATAACTAGGAGAGGATGGCACCACAACTTTCACACCTCCCATCCTGCTCTTGGGCAGTCAACATTTAAAGTAGCTGTAAACTCAGAACCAAACAAAATATCACCTGTTCTTTTCTAGTGATCTAATAATAGCAGTGCCTTTTTTTAATAACATTGCTAAATACTTTTTCATTGCTGTGCTTGTGTGCAGTCAGGTGATCTTTATTCTTCTAGTTCCGAAGCACAGGGACTGATTGAAGATGCGATTTAACAAAGAGCCAGTCAAGGCAGGAGGGGTGGGGAGGGGCGGAGAGAGGAACAGCTTCACACAGACTATGGAACTAGGAAGAGGAATATACAGATGTTCTTACATAGCATTTCTGTACACAGAACAGCATGACAAAAGACGTAAGCTGTCCTGGATCAGCAGCCATGATTAGTGTGGTCAGTTTACTCACAGGAACAGGCAGGATCAACCAGGTATTATACTGCACAGAAAGCAGTAAATAAGATTGCTGTGCTACAATGCACATTATATTGCTTATAAGAGACAATGACATACTTTTTTTTTAAGGCTTATAAAAATTTTAAGTTTGCTGAATTTCGATCCATGTATGGGCAAGGAAGTTGATCTACCAATTTGCTTCTGTACAATCCCCCTGTCAGATTTTCCCTGCTTGATCAATGCTGCAGGCTATAGCCTACAGCACTGATCAGTGTATTCTGATGGTGGGGAAGTCTCTGCTGTCAAAATATAATAGCACAGCAGGAAGGTTTCCCCAATCCACATTGAGTGTGTGGATGGGGGGAATTAAGTCAGTTTTTATTGTTTAACTCGATGTCTTACAACTCACAATGTTATGTTATGTGTTTTTGCATATTTATAATAAAATCCTACTTTCTTGAGCACTTCTCAGCTTATTCACAAAGGGCTCTGTTAGGTTGTATCATTGCTGTGCAATTTCTAGTCACACAAAGAAAATGGAAAATCTAACCCTGGTCAGAGATACTATCCTCAGTCTCAGTTGATTCACACCAATTCCTGGCTCTAAACACCAAGAATATCTTCCTTCATTACCCTTACAAACCACAGCTGATACAAAGGACTTCTTACTTCCTGTAAATCAGTACCCTTCTCTCAATAGCTGTACTTCCCCTCCATTTAAGCCACTGATGGCTCCCTCTACCGTTCAGTTGCAGTGAGTGGTCCTTCAGGAATCTTGTTTTTTTTTCTGCTCCACTTCTCTGTACTATCACTACTCCCCCATCAGCAGCACAATCTGTTTGTAGCCCTGCAATAACCTGCAAGATTCGAGTGCCTGTCCAGCCTGGCCGGATGCTTGCTGTTCCAGTCCAGCCTGATCCTATGCCTGCTTTTCCAGTCCAGCCTGATCCAATGCTTACTGTTCCAGTCCAGCATAATCTGATGCCTGTTGTTCCAACCCAGCCTGATCCAATGCTTGCTGTTCCAGCCCAGCTTAAAAGAGAAGCATGGCATAGGCATAAAAAAAATAAATAAACAATCATACTCACCTAGATGGCTGCAGCACCTATCATAGCTGCAGCTGTCCCTCTGCCACGATAAAGCGATAAAACACCGCTGATCACTCAGCTCATCTGCAGCCTGTAGAGCGCTGGTTACTGTCAGTCATGAGCTCTCTGCTCTGCCCCTCCAGTGCTCACTGGAGTGTTGGGCTGGGGAGTTGGTGGGAGTGGCTGGCACAGGCTCTCAGATGCTCACTGAGAGGCTGAGCCAGATGTCAGTCCAGGCATCTGGGTGGATCCCAACCATATGGTCAGGATCTTTTCAGAGCCTAGAATGGTTCAGTTACATTGGCCGACAGGCTTTAGCCCGCTGTTAGCTGAAAATGGGTCACAGGAGGAGAGAATAAACTGCATTCCTGTGATCCAAAGGAGAAGCATAGACAAAAAATAGCTTTGGCTATCCTTACCTTCAATTCGATGCCTGCTGTTACAAGCCAGACTGATGTGATGCCTGCTATTCCATCCCAGCCTGATCAGAAGCCTGCTGTTCCAGCCCATCCTGATCTGATTCCTGATGTTCCAGCGCAGCCTAATTTTATGTCTGGTGTTCCAGCTTAGCCTACCTCCAATGGTCCTGAGCCTGCTGCCCAGCCTGCCACTGCTGATCTGGTGTCTGCTATCCAGCCAGCCTCTGGTATTAGGGTTAAGCTTGTACAAGATGTTAGGCCTGATACTTGTGAGTCTCCATGTTTGTTGCATGTCTGGCATGATTCACCCATTTGGTCCAAGATTCCTACAGCCACCTTACCTAAGTTGCTTTTGCAGCCATTTCCTGCTGTTATGCTAAGCCTGGCGGTCCAGGCATCTGCTGTGAATTTGTTAACTGTGCTCGCTATAACAGGTCTAGTAGTAGAGGTCTTCTGGAGATGGGAAGAGTCCCATTTGAACTTTCTCCTGACCTGCTCATAATCTCTGATTCCTGGTGCATTGAGGAACTTGGGTTGGGTAACCAGTGCCTTGCAAATGCCTGGGTGGCTGTTAAAATACAAAGGAATTTCTAGCAACCAGACTAGTAACTCAGATGTGGAATGTCCAGTGGCTAAGGGACACCCTGGTGTCAAGTTACCTATATGGGTTAAGAACTACAGTGTTAAGACTTCAGATGACCCATGGGATCCCAATGTTGGGATATGTGCTATTGCGTGAAACTGCAAATTCCAAATGTTGTGCCTTCTAAAGGATCTGATCTGGGGGCAGCCAGCCAGTTCCCAGACCTCAATGGCAGGGCACCCAGACAGTTTTCAGATCCCAGTGGCAGGGCATCTAGCCAGTTGTCAGACCCTGGCTGTGTGGTATCCTGCAGGCTGAAGGACTATGGCCTAAGGAAATCAGGAACATTTTTAGACATGGCTGATGGATTATCCATTTTGGATGTATCCAGTGCAAAAGACAAAGACTATTATGTTTAATATCAAGTTGAACTGCTAGTGGCAGTGTGGTTCCCAGAGCTGAAGGGTGAAGTTCCGGTGGCCACCACTGTCTACCCGCAGATCCCAGTAAAAGGGCTCTACCTGATGCTGGCTGCTGGGAAGACATATAACCCCTCCCTTGATTTGCATCAGTGCTTCAGTGTTTTTCTTGTTAGCCATATACCAGTTCACTGATTACCCCAATCCCTGCCTTACCTGCATCTTGTATATACTACCTTATATCATGTTACTCCATTTCAGCTTCCCTTGTTCCCAGTCCTGGTCATGCTCTGTTTCTGTCAGATTTATGTCAGTATTATAGTTAGGTTGTTGGTTTGGTTTTGCTTCACCATCATCACCACTTATAGTTTGTTGGTGTTGGATAGATGTTGTGTGCATTAATAAACTTTATTTTAATCATACTCAGTCTGATTCCAGTTTCCTAAGTACAGCTACACTGAACTGGTCATCACTTGGTATATTTCATTTTACTAACTACTACTATATAATCCATGACCTGGATAAATGAAAACCTTCACAGACAAAGAACTTAACTTTATTCTCAAAGTCTCCAGGATCAGCATATCTGCCATCATACATTGACCAATGAAATATTCCACCTTATACAGCATCAGGATGATAAGTAAATCTTTACTTCTGACCCCTATGCCTATCTTATAACTAACAATGTTAATATGTATTTTTGCATCTTTCTAAAAAAATTCCCTCATTATCTTAACACCCACATTAACTCTATAAGACGACGCCTGACAAATTTCTAAAAAAATTCACTGTTCTTATAGTTCCATTGGAATCTTTAAAGCACAATCACATTTTCTTTACAATCTAGTGAGATCTAGAAAGGTAACAGAGAAAAGTCCCAACAAGTGCTGAGATAAGTTTTTGTAACACCCTGCATTAATACTGGTTGCAGAATGTTAGGTGAACACAAGATGGTAGTGTTCTGTGGTTCAGTTATGCAGACTCTGTTGAAGAAAAGCCTTGTTGAACTTGTATGCGGTAGCAGGATCTTTGTGCTCAGACAAGGATCAAACAGAATACATTTCTCAGAAGAGCTGGCAAAGTGTCAGGAGTATATATATACTAACTACTACTATATAATATCTATCTATCTATCTATCTATCTATCTATCTATCTATATATATATATATATATATATATATATCTATATATGTTCAGAGCTCGGGGACCTTACTGGAAGGATGAGGATAGTGAGGGACAGAGAACAGGTATGTGGAGAAGGCTGTGCAGGAAATTAGAGATCCAGGCCGGGCCAGGCTGCAAAGCAGAGAAGTGGAGAGGGAACGCCGACCACTGGTATCACTGCTAAGCAGGACAGACAATCCTGCAGGCAGGCAGATTGTGGTATTAGTGTCTCCTTTCAAGTCTCTTATAATGACCAAGGGACTTGCTTCTTCAGACTAGCTCCCCACCTTTGAAGAGGAGTCCACCTCTGCTAAAGTCTGCTTCTACCCCTTTTTGCAATCTTAGAAAATATTTGCCTTCATCCTTTGTATTAAAGAGATTTTGCCTAAATTGAACATCACTTCAAGGAGCAGTTTTCTCTTTCTTAGACAACACCATATTGAGGGAAATTTGCTTTCACACAAGGGGAAAAGAATCTGAACCTTAATGTGCACCAACTAGGGCCCAATCGAGCGTGCAGAAGATTTGACACTTTTTCTAAAAAAAAAAATACCAAAAAGGGATATTGTTTCCTTTCACCTAGGACTTCACCTCCAGAGTTAAACCCAGTCACCAGTAACTGAGAGCCCAAAAGTGAGTTAGTCTGATAGTTCCTCCCAGCTCACTTGGGTAGATATATATCAGAGGCAGGTACTGATGTTAAATTCTGATCATGCAGGACATTTGGGAGTTTCTTAAAGTGATACTGTGTTACAATACTTTGTTGAAACTTCTAGAGCATTTAACTTAAATGTCATGCTCATGTATTGGTACATTTTTGTTGTGGTTACACTCAATATAATCAGAACACTTGTTCATCCTAAACTGTGTGTGTTTATTTATGGTTCCAAGCCAAGGGGTCCTCCTGGTCAAAAGTTTACAGTGGTGTCAGCAGGAGTTGAGCTTTCAAAGCAAGTTCAGGACAGAAAGGGGAACCCAAAAATACTCAGTGACCCTTGAGGGGGTAGCGCTACACTTTTATGAACACTATGAGTGTTTTGAATTCTATTAAATAAGGTGGCTTCACAAGGCAGTGTGCTGTGGTTTCTCTTTATACTTTAATTATTACGTTATCACTAATTTTATATTAATATATTATTGCATGAAAGCTTCAGCTGAGCTGTTGTTCATACCACTTCTTAATCAACATTTACTAATTTTAATCCTTATGCTGTTAGCATTAGTAAATAGATACGAAAGTAACTCATATTTACTTGTTTTAAACTTTTTTTTTCCATTTCTTCAGTTGCTTCCTGGTTTCCAGGCTTAGGCAAATGATGTCATACATCCCTAGCATCTTTAGGAGCAGAAGAGGGGTTTTCTCAGCTAAGCACTCCCTCTTGTCTGCATGCCTGAGCTAAGGGCAGATGGATTCCAGGAAGTAAATGCTAAATGAATTGTCTGCTCTTGTTCAAGATGACCACAGCTAAGGGTGTGTGTTTCAAAGTGATTTCTCAGCAAACTAAAATAATGGTGACATACTTTAAATAGATGAGTTTGCTTTAAATTAAAAAAAAGAATTAAATACTGTTTTTGGCTTGTGCTGTTCAGATGCAGTGTAGTTTAGCTTTAAGCAGAGAAACAAATGGCTATTAAAATTATAAATACCCATGCCTTGTTCTCTTTTGTTATCTTTTGTCCTTGGACATGAACTATGAAGACAAGAAATAATTAGCTTGTATAAAGTTATAACTTTGGAGTGCCAAAAAGACCATTGAAGGTAGTTTTACACATTGTTCTGGGAAAGGGGAGTATAAGACTTGCAGGAAGGACTGGGGTGAGGGGACAAGATAGAAGATTACACTTTAAACCAAAATTTAAAAAAAAAAACATGAGTCAATAATCAAATGTATGGAAAGCAATGTAAATATAAGCATTAGTATCTGGATAAATATTTTAGTGTAATAAAAATGTTACTGCAGCCAGTCTCCATTTATTCTTGTAGCAAACACAAAGCAGTGTCAAACACTCTGAGGTTTATTTACTAAAGCTGGAGAGTCCAAAATCAGACTCCCTTCTGCATAGAAACCAATCAGCTTCCAGGTTTCATTTCCAAAGCTTCATTGAACAAGCTGAGGTTAGAAGCTGATTGGTTTCTATGCAGAAGGGAGTCTGATTTTGGACTCTCCAGCTTTAGTAAATAAACCCCTCTATGTCCACTGTGGCTTCTATACAGCTGATAGATCAGTGTTTTTCAACATTTTTTCAGTCAAGGCACCCTTTCAAATTACGGACAGTCCCGAGGCACCCTTTCAATTTATGGACAGTCCTGAGGCACCCTTTATAATTATGGACAGTCCCGAGGCACCCTTTATAATTATGGACAGTCCTAAAGCACCCTTTCAAATTATGGACAGTCTTGAGGCACCCCATTCTAAAATGGGGTGCTTCTAGACTGTCCATAATTTTAAAAGGGTACCCCATTCTAAAATGGGAAAAACTATTATAATAGTTTTATATAATGTATAAAGAGTGGATGCAGCGCTGAGATCAAGGTGATGACATGAAATAAAGTGTTAAATATTCAATGGACTGCTAAAGTCAATCAAAACCAATTACAAATTGACAATAGTGCTTAAATAGTGATCATAAAATAAGAATCATAAAATTATAAGGTGACAATCGTGCCTGTGTAATGATCATATAAGTCCATCAAGTGACCAAGTGTGTATATTTTGAGGAAAGCACTCAAGGTGGCTACAGTGCAATTATGGTGAAAAGTCCCTCTGGGGAAGGAGTTCTTTTCATCCTCCATTTTGAGAGACGCGGAGTGGCTGGGCTCTTTGTGAGCCTAACCACCCACAGAGCCACTTTAAAAAGAAAGATAGAGGTGCTGTAACCCATGAAGGACCCAGAGGGGAACCGAGACCAGGCTGTACATACCTTTTAGAGGATCTGGCTGACCTGATGAGACAGTTGTGTTCTTAAATGCGTGATGATAGTGTTCATCTGGTGAGTGCACAATTTTTCTATTACCAGACACCCCACTTATGAATTGGAGATAGGAAGTGGATCACTCATCCTGAGATCTTTTGATGGATCTTCACGTTCCATAATATTTTGGACTTTTCACCATAATAGCACTGTAGCCACCTTGAGTGGCTTTCCTCATAATATACACACTTGGTCACTTTATGGACTTACATGTATGATCATTACACAGGCATGGTGGTCACCTTATAATTTTATGATTCTTATTTTATGATCACTATTTAAGCGCTATTGTCACTTTGTAATTGGTTTTGATTGACTTTAGCAGTCCATTGAATATTTAGCACTTTATTTCATTTCATCACCTTGATCTTAGTGCTGCACCTACTCTTTATACATTATTGATTCAGGAGGTGTTTTTGGTACCTTTTTTGGTGTTACAGCAGCTCAGTTGTAGAGCTCACTTTGCCTTTCTTGTTTTAATAGTTTTATATAACGCAGCAACATCCACACACATAAGACACCCAACATTAGAGGTGATTTATTCTTCCAAAGAAAATACAATTTCACTCACTGGTACTGACTTCCAGTATTCCAGTGTTTCTCCTCTCCTTCAGTTTTTCTCCATCACTCAGCTAATGTGACCCCAGCACTGATGGAGAGGGGCAGGGGAGGGTCAAACTTGATGTTGTGCAGGCAGCTGACTTCCTCATCAACTGATGATGTCATTGGTTGTCATTGGTTGGCTAGAAGGTCGTAATGGCGCACAATGAAAACCTGTGGCTTTGTGTAACTAAAAGGCAGGATTTTTCCACCCGCTGGCTTGTATACAAATTTGTGGCAATTTTTAGATATTTTGCCAAGGCACCTCTGCAGAAATCTCAAGGCACTGCAGGGTGCCTGGGCACCCTGGTTGAGAAAGGCTGTGATAGACAATTCCCTGCAAAAGTGTCATATTAAAAGTGTCATATTAAAACAAAATGTACCCAAACAACTGATTTTTCAACGTTGATTGCTCATTGTTGACAGTATAAGTAAAAATTATTGTTACAGTGTCTCAGTATGCTCTGCAACACCATAATTTTGCTTCACGTGAAACAATTTCACATGAAAATATGTTTAAATATCCCTGACAATATCTTATAAGGAATTGGCTCAAAGTTTCGAGTTTCTCATCTAATGCAATATTTTTCAAAGCATTTCAGGAATAATCGGAAAAAGTTGATTTTGTTTCTAAATAAAAATATTGGAAGGTTTATATTTTTCTGCAGAACTGGAAAGAAAAATAAACTGATTTGGCACATACCTTGTCCATAAATTAGGTACAAATTATTTATTCTTACATTGCAGAATATAGATTTAGCCTGAATTTACATGATGTTTGTGGCTGTACTGAGACTAACGATTGTACAAAACATTCTGGAAAAACAGTAATGTAAGCATTCTGAAAGATTAAAATTCAGCATTGAGTATTAGTTGTAAGACTGATGGTGCTACTAATGTAGTAGCTAGTGGGAATAATAAATGGCATAGGCTATAATATAGTTCACAAATACAAAATGAGAGGAGAGCAGGTCCAGTCCAGCTTACAGATGAAAAATCAAAACATCCAACATGTAAATCTTTTTTTTATTTTGTAATTATGCAAAAACAAGGAAGAACAAATACATTACTAGTCCATGAGTAAGCTAACATATTTAATATATATGAGATGGTCTTATTTAACCACTTCCCGACCGCATTATAGCAAAAATACTGCTACAGGGCTGCACGGGTGCTCAAAATTATGTATATATATATGTGATTTTGAATAAGGGGCGCATGCAAGCCGTGTGTGCTTGCGGCTGTCAATCACCAGGTACCAGCTGGTGATTAACCGCCGGCGCCCGGTAATTACCGACGATCACCGATGGGGAGGAAGGCTGCTTTGTTTACCAGTCCTCCTCCCTGTCAGCTCGGGCACACTGCTGTGGATGGCTGTGCACAGCCATCTACAGCAGTGTGCTTACAGTGAAGCACCCCCCCCGCCTCCTAGTAAAACACTCCCAGTACAGTTAACCCTTCCTGCCCAGTGCCATTAGTACAGTGTCAGTGCTTTTTTTTATCACTGATCACTGTATTGGTGTCACTGGGGATGTCAGTGACACCAAGTCAGTTCTCCCAGTGTCAGAATGCCCGCCGCAGTCCCGCTATAAGTCACTGATCGCCGCCATTACTAGTAAAAAAAAAAATTCCAGTATCTATACCGTCATTTGTAAACACTATAACTTTCACGTAAACCAATTCATTTACACATATTGGGATTTTTTTTTTAGCAAAGACATGTCGCAGAATACATTTGGGCCTAAATTTATGACAAAATTTGATTTTTAAAATTTTTTCACTGGACATGTTTAACCGCTTCCACGCCACCCTATAGTAGAAATACTGCTACAGGACGGCACGGGTGCATAAAATCACATATATATACGTGATTTGTGCTCCCGCGGTTTTCGCGTCCCTCCCAGATAGCGTCCAATTGCCCATCAGTACACCTGCAATCACATTTAACCTCTTGATTGCCAAGAACACACTCACATACACAATAAACCTCCATTGCTAGTATAGTGTCTGAACAGATCAATATCTTTGATCAGATCAGCACTATACCAGAGTTCACATTAGTATAGTGTCCTCAAAAATGCAGCTTTAGCGGGATCAGCCCCGGCACCTTCAGCACCTGAGTTTAGCCCCTATGCTTACCCCCCCCCTTCTCCCCCCAGCAAGTGCAGTGTCAGTAGGTCTCTGTTCCAGCAATCCCTGACAGCCAGGTGCTTTTTTTCTCATGAGTCGCACTAGGTATCTATACATTTAGTGGCCAAAATGTCAATGGAAAGGTACTCTAATGAAGAAGCCTACAGGATTCTGAGCATGTCAGATGAGAGCGAAGGGGAAGACTCACTGACACAATCGGCCTCAGAATATGAACCTGTAGACAGCAGCGGTACTGATAGCTCAGACGATAGAGAAGAGGTCCCTGCTAAGATCAGGTGTACCCGACCCTGTTCCCAGGTTGCTAAGATGTTACAATCGCATGGTGACTCTCATATGCAGCAGAGTGCCATTACTAGTGCCACTCTACCTTTTGGCGAGCACCAGTGGCCTAGTACATCCTGGTCTTTCACATACCAGCACTGCAGTATCACTTGGTGATGTGGCAAGTCCCATAAGTGCAGTGCAAGCTGGTGCAGTGGTGAGCACAAGTAGTGTCCCGCAGCCACCAAGAATTCGCACACAGGCCCGTAGAGCCCCTAGTATCCTTCCGGATATGTTTGCAAATCTCGATTGGTAGCCCACTGTGACGGAGGGTAGGCAGGACAGAACACACAAGGCAGACGGCAAACACTTAAATCTTTATTAAAACAGACAGTCACTCAATGCAGAGTAGTGCATAGAGAGAGAGCCCAAAATACTTGTAATCCAGCCCCGGTGGGCAAAGGTAAAGTCTCTACAGCAGTATGTAATCCAACAGGGAGGTAGGAGGCAGTTCATAAACAGTTCAGATAACACAGAGGAAGCATCCACTCATGCATAGCTGATGTGGTAGTCTCAGGCAGAGCTGATGTGGTAGTCTCAGGCAAAGCTGATGTGATGAAGAGCTGGCAGCATCTCAGGCAGGGCTGGTGTAGCTTATGGGGTCCCCCTTACTCCAATGGGGCTTAGGCAGAGTCTGGCCATTAGAGTCACTAGCAGCTGGGATCCCTCAGTGGCTGCACAGCAGAGTGGAGCATTGGGAGAGACCAGCACTGACCTCTCAAACCCCAGGGCAGGATGAGAGGTGGAGGGGGGTCATTAGCAGGATGACAATGGAGGGAATGCCTTAATTGAGTTTAGGGACATTTTAGATGACAATGGAGGGAATGCCTTAATTGAGTTTGTGGATATTTGGATGACAATGGAGGGGATGGACAGGAAAGGAAACACAGTAATTGAATTTGTAGCTGTAAACAGGAGGACAGTGGGGGGGATATTATATTTGGGTAAAAAACTGGTTTGGACAGGATGGACAGGGAGGCAAACACAATAATTGCCTTTGTAGCTGCAAAAACAGCATGGAAAGGATGCATGGGGAAGGAAACACAATATCTGAATTTGTAGCTGTAAACAGGAGGACAGTGGGGAGGATACATTAATTGAATTTGGGGACCCTTTTGGCCGGAGGAGGGTGGAGAGGGCGCATTAATTACAGCTAGTAGCATTTGGCACACAGGAGTAGAATACTAATTGGAGGATGCACTTCTTCTGGACACAAGGGGTTAATGAGGGAATTAATAATTGGGGACATTAATGAGAGGATAAAGCAGGAATTAATAATTGGCCGGGCACCTATACCGTGACACCCACAAATTCTGCAGCACCCGTGTTCTCTGCTGCCATGGCCAGGCATAGATATGAGAGTATAATGTGTTTTATGCATTCCAATGACAACACACTCTGTCGTCCTCAGGGTGACCCTGAATTTGACCGGCTCCACAAAAGTGGGCCCCTCATAAATCACCTTAACCAAAAATTTGCAGATGTCTATACTCCCCTGCAAAACATCTGCGTTGATGAGTCCCTCATTAATGTTTCTGGCCGCCTTGAATTCAAACAATTTCGCCCCAGAAAACATGCCAGATATGGGGTCAAGATGGTTTGGACCTGTGAGAGGGCAACAGGCTATACATATATGTTTCAGATTTACGAGGGAAAAGATAGTCACGTGGAGCCCCCCTGATACCCAGATTACATGGGGAGCAGTGGCAAGTTAGTTTGGGACTTGGTGTCATCTTTTTTCCATATGGGGTACCACTTATACGTGAACAATTTTTATTCAAATGTGCCACTACTTAAACATTTGTACAATCTTGGAATTGACATATGTGGCATCATGCGACCTAATCGCCAGGGCTTCCCCCAACAGCTTGTAAATACCCATCTTAGAAAGGGGGAAAAAGTCTGCTTGAGAAATGAGAATGTCATTCAGCTGCAGCACCGACTTGTTTATTCTGACAGCAACAGGTCTTGCTCTCAGAATATACATAAGTAGGTGTGTGCAGTGCTGTTGGATAAGATTTTTCATCCACAGTTAAAAAAAGAGCATATATACCGAAGCATGGGGGCTTGAGGTGGCCAGTGGGTGAATGGCCCCTACTGTGCTTTGGCATATATATTTTATAATATTTTTTGACACATTTCATGTGTGCCCACCATTAGAAGTGGGTGGATACAGGGAGGTATATTGTAATGGTGGGCATACCACACACTTTTTCTGGCAGAGATTTCTCCTCTTTTTTTCATTCAGCCCACAGGCTGCATAAAAAAAAGAACATAGCATATACACCCAACAAGGACCAGCGATGTACTGGAGTTTGAGTGGTTATACCAGGATGATGCCTGCAGCCAGCGATCTGCTTTCATGTAAAAGCAATCCTAGTGGCTAATTAGCTGCAGGATTGCTTTTACAAGCAGTGGGAGACAATGCCCCCCTGCCCCGCTGCCTTCTAGGCCTTCTCGGGCAATCCCGTGCCATCGGGGGAACCTGAGAATGCAGCCGGTGTTTCTGCCAGCTGACCATAGAGCCGATTGGAGACCGGAATGGTGCCAATCATCTCTATAGTCTAAGAATTCAGAAGCTACGAGCATTTCATCACTTCAGTTTTGCAGGATATAAAAAGCGCCATTTGTAAATTGGGAAAGCATCTGATCACACTAATCTTGGTGAAATTAGATAATGTAAGGGCAGAGGAGATATCTAGATTTCTCAAAAAAGAATATATGACAATGCCCATTGATGTTATAGGGGACATATAGCGTTGCCTATGGATATTAAAAATGTATGCAGTTTGTTGCCATCGCACGGGACATGCGTAGTTTTAAAGCATGTCATGTTTGGTATTTATTTACTCAGCATACCATCAAAGATTATACTTTACCAAATAATTGGCCAATATATTGTGTTTTTGTGCATTAAAAGTAAAAAAGTATATTTTAAAAAAATAAATACGTTTGAAAAATTGCTGCGCGAGTACTATGTGACATAAAAAAATTGCAGCACCCACCATTTTATTCACTAGTGTGTCTGCTTTGAAAAAATATATAATGTTTGGGGGTTCAAAGTAATTTCCTAGTAAAAAATACAGATTTTTTTTTCATGCTAACCGCTAAGCTAATGGCCACTACTCAGTGCTCCTACTCCTCGACCTCTCTGCGGCTTTTGACACGGTTGACCACCCTTTCCTCCTCAAAAAACTACACTCTCTTGGCCTTAAAGACTCTGCCCTCTCCTGGCTCTCTTCCTATCTATCACAGCGCTCCTTCAGTGTTACCTATAATGCTGCCACCTCCCCCTCACTCCCCCTCTCTTTTGGGGTCCCTCAAGGTTCTGTCCTCGGCCCCTTCTCTTCCCCATCTACACCTCCTCCCTTGGCCAATTGATACACTCTCACGGCTTCAACTACCATCTCTATGCCGATGACACGCAAATTTATCTCTCTACCCCTCACTTCACCCCTTCAGTCTCTGCCCGTATCTCAAGCCTACTGAGCGACATATCGGATTGGATGTCACTTCACTTCCTCAAACTAAATCTTTCCAAAACTGAGCTCCTAGTTTTCCCCCCAGCCCGTGCCCCCCGCCCCGACTTCTCCATCAAGATCAACAACACCACCATCAGTCCCACCCCTCAAGCCAGAGTACTAGGTGTCATCCTTGACTCCAATCTGTCCTTCCAGCCCCAGGTCCAATTGCTGACAAACTCATGTAGACTTCCCCTCCGCAACATCTCCAAAATACGTCCATTCCTAACCCCCGGAAACCACTAAGCAACTAATTCACTTCCTTATTATGTCACGACTTGACCACTGTAACTCCCTCCTCACCGGCTTACCTCACCGCAGGCTATTCCCGCTTCAGTCTATCTTGAATGCTGCGGCCAGACTCATCCACCTTACAAATCGCTCCGTATCCGCCACCCCCCTCTGCCAATCCCTCCACTGGCTTCCGATTTCCCAACGGATAAAATTCAAAATGCTAACATTGACGTACAAAGCTGTTCATAATACTGCCCCAAACTACATCACCAATCTGATATCCAAATACCACCCAAAACGTACTCTCCGCTCCTCACAATACCTCCTACTCTCTAGTTCCCTGGTCTCCTCCTCCCATACCCGTCTCCAACACTTCTCCAGGGCTTCCCCCATCCTCTGGAACTCCCTACCCCAATCCATCAGACTATCACCCACTCTTCTCACCATCAGGCGGACCCTGAAAACCTCTCTCTTCAGGGAAGCCTACCCCGCCCTCAGCTAATTACTGAACTCCTCCACTCTTCCTACCACTCCATCCCCCACAGCTATTTCCTCCTGTACCACTATTCCCTCCCTCCTAGATTGTAAGCTCCAAGGAGCAGGGCCTCGAACCCCTCGTGTATTGAATCGTATTGTTACTGTACTGTCTCCCATTATAATGTACAGCGCTGAGCAAACTATTGGTGCTATATAAATCCTGTATAATAATAATAATAATGTAAACAAAAAGTGTCAGAAAAGCCTGGTGGTTAGAAGAGTGAGTGATGTGTGGCATAAAGACCTAATGCTGAGCATAAAATGCCCCCACCCCCAAAAGCTACCCCTTTTTGGAAAGTAGACACCCCAAACTATTTGCTGAGAGGCA
Source organism: Staurois parvus (assembly GCF_062004578.1). Classification (NCBI taxonomy): domain Eukaryota; kingdom Metazoa; phylum Chordata; class Amphibia; order Anura; family Ranidae; genus Staurois; species Staurois parvus. The sequence continues at coordinate 8,105,213 of NW_028318058.1, forward strand.
TGTTGAGTCAATAGAGGAATTTATTTTTTTACCACAAGTTTTTGGAAAATTATATTTTTTTTTTACACAAAATTGTCACTCAAATTATTTATTGCTCACACATGCCATGAGTATATGTGGAATTACTCCCCAAAATACATTCTGCTACTTCTCCTGAGTATAGGGGTACCGCATGTGAGAGACTTTTTGGCAGTCTATCCAAGTACAGGACTCCAAAATCCAATATTACCTTCAGGCTTTATTTCCTCATTACACTTCCTGACTACCCATCACAGTTATGAAGGCCCTGAAATGCCAGGATAGCACCCAACCCCCCCCCCCCCAAATTACCCCTTTTTGGAAAGCAGATACCCCAGGAAATTTGATAAGAAGCATGGTAAGTATTTTACAGCTCTTGTTTGTTGCCACAAGTTTTTGGAAAATGAAGAAAGAAAAGAAAAATATATTTCTTCTTTTTTGATATTTCAAAACCTAGTGAGAAAAAATTAGATCTGCAAAATACTCACCATGCCTCTTTTTAAATTCCTTGGGGTGTCTACTTTCCAAAAAGGGGTCATTTGGGGGGGGGGTGCTATCATGGTATTTCTGGGCCTCCAAAACTGTGATAGGTAGTGAGGAAGTGAAAAGAGAAAGTTACGCATCTTCAGGCTTTCAAAGTGGTCATTGGATTTCAGGCTCCTTTATGTGGCTAGGCTCCCAAAAAGTCTCACATGTGGTATCCCCATACTCGGTAGAAGTAGCAGAATGTATTTTGGGGTGTAATTCCACATATACCCAAGGCTTGTGTGAGCAATATATCATTTAAGTGACAACTTTGTGTAAAAAAAAAAAATTTTTTTTGGTCAAATTTTGGAAAGCTTCTAAACCTCCATCGATAGCGGGGTGGATAAAAAACTGTACATCCTCTGGAATTAAAAACAATTCTTTAACAGGTTAATTGCAACACATACAACAAAACTTGGGCAAACTTGTTGCACTTTTAGAATTCAGAGTCCTGTAAATCTTTTCTGGTGATAGCTCCAGACCTCATACTAATATGGACTATGATACATCACACGTAGTAGATGAGTGGAGGCCTAATGAATGCCAGTCTTAAAACACAAAGGGGTTAATTTACTAAAGGCAAATAGACTGCACATAAAAGGTGCAGTTGCACTCTGCAAGTGCAATTGCTCCAGAGCTTTGTAAATGAGATAAAGATTCATTTTGCAAGGAAAACCCAATCACATGCAAGGAAAATTGAAAAAAAAGCATCTTTGCTTGCACATGATTGGATGATGGAAGTCAGCAGAGCTTCTGGTCATTTACTAAGCTCTGGAGCAACTGCTCTTACAGAGTACAACTGCACTTTGCAAAGTGCACAGCCTATTTGCCTTTAGTAAATCAACCCCAAAGTGACGTTTATGGGAGAATAGCAAGCCTTCCCTATGTTTCTTTGTCTTCGTGAATGTATGTACTGTATGTTGTGCAAAGGTTTGTTCTTTCTTGTTTATCCAAGATACCCAAGCCTGCAGTACTTCCACCACATGTAGAGTGTTATGAGAGTTCTCAGCATGTTGAAAACCCTATGACAAATGTACTGGAATAACTACTTAATCAACTGAGTCTCGGATGCTGTTTTAAAATGGCAAAGGGATAGCAGCTATTCTCCAGAGCGGTTTCAGCAACAGTTCAATATTGCAACTGGTCTCAGAGGTTTCAGCAGCCCCCTTCAGCTTTAGCACTGGAAATACCAAATGTCTATGATAGCCAAGACCCAGAACTAAGCCCAGGAGCTGAGTGCTACATAGCACTCCAAAAAAGTGCCTGTAGCAGATCACCAGTAACACAATACTTTCACATTGTGTTTACATTCTAAAGGATGTGACATTATTATTATTATACAGGATTTATATAGCGCCAACAGTTTGCTCAGCGCTTTACAATATAACAGGAGACAATACAGCAACAGTACAGTTCAATACAAGAGGGACAGGAGGGCCCTGCTCCTTAGAGCTTACAATCTACACACCACTTCCTATGAGTATGGAGGCTGGAACAAAGCTGTTCTATCTCTGCCTAGCATCTCTTTGAGCAATAGATCACTGCTATAGTTACCTAATGCTGGCTTATTGCAGCCAGCAATAGATCATCATTAAAAGTGTTCTGTTGCTACACGGCTTCATGCTGCATAGGGGTCGGTATCTAGTCTCCACTGACTGCAGTTTATGTATGTATGTGTGTGGAGGGGGGTCTGCATTGTATGCATGTGTGTGGAAGGGTCTTGCATTATATGAATGTGTACACCTAACAACTCCACTCCAACTACTATTCATCCACTCCACCTAATAATTGAACTTTGAATTCTTCCATCTTCTCTTGCCTCACAGTTATTACCTTATGTACCACTTGCCCCACCGTATTAGATTGTAAGCTCTTATGAGCAGGGCTAAGCTCTTCTGAGTAGCACTGTACTGTTGGTGCTTTATAAATCCTGAATTATAATAATAATAATAATACATATGGAGGAGGATTCCAGTGTATGCATATGTAATTGAGGAGCTTTGTCTAAATGTAGAAGGGCTACTGGCAGGAAATGCTCGTGCACATGTTCCAGCATACAGATGAGCTTAGGCCAGTAACCAACATGCACTGACATGTCAGCGCATCTATGTGCACAAGCACACATAGGCGCACATGTCCACGCGCACTGGCACATGCCCAGTCCTTGGAATGAAGCTAAGCTGCCTATTTAAAGGAAGCCCTGATGTGTGCTAATCACTGGATGTTATTCAGCTTGCCCATGACCTGTTTTCCTGTGCTCCTGCTTTTGCTGACTGACCTCCTGTTGGTTACCAGGCTTGCTCCTGACCTTGCTCTGCGGATTCTGCATACCGACCTCTGCTTTCCTCTGACTACGCTCTGCCTGCTTCCCTGGTACCAACCTCAGCCTGCACTTGATTATATTCCTTCTGCCTATCGTGTATGACCCTGGGTCACCATGACTAGTGATGGTCTGAACGAACCCCCCCACCCCAATTCGGTTCACGGTGGAACATTCCAACTGACCAAAAGTTTGCCGCGAACATCGAACTTAATGCATGTTTATGGGACTCCAGCTTGCGAATTCAAATGTGCCCATTTTGAAGGCTTATATGCAAGTCACTGGCCATAAACGTGGTGTGGGGACTTGGGTACTGCCCTGAGGGACATGAATAAGTGAAACATTTTTTGTCAAAAACTAACGTTTTTAAAAGGAAGTCATTTTTCATTGCTTAAAGTAAAAAAACAATTTTGAAATATTCCTTTAAATATCATGCCTGGGGGAGTCCCCTTAAACTACCTTCAAAGTTGCACATCTGTACAATGTATAGAACCTGCTGCAGCAGGACTGACATTTTTTTTTAAATGACAAATTTATAAAACAAAAACAGCTCAGGGTCCCCTCCTCAATCTATACCAGCTTTGTTTTTTTAATGTATCTTTTGCTTATCTTATTTTTTTAATTAATATTCTTTAATTGTTTTGTTTTTTTAAGGGAGATTATTCTCCCCTCTGTCTTATATAGCGTGGAGTGGATACTGTGTACTGTGAGAGCGCAGTGCATTGTGCGGTGTTTGGCAGGCGAACATTTGGTGGTGCCTTCACACTGTAACCCTTTTCTTGACGAGTGTAGGATTAGACCCTGTTCTAAAAACTCAATTTATATGCACCTGTCATACAGGAGCAGAGACATTGGACCTTGGGTATTGGTGGTGCCTGAACACTGCAACTCCTCACAGTTACTATTGCTGGGTGCAGGAATGGACCCTGCAGTTAAAAATTGTTAACAATTAGAGAAATATGGTGAAAAATTTAAATTTGATGCACCTTAAACAGATTCAGAAAAATTGGGCCTTGGGTGTTGGTGGTGCCTGAACACTGTAACCCCTCACAGTTACTCTTGCTTGGCTCAGGCATGGGCCCTGCAGTTAAAAATTGTTAACAATTACAAAACAAATGGTAAATTACATGCACCTGTGAAACATGTGCCGAAACATTGGGACTTGGGTGTTGGTGGTGCCCTAAATCAAAAAGATTGTTGGAAGCTAGCAAAATCAGGATTCAGGAATAGGATAGGCAGCATAGGCAATCTTCAAGGAATCCCAGATCCGTAACAAATTTAATTAGTTACATTAGCATCAAGGGTAAGATAGTTGCTGTTGATCCAGGACCTATTTCATTTTGATAAATGTCAGCTGGTCAACAGAGTCTGTGGACAGATGCACTGTTTTATCCATCACAAAACCTTCAGCAGTACTGAATGTTCATTCCGAAAGCACACTGAATGCAGGACAGGCCAGTAGCTTGATGGGATTTTGAGCACGTTCTGGCCAGTGATCCATTCTTAAGACCCAGTAACCCAGTGGATGCTCAGTTGGAAAGGTCTCCAAGTCTGCTCTAGCCCCTAGATAATCTTGCACCATTCGATGCAGAATCTGCTTATGAGAGCTTAAACCTAACAGCCCTGGACGCTGAGGACTAAAGAACTGTTTAAAGGTATCATTCAGCTGGCTGTCTTCTCCACCGCTCTTCATTTGACAGAACAAAGCATCAAAAACATGTTGTCCAGGGGAAAAGATAACTTCTCATTGTCTGGAAAGGTGTTACACAAATTTTTTTTTCAAGGTGTCCTGAAGATGGTTTATCCTCTGTTCCCTCTGCGAAGACTGGATGAGCTCTGCAACTGTACCCTTTTAACGTGAATCAAGAATAGTTGCCAACCAGGAGGCAGGAGATTCTGAGTCCTCTGTTACTAAGGGTGACATTGTCACCAACTACCTCCTCCCAGCAACGTACTACTCCTGGCTGGGTTTCTGGGGACTGAAGGCCACCCCTTGAAGACTGCTGTATGTGTTCCTCTACTTCCATGCTGCTGCAATCCTCCTCCTCCTTCTCTTCCTCCTCCTGCTGTGTGTTCTGCGGCCCGCAGGAATGGTTTCTGCATAAAGGGGGCCTTGAGAGGATAGGAAATCCTCCTCTTCCACCCGCTGTTCTACCTCAAGTGTCCTGTCCATGATTTCACGCAGCATGTGCTCCAGCAGGAAGACTAGAAGGATAGTGTCACTGATGCATGCACTATTCATGTGGCCTCCTCAAATGGTGAAAGGAGAGTGCATGCATCCTTTATCAGCAGCCACTGGTGTGGCAGAAAGAAGCCAAGCTCTCCTGAGTCTGTCCTTGTGCCATATTCACACAGGTAATCATTTATGGCCCTCTGCTGCATGTGAGGCCGCTGCTGCATTGCTAACGTTGAGTTCCATCGAGTGGGCATGTCACAAATGAGTCGGTTGGTGGGCAGGTTGAATTCCCACTGAATTTCAGCCAGCCGAACACTGGACATATGTGACCGCTGGGAATGGCCACAGACTTTTCTGGCCTGCCTCAGAAGATCTTGAAAGCCTAGGTACCTGTTCAAGAAATGCTGCACCACCAAACTCAGGACATGTGCCAAGCATAGAACATGTGTCAAGTGTCCCTGTCGGAGGGCGGAGAGAAGGTTGGTGCCATTGTTGCATAAAATCATTCCTGGCTCAAGCTGCGATGGTGTTAACCACCTCTGAGCCTGCCCCTGCAGAGCTGACAGAATCTCTGGCCCAGTGTGGCTCCTGTCCCCTAGACGGACTAGCTGAAGCACAGCGTGACATCTTCTAACCTGACTGCTTGCATAGCCCCTTGAACGCTTACGGATCACTGCTGGTTCAGACGACAATTCAGCATAAGAGGCTATAGAGGCAGAGGAAGAGGAGGGGGTGGAGTAGACCGATGTGGCAGAATTACCACTAGCTTTTTGGAGGTGTGGTTGCGGAACAAGCTCCAGCACTGAATCCTGTCCTGCATCCTTCCCAGTGTGCCGTGAAAGATATGTAATGTCCCTGACCATACTTGCCTCAAATGCAGTGGTGTAAAGCATGCTGCCACTGGACTCTAGAGTGGAGTGGACTCTCACTGGAGACGTGTTCTCTGGAGTGACGAATCACGCTTCTCTGTCTATCAATCCGATGGACATCTGGGTTTGGCGGTTGCCAGCAGAATGGTACTTGCCTGACTGCATTGTGCCAAGTGTAAAGTTTGGTGGAGGGGGGTTATGGTGTTGGGTTGTTTTTCAGTGGTTGGGCTTGGCCCCTTGTTCCAGTGAAGGGAACTCTTAAGGCGTCAGCACAAGACATTTGGACAATTTGTGGGAACAGTTTGGGGACTGCCCCTTCCTGTTCCAACATGACTGAGCACCAGTGCACAAAGCAAGGTCCATAAAAACATGGATGAGCGAGTTTGGGGTGGAGGAACTTGACTGGCCTGTACAGAGTCCTGACCTCAACTCAATAGAACACCTTTGGGATGGAATTCAAAGACACCCAGAAAATTAAAGTGAAAATATGATGCAGCAGGCTAGTCTATTTTGCTGAAATTTCATTGCAGCAACTCAAAATGGTACTCAGTAGTGCATGAGCCCCTTTGAAAAAGTATGAATGAAACCATAACAGTCCCAGTGTCATCAGACCAGTGTATACCAGCAACAGTGCTCCTGATCATCACCAAACCAATCCCAGTGTCACCAGACCAATGTGCATCAGCAACAATGTTCCTGATCATCACCACACCAGTATCAGTGTCACCAGACCACTGTAAGCCAGCAACAGTGTTCCTAATCACTTCCACACCAGAGTTAGTATCACCAAAACCAATGCAGCCAGCAACAGTGTTCCAGGTTACCACCACACCAAACCATTGCAACCAGCATAGGTGTTCCTGACTGCAGCCACACTAGTGCAGTTTTGCCTCTGCTTACCACCTGTACTAACCCTAAACTGACCCATCTGGATGTCTCATTGACTACGTTCCTGCAAAACACGAATCTCCGTCATCCTCTGCAGACCAAGTACTAGAACCACAAATACTCTTTGTTCACCCTTCTGTACTTCCTCGCCAATAAACATAGCATTGTATATAATTCCTGGTGACGGCCATCTGTCAGTAGGCCAGTCTTGCTTGACTTACAGAAGCAGGGACTGTTTTAGATGAAAGTACAGTAAACTACATTTCCTGACCACTCATACAAAAACAAGCATTACAGTACACTGTTTTTGATATAATCTTGTTTTATTTTTGTGATACACAAAATGCAATGTTTCATACATAATCAGTGCAAAAATTGAATAAATCTCACACATGTGGTATCTCTATAGGAGTATAGACTTCTACTTCTACTGATATGGTACTGGTACTGGTATGGGGTTCTGGTATGGGCTTGTATTATTTCTGTAATAATACCAGCCCATATCAGAAACCCACATCCACCTTGCTAGCATCTGAATCAAAGTGGAGCTCTCTGCCCGTTACTGATCCAGCCACAGGCCCATCCATCTGGTCTGTCAAGAGTCACTTTCATCTCATCAATCTATAAAACCTTTAAAAAAATCTGTCTGTAGATATTTCTTGGCCCAGTCATGACGTTTCAACTAATGTGTCTTGTTCAGTGATGGTCGGGTTGGCACTGAACACCTTGTACTTCTGGGCACTTCAGGTAGGTTGCAGTTCTATAATTTTACAGCACTGGAAGATAATGGGATCCTGGTATATTTCAGTTTGATTCTTCTCAAATCTTTGGCAATTAATTTGTATCTTTTTTTCTCAACACGTTGCTTGCAACCCTGTTGACTATGTGCAACAAAACATTTGATGGTTGTGTGATCATGCCCCAATATCTGTACACTTTCAAGAATGCTTCATCCCTCTGAAAGGTTTTTTACATTTTTTCGACTCTTTGGAGTCAGTTAAATCTTTTTTTTGGCCCATTTTGCCTGAGGAAAAGAAGCTGCCTAATACACCTTGATATAGGATGTTGATCTCCTTAGGCCACACCCTCCCTCATTACACAACTACACATCACCTGATATGCATAAATCCAATAAGCATTCAAGTTTATAGAGCTTGGAGTTTGACAATATGCATAACAATGACGATTTGGTCAAAAAATGAACTTGCCTAATAATTGTGAACAGTGTAATTCATATCAGGTGGCTTCCAAAACATAATCACATCAGTATTAGAACAAATAAAACTCTCAGGATGTAGTAAATCAAATATTTGTAAGAGGTTTCACCACCAAGTGAATCTAGATCACATTCCACCAATGAGTGTTGCAACTTGATACTAGCCACAAATAGTATATAAGAACAACCTCCTTCAATAATAAAGTGAGTCACAATCAAATTTAGAATACTGTGTTTTTAAATCAGCCCCCAAAGTGTATATGTAAGGCTCACCAACAGTTCCTGACCCCCCTTAATCAGGACGTTGTTCAACCATCTCTCTGTGCTAAACATCCTAAGGAGATTAGCTGTATGGGGTACACACTGTTCAAGTCTCTTTCCCACAGAGGACACCCCACTTCTCACTTCTTATTTCACTATCACCAGGTGGATTAGACCTGACATCATTTATGCTCATGACCTAGAGGTCAAAATTCCTCTTTTTGATGTCATAGCACACTCCACTAGACCAGTTAGTGCTTCTTGGGCTTTTCAGCATTAAGGTTCTGTTTCTCAGATTTGCAAGGCTGCAAGTGTGAGATAGGGAAACAGCTCTCATTGTTTGAATACTGTTTGTGTGCAGTAAACGTTCTGGAGTGACATTCTGCGGTTTAAAAACAAGATGTCACTGTTTTTCTAACACAGTCTCAGACTGGATAGATATTTCTATATTCAATAAGAGGTGGGGTTTTCACATGGAGTTTAGTGAACAGGAAGAGGAGACTGCAGCCATGTTTTGGGATGATGCTGAATGAAGGGGCCGTGTGAGCTGAGAATCCGATGACATCCAGGTGTGAATGCATCCCTCAGTAACCAGAGCTGCGGCTAAGTGAAGCTGATCGTGTCCAAGACCCTGATCCTGTTCAGAGAAAGGAAGATTGCTGCCAGGAATGCTGATGAGAGCACAAGAACAACGCAACATATACTGCAATATCGCATGCTTGTTGGAGAGACATTTGTTCTGTTCAGAGTCACCAGTGAATACAAAGCAGACCCGGGTCAGTAAGATCGTGCACGCACCTCATATCAGTGTTGGCGCCTATAGACTGAGTCCAGGCCTATAGTTAGTTAGTTAGGGTCTCTGTGTCAGGCCACAAGTGTTGTTACTGATCTTCGGAAGGACTCCATAACTTAAAGTGACATTTCACATTGGAGAGCTGATAAAATCCCACAAACTTAAGCCAGACTGGCGTTTTGCTCAGAAGGAATATTCAGGCACGTGCTACAGGACCAGTTATGGGAGAGGGAATACTGTAGATTTGTGTAAGATTGTAAGCTGTTGTGCTGCACCGCAGGCTAGCCCATACACCCATACACTGATTCTTGCTCTTTTAGGGTAATAACAGGTAAGGTGTGGCAGCTTAGTTGTGCCCGCCAGTAGGTAAATTACTACACTTTCTACCTTCATCCATCAGAAGGCGCCGTGCTGTGTAGCACAAGAGTCTCAGCCTTTGGGCTGGGTGTATGTAAATTTATTGTATGTTCCCAGCATTTGTGGTTGTGTTTACTTGCCACATCTAAGTAAAATTCTGTTGTGGCAAAAGCTGGTGTTGGGGTTGCTTTCCTCGTTTGTGACTTCACTGTATCCTGGGGAGCCCACCCCGGTACATGGCTTACACAAGGCTGTCTCCTGTTCATACCTTTATAAATTTGACCTGGTGGAGGTTCAGGCCTTAACTGATGCTATCTCTAATCATAAGATTTTTGAGGTAGTTCTGTAGACTCTGATGTGCTACTTCTGTTAATCTGTTAATCTGTTGCTTTTTTTGGGCCTGTCAGTCTTTTGTTTACTCTGCTTATTCTGTTGCCCAACCCCCAGTTGGACTGCTTTTGGATGTCTGAATGTACCCCAATACTCATCATATTTCATCATATTTCCCATAATGTATGATCATGCTTTCTTTTTTTGTCTTCTTGTGTGGTCTGGCTGTTGTTTACGTTGGTGTTGTTTCTTCTATGGCACTGGTTTTCCTGGTCATCCAGTGGGCTTGGGTGTTTCAACTGCTGTTCTCCCCCTGGATTCTATGCCTACATCTTGTACACCTGCTGGATGTTACGAAGGGGGGGGGGGGTCTCCGCAACTACCCATAGGTGCTGGGACTGGCTGGATTGCAATTTTCTTCCACCCTTTCCAAGTGTTGGGGACTTGTACTGTCATGCAAATGCATGGCGGCCATCTTGGTTGCCATGCATGCGCATTAGCACAGTCCCAGTCAGTAGTGACGTCATACTCTCAGGGGGGACATATTTAATGATTCAGGGACAGAGGGAAACACAACAGTGGAGCCAATTTGGCAGGAGGAGGACATTTAACAATTTGACTGTTCAGTTATAGTTATTACTCTTTGGTGTTGAGTGTGGTTGTGTGGCTGGGGGATTTTTCCTCCAATCACTATTAATGGCTGGATGGCTCTGCCCAGCCATGGGGCTATGTTTCTGCGTTCGCCACACATTTTCTTATTTCAGGCATAGTTGCTATTGGTGCTTGTGTGGAATACATAATTACTGGCTTGACTAGACTATGGCGGTACTTGGGTGATGGTATGCTTACACTTAATTAATGAGATAGTGAATTTTATACATATATATATATATATATATATATATGCCTCCATTTCGCATACTTCAGTGTTCAATTGTACAGTGTACAATATCTGTTCCTTTTTACTTTTTTTTGTAGCTGAATTGTCCGAAGGCTTTCCATGTTCCCAGCATTTTCACGTGGGGCATACCTGTCTCCAGTAACCTCTGGGATGCCACTGGTCTTCTATGCCTGAGCCTGGTTTTTGCCACATGGGAGTATGCCCAGCCCTGGATATCAGCAAATTGTTGCATGTATTAGGTCCTACACAGCCTACAAAAGAGCCCATGATTATGTAAAAGCATATGTTTAATTTATGTTTATGTATATAATCTTATTTTCTTGTATTGTTCTGTTTCGTAGCAACTCCCACAATTTTCGTCTTCCTGAAGAAGCAGGCATAGATCCCTGTGAAACATGTTGGGGAGTAACAACCATCATTGAAATGGATATCACTTATGATGAAGGGAGTTATTGCTCCAGTATTTAAAAGAGTGACATATCTTATCTATGATTGTATATCTTGTAGTGGCTTTTGCCGCTAAAGAAATTCATTGTGTCTGTTTTTATTATTGAAGTCGGACTATGACTTGTTTTAAATAAATTTAATAATAAAGAATAAATGGGGAGTATCTGTTCTTCACTAATATTTTAACTAAGTAAATATGCATGACTTTATTTGGGGTACCTTAAAAGTCCATAAGAGTTTTTTGGTATCTAAATTTTGATTATTAAGTAAAAACACTATTATTTTTTGCATTGGTCTATGTGCTTCAGGGCATTGCCCAGTTCTCTATGCCCTTTGTTTGATAGTCTCTTGCAAGTTATTCTTGAACTGATTTTTCAGATTCATCCCCTTTTGACTCTCTTGGGGTTTGGATTAAAGTTTGTAATTCCTGGAATTTACAAAGTGATTATTATTAGTATTACAGTGGGTTCAGAATGTATTGATGTGCAGTTTATTGCATTTGAAGTGCATTGCAGTTTGTATTAGGGTAGGGTGTGATGTACAATGTTGTGTTCACAGTGTTTAGTGCAATTTTCAGTGCTGCAGCATGATTTATGTTTTATGTAATAAGTATTGTAATGGATATCTGGTAGCATTTGTAATGGGGGAGTTGTCAGTCCGCCCCTGGGTATGTATTGTGTTATGTTGTGTAGTGTAATTTGTAATTAGAGTGAGGGGGTGCAGCATATGTTATAATGTGGTTAGTGTGTGATGCAGTTTATCATGTAGGATTGTGCTGTGTGTTATCTTCAAGTGAGTTTTGTATGTGGATGTAATAGGTAGGTCAGAACAGGTACAGGTTTGGAGTGGGTCCACTAAAACAGACCTTGCCAAAGCCAGAAGCCAACATGTTCTCACTAAACATATCCTTGCACAAAAATTATAGCACATCCTTGAATCTAAGCCAACATGCACTGCTTATAAATATAATTTGTATGTATCCTATACATTTCTTTTTTCCAGGAATTTTGAACTGTTGCAATAGGATAACAGCACAATAAGATAGTGAAGTGAAATAGATGACTGTGTAATAGGAATAATGCCTGAAATATGATGTACAGCCATGAATATGGATAGACATCTGCTTTTGGGAATGAATGTAAAATATCTCTCCACAGACGCATAAAATCTTCATGATTCAGCTCAACACCTGCATCAACTATTTACATCTGAAGAAAGCCTGATCATAATAGTTAAACTAATTGGACATAGGTTAATCTGCATTATGAGCTTCCCTGCTGGAAAGTACAAATGTTATTGCAATTCCCAATGATAAATGGAGTATTATTCCTTTTAACACAGCTTGGGATTTTACAAGGTAATTATGATGAAAAATACTTTTTATTTTAAATTTGATTAATTGCTCATGACATTTTTGACAGCATGTTCTCTCGGCATTCAATTTATTATTGTAGTAGGTGACAATCTAGAGCACATGCAGTACATTTTATGTAAGATTAGTATACCTGGCCTTCCTTCATACATCAGACCAGAGCTAGGACAATGTGCATTTAAAAATTCTTATACAGGGACTAATAAGATATGGCTGGAGCCTGACACTTTTCAACATTTTCCAGTCTAACAAAAACTGGCTGAGACTCATTCAAGTTGCTATAATGCCATTGCATTTGCCAGACTTCAAACAGAATATATTATCATATCCACAGTTAACATGTGTTACTGCAATACATGGTAAAGCTTACCCTGTGGTGAATTGCAGCACCATTCATTTTTGTGTCTTGGTGCACTGATTTGAAAATATAGTGAATGTCCATTTTTGGCCACATTGTGGAACACTGACAGCCAAATCGAAATCTGCAGCCTTAACACAAGAAATGAAAATGCACAACACAACAACACACCCTAACATGGTGCTTAAGTGTAAATGATCTATTACACATTACTTGCATGCAGTCGACAAAATAAAATTTCTCTGAGGATAAATCTGCTTCAAAATGTAATCCTTAACCAATGCTTTACCATTTAGGTATTAACTGTCCCCAATAAGCTTACATTTATTAGATAAAAAAAATATTATTTTGCATTTACTTGTAATTACTGACTTTCCACTTCCATCTTGAGTGAGGCACTGATGATGTAGCCCTGACCTCACAGCTGCAGGAAGTGAGGTGAGATGATTCATCTGCCCTATGTGAAAATCATGAGAAGAATGAAAGGAAAAAGAAAAATAAGGTGTGCAAAAAATAAAAAGCCTGCAATTATCTATAAGTATATGTTTGTAGATGGCCACAAGTAAACATTTTTAAAGATGCCTTTCTTGCAATTTTTATAAGTTAGACTAAAGCTATAAATTTTATATCTTAGACTAAAGCTGGCCATAGATGAATAGAATTTGGACAAAAATACTAATGTTGTTCAAAATATTTAGTTTGCTTTTAACATTTGATTATGGAACAAATGAACTTTAGCAAGTGAAAACCAAATGCATCTATTTACTCTAGATTTTCCATCCTTCTCCTTCAACTTTTCTTGTCACTGCAGTCAAAAACAAATATCGATATGACCCAATAATGATTAAAAAAATGAAAAAGCATTCTTTTCCTAACAATTTTCCTTTACAATTCTACCTATTTATGACCAGCTTAATCCTCCCAACTAATCTCCCAATGCTAAAACTAACCAAGAATAAATCCAAAACTGTTTTTACCATTTTCTCAGGAGGTTCTCATATCCATCTTTTATCAGTATGTTTTATCATGTAACTTTCGCATGGAATAAAAAAATCAGACATGTCATGCATGATTAAGTAAAGAAGGACCTACCATCAGAATGAACGATAAGGACAGAGTTATATTGTTGTAATCACAATGAGATATTATAATCTAAAATGCATAAGACTTTTAATAGTAAACACTATATACACTTTCAGACTTTAGTGTTATATTGGCTGTAATCTGCTGTTTATGACAATGAAATCCCATCATGGAACCCAATGGTGATTGGACTACTTTCTGTCTTTTCAAGCTATGTGTCATTACAGCTCATCCTGCAGCTGGATGCATTTTATTAATTATACTGAAGAATACACTACTGTGTGTTTCTACTGTATATGTACAATGTTAACTGGCTTCCAATCATGTGACCACTAAGACTGTGGTCACATGATTGCCAATTCTTCCCACCCCCTAGGCATTCTGAACTGTTTAAAGGGACACCAAGGAGGATGTTAAGGGGGTTAACCCTATTATAGGGAAAAAAGCACACAAATAGTTTCACAAACCGCAGTTTCGGTGTGCAGGATTTCTCTGTGCTAATTGTGCTCTTCTCAGGAACAATAAGATTTCAGCAGGCTTGTTAATCACTACTCATGTAACCTACATTGTTAAAGTAATATTAAATCTTCATTTCCTAAGCACTTTCATTAGTGGATTTAATCACTTGTTGAGCATGCAACTTCTCGATCTAATTTTCACTGCTGTTCCAGTGTAAGCTGGTGCCATGATCACTGCCCCACGTTTCCTGTTCCAGGGTGGCTCCTTTTTCTTGCAGCATCCTATGGACCCACCCTTGCTTGAAGGGAGTTGTGTTTCCCTACACTGTGTGCATCAATAGAAACACACAGTCCTGTAACTGTAAGATGGAAAGGTACTTACATACTCCCCCTTCCCTTCTCCAAGCTAAGAGACTGATTGGAGACTACACTGTACACTGGTAAAGCGGAGCTTCACAGTAAATGTTATGTCATGTTGCCTTTCCTCCTCACCCCTCCCTCTCTTACAATTTAGCATTTTTTTTGTTTAACTAATTTCATGTGTTTGTGCTGCAAAACACTTCTCAACTAGGAAAGAATTTTTTTTTCTCCCCATCCCCTGCGCAGATGTGCCACTGGGCTTCAGGTTCTCTGTGAGACTTGTGGCACAGCTGCACATGTGCAAGTTTCCCTTACCATCTGAGTACATGCTTGGTTCCCAATGCATTTATCAGGGCAGTCATAAACTTTTCCTGACTTTGCATATGCACAGAAAGTCACTTGCACGTGCACAGTCTGCTAGGACCCACAGGCAGGGCAGAGCCCTTTGGTGCATCCAAGCATGGGCCATAATGGCCATGACGGGGAGGTGGATCCGATAGAGTGAGTCTGAAGGTATGAAGTATAGCTTAACTCTTTTCTGTGTAGACCAGAAGTTCAGGGAATCAGCAGAGAGAGGAGGAGATGGAGAGAGAGAACAGGAGCCAGCAGCACTAAGTCCCCTTTCACACGGGTGGACCGATCAAGTCCGCCTGTCAGTTTTTCAGGCGGACCCAATCAGACCATCCATTGCCCTCTATGGAAGTAAACAGATATGTGTCCATTTACACTCACTGGCATCTGATCAGATCCTCTGAAAACAAATGGATGGGGATCAATTCACAATCTATCTAGTGGATTGGATGACAGTTGGATGACATTCGACTGCCCAAAGAGGAAATCGGACTGTGTCCTCTGTGCATAAGTGGAGGAGACATGGACCTGTCATCCACCTGCTCAGTGGGGATCAGCAGACAAATCCCCTGCGAAGCAGGAGGATATGCTGGTAGAGTCCACCCGTGTGAAAGTGGTCTAAGAGTTGTAAACTGCAAGTGCTGGGTTAGGAATTTTAGCAAATTATTAGGGAATAAAAATATCTGAGGGTTTAATACTACTTTATTATTACAGATATAATACAAGCATACCCATCTTTCCTTTGGGGTTAGACTAAAGGTTTATGGATCAACCTTATTATATAGCAAGTCAATTTAATCTGTTACTGCAATATTCAATGCATAAACATAAACATGTTAATATAATCAACATAAAATGCTGACATATTTGTAAAAATGCTTATACTTTAAGAAACACATGATATAAACACTCTTACCCAGTGAGATATCTCATTTACATAATGCACATGCAGCTGTTACTGTCTATAAAACACTGTATATCTCTAACAGCATTCAAGCAGAGCATGCATAAATGTTTCTTTTATTTCATTGTTTGCATTATTGGAAAGAAAAATATGTATGACTACAAGAACATTCTAATTGCATGCATAAATTTGCAAAACCACTTTTGCTTGCTAAAGCTTTAAAAAAAAACAAAAAAAAAAAACTAATATTTCAGCTTGTTGATTTTGTTTATAAAATTTACATATGCAGAAGAACTTGTAGCAGCTTAAATGCCTTTCCTAAAACATAGCATTATACTAGTCTTGCCATGATAGCACTGATGCCATTCATGGGTAATACTGTGCAGTTGGATCACTCAGTGCTGCTGTATAAAACTAAGAATTGCATTCTTTCTGCACTAGTAGCTCTAGAGTTAAAGCTGTATTAAACCCAAAAGCAAAAATATAATATTGCAGCTTGCCATTTTCTAGATTTGGTGACTCCAATAGTTTTCTTTTTTTAGATTTTTTTGTTTGTATGTGTTTTCACCAGGTGATGCAGCCAATAACACACCTACTGTCTTAGGTTTGTGGAGCAACAGAGATACCTTTGGACAGCAGCATTGTCAGTCTGGGGAGAGGCAAGTGTTAGATCAACTAGCAGATTTAGATAGACTTAACTAAAAAATTAAAGCTTAACTCCCGCAAGCATATATTAAGCAGTTACAGCAACAATATTTTGTTTCCTTTTTGGGATTTTTACATAAATGAATAAAAACTGACCATTGTAAGCACCCTTGTCAATGGTAAATGGTATGTTTCCCTCTAACTACCTTGCTGGACAGCTTGTTCTGTTAAAGTAAGCTGAAAAATAACAGACGTACTGGCCAGATTACCGAGTAAAAATAAAGGCAAAAAAGAATAAAAAAGAAAACAAATGCAACCACCATATTGCTAACTTCAATAGAATACATTTAGTTTTGGGGTTTACTACCACTTTAACCACTTGCTGTCTGCCCACAGTACATTTACTGCAGGCGGGCAGCACAGCCAGGTTAGGAGATGTACCCGTAGCGTGTGGCAGGTTATGGCGTGATCCTGTGATTGCAGAGTCCGCTGGACACAGCAGATCACAGCACTAGGTGCCCGGTAACTGTGAGCGACCAGGGTATCAGAGGAGTGGCTGTGAACGTAGTATACTTGAATTTTTCAAAAGTGTTTGACACAGTTCCCCACACAATGTGTAAAGTCTGCAGGCTTGGAAAAATCAGTTTGTAAATGGATAAAAAAACTGGCTAAAAGATCATATTCAGAGAGTAGTGGTTAATGATTCCTACTCTGAATGGTCTAGGGTTGTTAGTGGTGTACCCCAAGGTTCAGTGTTGGGTCCCTTACTTTTTAATATATTTATAAATGATATAGGGTCTGGGATTAAAAGTACCATTTCAGTCTTTCCAGATGACACCAAGCTGTGCAGTGGAATAACGTCCTTACAGGATGTCTCCAACTTACAAGCCAACATCAATGCACTGTTTAATTGAGCAACTATGTGGCAAATGAGGTTTAACGTTGATAAATGTGACGTTATGCACTTGGGGGCTAAGAATACAAATGCATCATACATACTAGGGAGAGTACAACTGGGGGAATCAATGGTGGAGAAGGATCTGGGAGTTCTGGTAGATCATAAGCTTAATGATGGCATGCAATGCCAAGCTGCAGTTTCCAAAGTGAGCAAAACCCTCTCTTGTATTAAGAGAGGTATAGACTCCAGAGAGAGAGAGATATTTTGCCCCTGTACAAATCATTAGTTATACCTTATCTGGAATATGTAGTTCAGTTTTGGGCACCAATTCACAAAAAGAACATTGGGGAACTGGAGAGAGTGTAGAGAAGGGCAACCAAACTGATAAGAGCATGGAAGAGCTCAGCTATTAGGAAAGATTACAGGAACTGAATTTATTTTCTCTTGGGAAGAGGAGATTAAGAGGGGGTATGATTAACATGTATAAATATATAGGTGGTCTGTATCGGAGGGACAGGGAGGGTAGAAGGGGAGGAGGGGTATGTCTGTACATAAAGAATGATTTGCTAATGAATGTGAGAGACAACATTACAAATGGAGCAAGGGGAAGAAGGAGTCCCTGTGGGCGGAACTTCTAAGAGAAGAAACAAGTGGGAAATTAATAGTGGGGGTATGTTACAGACCCCCTAATCTGAAGCATGAGGAAGAGTTGGATCTCCTATCACAGTTAGACTTGGCAGCTAGGCAGGGCAACGTCATCATAATGGGGGACTTCAGCTATCCAGAAGGAGGAGCCCACTCACATAAGTCTTATCATTTTTTAAATGTCTTACAGGACAACTTCATGTGTCAATTGGTGCATGACCCGACTAGAAAGAATGCATTGTTAGACCTATTAATTACACATAGCTCAAATCTGATCATAGATGTGGAAATACAGGACAACTTGGGAACCAGTGATTACAGGATAATTATATTCAGACTTAATCATAGGAAGAGGAAACACATGGGTAGTACAAGAACGCTGAATTTCAAAAGAGCCAACTTTTTTAAACTGCACTCAGTACTACAAGATATTAAATGGGACCAAATCCTAGAAACATTTGAACACTGAGGAAAAATTAGTACTTTAGGAACATACTAAATAGGAGGTATCATCCAGTGTATTCCAATGGGCAACAAATATAAAAGAGTGAAGGTTAAACCTGGGTGGCTAAACTTTAATGTTAAAAGACATATTAAAGAGAAAAAATGGCCTTTAAAAAATATAAGGCAGAGGGGTCATTGTCAGCATTCCAACACTACAAGGAATGCCAGAAGAAGTGTAAGTACGCAATCAGGACAGCTAAGATAGACTACGAGAGACACATAGCAAAGGAGAGTAAAAAATATCCTAAAAAATTATTTCAATATATTAATAGTAAAAAGCGAGGTCATAACATATTGGCTCCATAAAAGATGCTGAAGAGAAGTTGGTTACAAATGAGAAGGAGAAGGCAACTGTACTAAATAAATTCTTCTCCTCAGTCTATACTAAGGAAAAGGAGGGGTATTGTAATCATGGCTGTATAATTAGTAGTGCATCATAGAGTGTACCCTTGTGGCTAACAGTAGCCGGTGCCAAAAAAAGACTTGAAAAGCTTAACACAAATAAATCTCCAGGACCAGATGGCTTATACCGGAGAGTCCTCAAAGAACTCAGTCTGGTTCTAGCCAGACCACTATTCCTAATTTTTAAGGATGGCATACTGACAGGAATGGTACCAGATGATTGGCAAAAGGCCAAAGTGGTACGAATATTTAAAAAAGGGCAGAGATATATTCCTAGAAACTATAGGCCAGTCAGCCTACCATTGATAGTATGTAAACCATTTAAAGGGATAAGGGATTATATCCAAGATTTTGCTGATGAAAAAAGTACAATTAGTAGTGATCAACATGGCTTTACGAAAGGTTGTTCTTGCCAAACCAATCTGTTAACATTCTGTGAGGATGTAAGCTGCCATCTGGATAAAGAAAGACCTGTGGATGTGGTGTATCTGGATTTTGCTAAAGCATTCGATGCAGTTCCCCATAAATGCTTAATTTACAAACTGAGGGCTGTAGGCATGGACCATTTGGTTTGTTCATGGATAGAAAACTGGTTACAAGAGCGCATCCAAAGGTTGGTGATAAATAACGTGTATTTAGACTGCTTTGGAGTGGTAAGTGGAGTACCCGAGGTCTCTGTCCTGGAACCAATTCTATTTATTCATAAATGATATAGAGGTTGGTAGAAATAGCTCAGTCTCAGTTTTTGGTGATGATGCAAAGCTAAGCAGGGCAATAATTTCACAGCACGATATAGAAACTTTACAAGAAGACCTCAATAAAATAGAGTGGGCAAATACATGGCAAATGAGGTTTAATATTGAAAAATGTAAAGTATTGCTCTTGGGAGCTAAAAATACTAATGCAAGTTGCTCACTAGGGGAATCCAATATAGAAAAAGATCAGAGGGTCCTAGTGGACAATGGACTCAGCAGTGGCATGTATTGCCATGCTGCAACAAGTAAAGCTGGTAGAATTTTATCATGCATAAAGGAAATTTGCTCGAGATAAAACAATAATCCTGCCACTTTACAAAACTCTGGTTCAGTCAGATCTGGAGTATGCCATCCAGTTCTGGTCACCAGTCCTCAGAAAGGATGTGCTGGAACTGGAGAGAGTTCAGACAAGGGCAACAAAGCTAATAAGGGGCCTGGGGGACCTCAGTTACAAGGAAAGACTACAAACTACTTAAACGTATTCTCCCTGGAGAAGAGACGCTTGAGATATGATATTGATATACAAATACCTCAGTGGTGATTCTAGCATAAGGAATAAACTATTCTGTCTCAGGGAATATAAGAAGACACAGGGCCAATCAATGAAATTGGAGGGGAAGCGGTTTAGCCTTAAACTGCATAGGGTTTTTTTACTGTTAGGACAGTAAGGATGTGGAATTTCCTTGGTGGTGCCAGCGAGAAGTATCGATAGTTTAAAAAACCTCTTGAATGGGCATCTTAATGAAAACAATATACAGGGATATGGGATATGAGATTTTGATATGAGCACACACACCCACAGAGATCGAATTGAATGGGCTGGTGTCTTTATTCAACCTTACCAACTATGTAACTATGTACTATGTAGCTATGTAAGATTTGAGAATATTGGAACTGTCTATATATGTGGTTGAGAGACTTTATTGTTTACATGTTTGAAAGTGAGAGTGGTTTACAATTTGCACAATAATTTTAACAATAATTTTATTTATTTATTTGTTGTACAATTGTAGCAGCGCAACATTTTTATTTATTTAATTTTTTATGTTACTATGTGATTGCCATAATTAGTCATAGCGATCACATGATTATAATGTAAGCAAAACAGTCATGAATGGCTTCCATTCATGACTGTTTTGCTTACTGTTGTGATGTTGTGATTGGCCCACGGCGATCACATGGTACATGGCCCCCTGTACCATGTAATTAGCTGTAGCCAGATCACTAAGTAAGCTGTCATGAATGAAAGCCATTCATTACAGCTAAAACTATTGCTTATAACAGTGATCATCACTGTTAACAGCAATAACAGTGTTAGAAAAAAAATCCCTGATCACAACCCCATACCCCCCTCACAGAGTAGTACAGTGTCACTCTGGCGACAATGAGCTACTCTGCTCATAGTATGTAAAAAAAAAAGAAAAATTGTTCAAAAAAATGGAATCAAAATTAATTTTTTTAAACATACTTTCATCAGTCAGTATCCTTGTTCAATGCCACACCAGTTATATGATGACACTGTACAGCATTGCTGACAGTATTTAAAAAAAATTTAATGAAATGTAATTTCTTCACTTTCCAAAAAATTGTGACAAAAAATTACAACTTCAAAAACTTGCCATGCTTACTCTTACTTAATATCTTAGACCAGGGTTTCTGAACCAGGGTTGCTCTAGAAGTTGCCAGGGGTTCCTTGAGCAATGAGCAATTTTTGCCTCTCAGGTAAGTTCCCACTGACACCATTGATCTTTTTAGAAATCTATAAGGAGGTAATTCTTCCCAATGACCACAACTGTGAGGAGCATTCTTACCTCTGACTATCACATTAATGTATCATGAATTGTAGATAAAGTCATTTATAGCAGGGGTTCCCTGAGACCGGAAAGTTATGTCAAGGGTTCCTCTGCGTTGAAAAGGTTGAGAAAGGCTGCCTTAGACAGTCTACTTTCCAAAAATAGGTCATTTGAAGAGTATTTTTACTGTCTTGACATTTTAAGAGCCTCAAGAAATTAGATAGGTCATCAGTACATCAGGACTGATCAATTTTCATATGTATACTGTATATACCATAGTTTGTAGACTCTATAATTTTCACACAGAATAATTGGTATACACTGATTTGGGTTATTTTTACTAAAGAAATGTAGAAAAATAAGTTTTGGCCTAAATCTGTGAAGAAAGATGTTTTTATTTGCAAAATTTTAAAACAGAAAATGTGTTTTATTCAAAATGTTCAGTACTTATACTTACTCATACAAAAAAATCTGAAAATAATGCGAATATGAACATTGCAATCAGCTTAATGTGATTTGCCAAATCATACTTTCAACTGGTGGTTTAGATGTAAAATTACAATAGGTGCACTGTTCTTTTAAATGATAACATCATACAAGCAATGGTGTAAAAAACATTCAGCAAATGCAAACAGTTCTTTCAGCACAATGTGTTGTGACAAAATACACTTCCCTCCAGTGATCCCTATAGTATTCTCATACCTCTATATGAACAAACTCCTTACCGGATAAAATAACCTCTATATTATAGAAGATCTGCAGCATTTATACTAATCAGTGTCACAGCTTTATCTAGCAAGTTCGATTAGCACCAATCCACAGGAAAACTTATTGTATTCTCAAGTACAACCCCAGAGCTAATAACACAAAAAGTGGAACAAAAAAAATTTCTGTTCCCTGATGATGTCCCCTTGTGACGAAACGCGTAGCCTCATCACATCCATTGCTCATGTGTGGTGGTGCTTATGAGCTTGCCTGACATACTTTATACTTTATGTACTTCTCTGAATAGAGTTTATACTTTTTAGGCAGTATCACATGATGTGGTCCTTTTAGTTCCCCTTCTTATATTGCTGGCTCTGAAGTTGTACTTGGGAATACCATAAGCATTCCTCTGGATTGGTGCTGATGATACTTGCTAAGAAAAGCTGTGACACCAATTATTATAAACGCTACAGACCTCCTTTAATCTAGAGGTCATTTTATCCAGTAAGGAGTTTGTGATCTGTCGCAATACATTGTGCTGAAGGAACTGATTGCATTTGCTTAAGTTTTTTTTTTTACACCATTGCTTAAACAATTTTATATTTTGAAACAAAAATGTACATATTGTAATTTTATATTTAAATCACCAGTTGGAAGTATGATTTGTTACATTACACTAATTGAGCTAATTGAATTGTTCGTATTCACTATATTTTCAGATATTTCTTTATTGTTTATATTAATTTATAATGCGAAGACATAGTGCACCTATTATGTTTCAAATTATGTAATCAGCCTGCTGCAGGCAGAAGAAAGTATTTTCATACTCTAATCTCCATCAGTTTTAAGTGAACCAAGCAGTTTGGTTCACTCGAAATTTGTGGGTCACCATTTAAAAAAAAAAAATGCAAACCCTTGAACCAAAAGCCATTGAAATCTTGGGACCCCAATCCTGTAAATTTTGTCTGGCCTTTTTTAAGTGTAGTTTGTAGGCATTTCGTAAAAAAAAAAAGGGGGTTACTGGGCACTGCCATTGGGGTCCTGCATGTGAAGTGGCACACCTATAGGATGTAGTGCAGCAAAAGTGACAAGAAAAAGGGTTGTTGCCATAGCTCATTATCTTTGTGTGGTTGGATCATCAGTGCGTTGCTTTTATAGTGATTGACAATGGTATTCCATCACAATAGTGGATTTACATTATGGGACTTTTTTATGAAATACTTTTTCAATTGTGATTTTTTTTTACATAATGTAATGTAATTTGTTTGTGACTGGGTAACAAAGAGTACTATTTATTTCTTAATCATTCACGTGGGGGGACAGCTATCTGAGCCCCCTTTATCTAAAAATGTTATCTTCGGCAATGGATGTGGGAATGAACCCCTTGTCCCGTCAACATGCCAGAATATCCATCCATGTTGAGGACATGTGGCCTGGTGCAGATTGGGCGGGGGCACACTTACTGTACGTCTTTCTTTCCTAGGGAGCTAGATATCATGCTTGGATAAGGGTTGTTGTGGATTTAGACAGGAATCCTATATCATTCTGGTGTGGTGTAGGGTCCCTCAAAAATGCATACCAGACTTTTATCCTAGAGAGGAGTCTTAGATGTATAGATTTTTTAGGGGAATAAAACACAAAATAAAAACAAATTGCTGTGACTTCTCCACCAAATCCATACAAGACCAATATTTTGAATAAGGGTTTGGTATGGATTTTAAGGGGGACCCCCTGTAAAAGAATTGGGAGAGTAGCTTGCCAGGGGGCACCATGTTGATAAGGATACATTTTCTTGCCAAGGGGGGACAACCTCCCCACATCCACAGGGGGATTTATTGGAATCTGAAAGCCATCTTAAGGTGTTTCAGAGATATTCAAACCCTCCTCATGAATGAATAAAGGGAACATAGTGCCTCTTGTCACTCATTCACAAAAAATATAATTACTAAGTATGTGTTTCTCCCAGGAAATCAAAACAGTGTTATTAGATTTCAGGAGGTGCTATAACAATATTAAGTACTTCACAACCGCGGTACAGCCAAATGATGGCTACAGCATGGTTGTCCAGTTCTGGGAGGGCGCCATATGATGTCCTCCCAGAATGCGCCCTCCTGCGTGCCCCCAGCGGCGCATACCCAACGTTATCTGTGATCGCTGTGTCCTATGGACAGGGCTAACCACATGATGAGGTAAAAGGCCAATCACAGCGGCCTTTTACCATGTGATCATCAGTGCAGCCTATCAGTGCCCATCAGTGCTGCCTATCCATGCTACCTCATCTGTTCCCATCAGTGCTGCCTATCAATGCCCATCAGTGCTGACTATCAGTGCAGCCTCATGAACGCACATCAGTGAAGGAGAAAAATTACCTGTTTGCAAAATTTCATAATAGAAACAGAGAAACACTTTTTTTTTCAAATGTTTTGCTCCTTATTTGTTTATAGTGCAAAAAACAAAACACCCAGTGTCGATTAAATACCACCAAAAGAAATCTCTATTTATATGAAAAAAATGATAACAATTTCATATGGGTACAGTATTACATGACTGCGCAATTATCATTTAAAGTGTGCCAGTGCTGAAAGCTGAAAATTGGCCTGGGCAGGAAGGGGGTAAAAGTGCATGGTAGGCAAATGGCTAAGTGTCAAGATTCCAATCCCACAGTTCAAAGAAAAGTTCATGCAAAGTCCCAAAATAATTGAACAAAGTGAATAGCAGTTATCCAATCATACAGAGAAACTAATGGTGAGAGTGTCACGCTCCAAAGCAATCACTTCAGGTGCTCCACTACTCCCACTGTGAGTCTCACTTACCAAATGATTATGCCTCACATGTAAATGAACGGCACAAAGCACTTTAATCACACCACTTCCTCTGCAGGATCTTCATAAGCTCTTACATGCATAATATTCCATCCAGTGGTCTCTCAAATACTAGGGGGAAAAATAATTACTATATTGTATTGCCGTAAAACCATCAAAACGTATTCAATTTCCAATACTCTACTCGCAAGCAAAGAAAAGTCACAGGCATATCACATATTAAAGTTGATCAATAGCAGAACAAGTAGACTATCAATCATATTCCTCGTTAGTGTGTCAGCACTCTGGAGTCTCAATTGACTCCTATGCATGTCTAAGCTGCACTGTCACTTCCGGGACTACGGTTTTCTATCTGATTTTTACTTAAAGTGTTACTAAACCCACAACAATAAAATCAGTCTATATATGCAGTAAAGCATGTGTGATATACGCACTATGGAGCCTAAGGGGTTAATTCTCTGCATTGTGTAAAAATGCTGTTTGATCCTGACTTCTCTGATCCTCCCCTACTTCCATTGTCTCCCTCTTTTCTCCTGATAAGACATATTATGTGGAGTCTCTCTGCACATGCTCAGTTTGGTGTGGATTGCTAGAGAGTTTTTTTTTATCTTGGGATAGTGTAGGTAATCAACACAGGGCCAATCAGCACTGTCCAGACAGAGGTTAGGGGTCCTGCATCCTCTTAAAACAGAATGAAAACTCCTCCTACAAGCTTTAACCAATTCTCTGCTGGACACTGATAGAAGTCACAAGACTACTATATACTGCTGATGAGAAAAGGTATTTAGCAGTTTATATTTACTAAAATAATTGCACTTCCATGTTCTGTTTACTGTGGGAGACCAGATAGAGTGAATGCAGGGTCCTGGGTTTAGTAACGCTTTAATCTATATTCTTATTTTACAAATACACATTTAGATCAGGGTACACCTGTGACATAATATTCTCAGGGGAATGTGGATTTTGGAAAGAGAAAGCACAGCAGAAATTGATTGTTTCCAAACACTCTATATCTGACTGAAACCTCAGATGGTGTTGTACAGATGGGAGGATGAGAGGGAGATAGGCCCCTGCTCTAATTTACTCTAATGCGGGTCTGTATGTAAATTTCATACTATTGAGTCTTGTAAGAAAAATGCACTTTCAATAGGAGATAAGGTCTGAAAAAAGAATGCAAAAATCAGCACAAAACGTTACCTGCTAGATGGATGTGAAGGAGCAAAATATTTATATGCAAACTTTTATAGTTACCAGACTAAAATAAAATGTTAAAATATACTGTATATCAGACTGCTTTTAAAATTCCTACCTAAAATATGGTGAGGGGAAAGGAAATTTTCATCTTATATATAACACTAAGTGGTGTATTTATAAAAAAAAAATGCATAGATGTTTCTCCATCTAAACTGCATGTACATTCATTTTGTGTGATTGGGACAAAATCTAATGTTCTCAGGCTATTATCTCTGCAATTCAAATGGGTGAATGCAGAAAATAATACATTATGGTCACTACTAAAAATGGCCCATTATAGTCATTAAGTGGAGCAAAGGAGCATAGTTATTTCCTATGATGGTCAGCCCCATCAAGTAGTCATAATGCGCTAGTGTCCCTATTCACACATTCGAATTTAAGATGGTATAGCCTGAGAAAATTTGATTTTGCCCATTTTTCACAGAATGAATTTACACGCAGTTCGGATGAACAACTATGCACAATTTTTGGAAATATGTCTCTAAGCATCTATGTATGGCTGGTGGGCTTGATCAATTATTGTTCTTCTTCGATGCCAGTAAACAGTATAAAATTATAGTTTTGTCATCAGTTCCTTTCAGCACATTTATTCTACTACCTAACTGTGATATTTTAGTCTTAAAGGTCCTTTTCAAATAGCTAAAGCTAGATTAATTGTCACTACATGTTTATTTGTCCTTAAAGATTTCCTTTTTCTATCCCTATATGCCAACTATGGGAAAAAACAAATGTACAAATATACACATGGCTTGCAATTTACTGTAAGAATATTCAGACAGCTTCTATTGTAGTATATTGTAAGTAAAACCTTGCAGCAAACTTTCCTTATATCACAAGTATCATTCCAGCTGTTGAACTCAATTTTAAATACTTTACTCAGAAATTATTTATTAGAAAAGAGTAACCAAATTTAAATTCTATTATCAGTGTTCATATTAATCCAGCCTAAGGCATAAATACACTCATCGGCCTCTTTATTGGGTACACCTGTTCAATTGCTTAGTAACACAAGTAGCTAATCAGCCAGTCACATGGCAGCAACTCAAGGTGTGGTGAAGACGACTTGCTGAAGTTCAAACCCAGCATCAGAATGGGAAAGAAAGGGATTTTAAGGGGCTTTGAACATGGCATGGTTGTCGATGCCACCGTTCTGAGTATTTCAAAAACTGCTGATCTACTGAGATTTTCATGCACAACCAACTCTAGGATTCACACAGACTTCTCCAAAAAAGAGAAAATATCCAGTGAGCAGCAGTTGTGTGGACGAAAATGCCTTGTTGATGTCAGAGGTCAGAGGAGAATGGGCAGACTGGTTTGAGATTATAGAAAGGCAACAGTAACTCAAATAACCACTCATTACAACCAAGGCATGCAGAATACCATCTCTAAATGCACGATACATTGAACCTTGAAGCAGATTGGCTACAGCAGCAGAAGACCACACTGGGTGCCACTCCTGTCAGCTAAGAACAGGAAACGGAGGCTATCATTCACACAGGCTCACCAAAATTGGACAATAGAAGATTGGAAAAACATTGCCTGGTCTGATGAGTCTTGACTTCAGCTGCTGCATACAGATGGTAGGGTCAGAATTTGGTGTAAACAACATGAAAGCATGGATCCATCCTGCTTTGTATCAATAGGTCAGACTGGTGGTGGTGGTGTAGTGGGGTGGGGGATATTTTCTTGGCACACTTTTGGCCCCTTAGTACCAATTGAACATCATTTATATGTCACAGCCTGAGTATTGTTGTTGACCATGTCCATCCCTTTATGAACACAGTGTACCCATCTTCTGATAGCTATTTCCAACAGGATAATGCACCATATCACAAAGCTCAAGGCATCTCAAACTGGTTTTTTGAACATGGCAATGAGTTCACTGTACTCCAATGGCCTCCACAGTCACCAGATCTCAATCCAATAGAGCACCTTTGGGATCTGGTGGAACGGGAGATTTGCATCATGGATGTGCAGCCGACAAATCTGCAGCAATTGCGTGATGCTATCATGTCAATATGGACTAAAATCTATAAGGAATGTTTCCAACACCTTGTTGAATCTATGCCACGAAGAGTTAAAGCAGTTTTGAAGGCAAAAGGGGGTACAACCCGGTAATAGCAAGGTGTTCCTATTAAAGTGGCCAGTGAGTGTAGTTACACAGGATATGATACAAGAATAACATGTAAAGCTAATTATAAACCTTAAAGTGGTTGTAAAGGCGCAAGGTATTTTACTTTTATGCATTATATTCATGAAGGTAAAAAAACCTTCTGTGTACATTGCTATGGGGGCACCTGGCAGGAGGAAGGGGCCAGGAGCACCTACGGGGGATCCGAGAAGAGGAGGATAGGGATGCTCCATGCAAAACCATTGCACAGAGCAGGTAACTATGACATGTTTGTTATTTTTAAAAATCTGCCTTTACAATCACTTTAAATGGCTATTAGAAGATTAAGCTACTGTATCTAAAGTTCTTTACATAAACATGCACATTCATTTTAGCTAAAAATGCATGTTTACACACTAAGTAGAAATACCTGCTGCTGCTAAATTCTGATGAAACAATAGCAGCCTTTCTAAATGATTTTTTTCCCCCTGAGATGAGTCTGGCAGGAGTGTCTACAGAGACTGCAGTGTATCCATTGATCATTTTCTAATCGATCATTAGCAGGCAGCAGTCATCTCTTTTTTCATGGTAACCTAACATTCAGGATGGAATCTATCTAGGCAGAAGAGATGTAAATCAGGCTCCTATTCAGTGCAAATGGCAACTGTGACTTATTTTCAAACAGATTCGTGCAACTAAGCAATTGCAAGTCTATATGTTATTTTAAGCCTCGAACTTGATCTTAAGCTCAGTGTGCTAACTTTAGTATTGTATGTAAATCTATGCCAAAAAAATTATAATGGTTTTCTTTTATTTTTAAGTGTATGGTTTTTTCTGTATTTATATATATATATATATATATATATATATATATATATATATATATCCTTTGTTTCTCTGTTTTCATAAACTCTAACAAAGCATCATTTAATATAGGGTGCTTCTATGATCTAATGTTTGAAGACCCATCAATAG
Source organism: Staurois parvus (assembly GCF_062004578.1). Taxonomy (NCBI): domain Eukaryota; kingdom Metazoa; phylum Chordata; class Amphibia; order Anura; family Ranidae; genus Staurois; species Staurois parvus. The sequence goes on from NW_028318058.1 coordinate 8,134,708, forward strand.
CTCTAAATTTGTTAACTGCTTCGGCAGATAGAAAATCCAGATGGGTTCTAGAGAAGGGTGTGTGTTGTTTTTCTGACTTATTCAACTATTTGTGTAATTTGATTTATTGCTGTTATTAGGGCTGGGACTTACATATCTCTGTTGTCTTACACTTACCGCCTGCTGACTGCAAGTGGTAAATATAAAATATTCATATACAATATTTCATATTTGCCTTAATAAAATGAAGAATTTGTACTTTTTGTTTGAAATAATAAAAAATTGCAGAAAAAAGCTCCATACATTCCCTGTAATCCTTTTACCACAACCAACATAAGGTGTATGTTGGTGATAGCACAGGCTTTTATACATACTTCTGACTGCTATAGCAGCTAGTGGTGTTGCTTACATCTTTTAAGCTGACTGTCAGTTTCTGATGGAAGTGGTTTGGGCAGCTGTAAAGCTACTCAATCACTTTCATACACACCTGAAAGTAGTGCCCCTCCACCCACCCAATTACCCCCACCATGTATTCCGGCTCTGCTGTTACTCCTGTGGGCTTGGGATGCACATGGCAGGAGTCAACGGGTAGAGTGCAGGGAGATCAGTGAACATCCATTTGCTGATCTCTCCTTCAGTGAATGAACTCGAAAGTACCAAAAGAGCCAGCCAGTGAAGAAGCTGACCAAGCACGATGTATGCCAGAGGTGACAATGAGGTCTAATAGAACCCTGAGGTCTCCTTAAAGAGGACCTGTCACAAACAATTTGCAATCGCATAGTGCTATAAACCATCTATGTGATAGCAATAAAGTTAAGAAAAAAAAGTTTAAAAAATGAAAGCAACACATAAAAAAATAAAAAAACAAAAAATGTTTAAAGCCTCCTCACTGCAAATGCATGCATCAGGTGCATCTACGTTCAATGGCAATGATTGTACTACACATATTAGGTATCACAATGCTTGTCGTAATGAGAGTAAAAAATCTAATACCATCACTCCTGGTTACCTCTAAACAATACAATATGCCATGTCCCCTGGTTCAATGTAAAGTGCTCAGTCCCATGTAAAGTGCTCTGTCCCATGTAATGTGCCCTGTCCCATGTAATATGCTCTGTCCCATGTAATGTGCTCTGTCCCATGTAATGTGCTCTGTCCCATGTAATGTGCTCTGTCCCATGTAATTTTCTTTGTGTTCTGTCTTATATAATATGCCATGTCCCATGCTATATGCCCTGTGCTCTGTCCCAAGTAATGTGCATTGCCCTCATGTAATGTGCCCTGTCTCCACATAATGTGCCCTGCTCTTCTGCAATCTGCCCTGTTCCCACATAATGTGCCTTGCCCTCATGTAATGTGCCTTGCTCCCACATAATGTGCCTTGCCCTCATGTAATGTGCCTTGCTCCCACATAATGTGCCCTGCTCTTCTGCAGTCTGCCCTGTTCCCACATAATGTGCCTTGCCCTCATGTAATGTGCCTTGCTCCCACATAATGTGCCTTGACCCCCTGTAATGTGCCCTGCTCTTGTGTAATGTGCCATGTTCCCATATAATGTGCCCTGCTTTTCCCTCATGCAGTATGCCCCCCTGGGCCCCTGTACCCTGCCCTGCTGCCCCCCCCCCCCCCCCCACACACACACACACACACTGTTTATCCCAAGTTAGACACAGAATGGAGCATCTCCACAGACAAAAAGCACAAGTTTCACATGAAATAGATACATTTTAATATTTTATTTTATTTTATTTTATGCTATTTCTAAAATGTCTGTTGAGCTGTAGATGTGAATATTATTTCAGGGGTTCCCTGAGATCTCAAACTTTTTGCCAGGGGTTCCTCAAGGGTAAAAAAGTTGAGAAACACTGGCCTAATGCATTACCCCAGTTTTGAGAAACAGGGGACCTTAACACTGCTGTGCTCAGGCAGAATTAAGACCTGTCACATGCACCTCTCGCGTAACCCTTCTGGAGCTCCACCCAACAGCCAATGAGGAGTGGCATTGCTTCCGCGCACGTCACGCTTCCCATCCACAAGACAGTGTTATCAGTGCTGGGCCTACAAGGAGGGGAGCTCCACAGGACAGCATTAGTAATGCAGCAGATGAGAGGTTAGTGGAGTCACAGCAGTGCGGCGGTTGGCATCTCATGTCTGTGGTCGGTTTGTGGTTCATATGTACTGTATTTGCTCCATCAGCCATGAGATGCAGCAAACACATAATTTTCTTTTTCTTTTACATAATTGTCTTTCCTGGAGGTGCAATCCAGGAAGGACATCATATGACGTCCACCAGGATCGACGAGAGTCCCGCTCGGTCGTCATTCTGCTATTGGCTGGACGGGAACAGGTTAATTATATAGTGAAGCTTGGACCACTATGATAGTCCCATAGTTTCAATAACAAGTTAGCAATGGTGGATTCCAAATCCCTAGATGTTAGGCATCACTTAGTCTTACGATAGTAGATTCAAAATAATCTATTGGTTTCTTTTATTAAATATATATAAAAAATAAATAAATAAATAAATATATATATATATATATATATATATATATATATATATATATATATATATATATACATATACACACACACACACACTATAAAGTATTGGGACACCCCTTCAAATCATTGGATTCAGGTGTTTCAATCACCTCCATGGCCACAGGTGTATAAAATCAAGCATGTAGGCATGCAGACTTCTAATACAAACATTTGTGAAAGAATGGAGCTCAGTGAATTCAAGTGTGGTACCGTGATAGGTTACCACCTATGCAATAAGTCCATCCGTGAAATTTCCTTGCTACTAAATATTCCACGGTCAACTGTTAGTGGTATTATAACAAAGTGGAAGCAACTGGGAACAACAGCAACTCAGCCACGAAGTGGTAGGCCACATAAAATGACAGCATGGGGTCAGCGCATAGTGCACAGAAGTCACCAACTGTCTGCAGAGTCAATTGCTAAAGACCTTTGTGTGGCCTTCATATTGGCACAACAACAGTGCGTAGAGAGCTTCATGGAATGGGTTTCCATGGCTGAGCAGCTGCATCCAAGCCTTACATCACCAAGTGCAATGCAAAGCGTCAGATGCAGTGGTGTAAAGCAAGCCACCACTGGACTCTAGAGTAGTGGAGATGTGTTCTCTGGAGTGACCAATCACGCTTTTCTGTCTGGCAATCTGAAGGACCTGTCTGGGTTTGGTGGTTGCAAGGAGAACGGTACTTGCCTGACTACATTGTGCCGAGTGTAAAGTTTGGTGAAAGAGGGATTATGGTGTGGGGTTGATTTTCGGGAGTTGGGCTTGGCCCTTTATTTCCATTGAAGGGAACACTTAAGGCGTCAGCATACCAAGACATTTTGGACAATTTCATGCTTCTAACTTTGTGATAACAGTTTGGGGATGACCCTTTCCTGTTCCAAAATGACTGCACACCAGTGCACAAAGCAAGGTCCATAGAAACATGGATGAGTGTGTTTGGGGTGGAGGAACTTGACTGGCCTGAACAGAGCCCTGACCTAAACCCAATAGAACACCTTTGGGATGAATTAGAGCAGAGACTACAAGCCAGGCCTTCTCGTCCGACATCAGTGCCTGACCTCACAAATGCACTTCTAGAAGAATGGTCAAACATTTTCATAGACACACTCCTAAACCTTGTGGACAGCCTTCCCAGAAGAGTAGAAGCTGTTATAGCTGCAAAAGGTGGGCCAACTCAATATTGAACCCTACAGACTAAGATTCAGATGCCACTAAAGTTCATGTGCATGTAAAGGCAGACAGCCCAATACTTTTGGCAATATAGTGTGTGTGTGTGTAAATATACATATATATATATATACTCATACTCAACATACTATAATGAGGATAGACACTGCAATATGAAAACTGATTTCAGCCATAAGACAGGAATATTTGTGGAAAAGTTGCCATTCATTATGGCTTATTAGTTTCCTTTGTCAGTAGTGCTGCTCCTCAGGTGTTCTGCAGATGCATGAAATGAAGAGATATTATCATAAGGAAATCATGGCTCAGCATCTGGCTGTGTAAAGGGGGCTCATACAGGGAAGTTAATGCAATGCACTGATGATAATCTAACCCAGCAAGCCTCTAAATTATAAATAACATCCTCTTTCATATGAGTCACAAGGAGCGGATATTATTTTTAATCTTTTGCAGGATTCCAGCTCCTAGGTTTGTTCCTCGTGGTTTGTGTAATGTGACAGTATTTAACTATAATAACTTTTGTACTTTTTATAAACAAATAATGTTCCCTGAATAAAATTATACATTATTTTTCAAATATTAACATTTAAATTCTAGAGTGATCGTCACCTTTCTTTAATTGAACCTTCTACAGTACTTAAAGTGACTCAGTTACAAAAATAAATGTTCAAAATAAAGTGACCCTGAAGACTTTAGATATTCACCTCTCTTGCTGCTTGTACTGCTAATCTTTGTGCTTCCAGGACTGGTGATTTCATAGTACTCTGGTATCCACTAATGATCTTTGCTTTGTGGTGCACCACATTGTAGAAAATAGTGGAGGACCCATTTTTCCTTCTGCTACACATGAAAACATATGCACTAATTTGTGATTGCACTATAATGCATGCTTGGTGTGAAGAAGCCCTATACGAGTAGCAAAATAAAAATTTGTATAACCACTAACAATTAAACACTTATCACTATCCTTAGTCTTCAAAAATAATCCATACACTTCCACTACTTAGTAGCACTGTAATCTATTTTAATAAAATCTTTTCTTACTGTGTTCTACCTCCTTGTAACATCCTCTGCAAGCTCCTAAAATTCCCCTTCCTCCCCTCACTTAATTTGTTTGGAACAAGCAGTACATGTTGCTCTCATGTGCATTGTTCTATGCACACTAATATCCCATAATCCATACCCCATAGTTCATCTCAAGAGTGTTCCTACTTACAAAAAAAATGGAATTTGGAGATCTGGAGAAGGCTGAGAGCAATCAAAGGAACATTTTGAGTTATAGTTAAATACACACTTGAATAGATTTTTTAAAACCAGAGTTTGGTGTCACTTTACCTTCCTTTATTTGCTCCCTTTTGGTGTGACAAATATACAATTATAAGCATTTGTTATATCTATTTTTATGTGCAAAAATAACTGTTAATTCTGCCAGAGATCCAGTGTAATTCCAAGTCCTGTGCACATTGCAGTGTTATATCAAGCAATGTTATCAACCATGCCTAGTTCAGCTCTTCAAACTCTAGAACACCTCCTCTCGAAAACAAGTCTGCAACCACACCTCCTATGTTGCAATATTAAGAGGTTTACTGTCACAAAAAATAGACTCGGGCATTTTAGACTTAGCAGCCCTGAGACCGGGGGCCCTTCCCTTAAAGCTTGGCAAAACGCCAGGGCCTGGTCGCAAGTGCAACTTCTGCAACCATGGTAGTTCCGCTACAGGTGTCATTTTTTTTTTTATTATTTTTTGCCATTTTATTTAAATGTTTTTACAATTTGTAATTATTTTGTACAAAATTTTTTTAGGAGCACCATTGGGAGCTTTGGTGAGATATCAAGGGTCTAAAGAGACCCCTGACATCTCATTTTTGAGACAGAGAAAGAAGATTGAGGACACAGCCTCAGCAACACAGAATGAATGAACAGGAATAGCTCTGTACAGAGCTTCCCATTCATTCATAAACTAAAGTATAGTAAATGCAGTTTACTATGCTTTGGTTATGAATGGACAAAGTCACTGATTGGTACTGATCACTGTCTGTCCATTCAAACAAGAAAGGGGCCGGTAAGTAACATATTTACTGGCCCTTTCCCCGCTCTCCATCCTGACACATCCCCTGCAGCAGCGAGAAGGAGGGGGGAACATGGCAGTGCTTCAGGGAAGGAGGGGAGCCGAGAGAAAGCTTAGGAAGACCAGAAGAGAAGAAAGGGGCCTGGAGGTAGTAGATATATGTCACCCCCACCTCCCTTCCTAGCCAGCCAGCTCTTCTTAGGACATGTGGCCCCTGCCCAACAAGCAAATGCCTGGTGTGCCCTATGGCCAGTCCGGGCCTGCATGTGATAAAGCTTGGTGGAGAACATGATAACAAGAACATTTTGCTACAAATAAAAAGTTTTCATTTTATAGTCATCAAAAATGAAGCAGTGTATGAAAATACATAACAACGGTTCAAAAACATTTAAGAAAGAAATTGCACCCAAATATTTATTAGTAAACTGAACTTTCTATGTGTTTGACATGCACCCTTATTCATTTTACTTCCTGTCTAATATTGTGGCTAAGGGACAGGAAATGCGACAGGCATTGATTGGTTATCATACATTTCCAGACCCTTAGGTCACACAAACACGGTAATGCACATTACCACAATGCATGGCAACTCATCTATGGAGAGCTCCTCAGAGAGGACCAGCTCTTTTCTTCCATATGGTATATTTGCGGGGGAAACTATGAATACTGTGCTGGTGCAGCTGAGACCCAGAGGATTTAGCCCTGCGCTGTTTGACCGTTTATTAGGTAGTGGTAATACTGATTTGGTGAGAGTCTTGACTGAGAGGAGCACTGATTGCTGGGTGCCTTTCCTGATAAACAACTATCACAAGGAGTGGATTGTTGAATGTTTTACAAATTGGAATTATAAGGAGTAGAACACTATAGCACTTTTTCAGAGTGTTTAATGTACACTTTTGACACAATAGTTGGTGCTTTATGCTTTGTTGGATTATTGCACATATTGATCTTGTTTTAATTGGCTAGACATGTTGGAATGTTTTTTCATGACAGATTACACATATGTTGATGAGCTTATATGTTTATGGTGCTGAATCTATATGTTTATATACTGTATTTATTGAATATATTTTATACAACAGATTATAGCACTGCAGTTTTCTCTTAACAACACATCTACAGGTGAAACTCGAAAAATTAGAATATTGTGCAAAAGTTCATTTATTTCAGTAATGCAACTTAAAAGGTGAAACTAATATATGAGATAAACTCATTACATGCAAAGCAAGATAGTTCAAGCCGTGATTTGTCATAATTGTGATGATTATGGCTTACAGCTCATGAAAACACCAAATCCACAATTTCAGAAAATTAGAATATTGTGAAAAGGTGCAATATTCTAGGCTCAAAGTGTCCCGCGCTAATCAGCTAATTAAGCCATAACACCTGCAAAGGGTTCCTGAGCCTTTAAATGGTCTCTCAGTCTGGTTCAGTAGGAATCATGGGAAAGACTGCTGACTTGACAGTTGTGCAGAAAACCATCTTTGACACCCTCCATAAGGAGGAAAAGCCTCAAAAGGTAATTGCAAAAGAAGTTGGATGTTCCCAAAGTGCTGTATCAAAGCACATTAATAGAAAAGGTATGTGGAAGGGAATAGTGTGGAAGAAAAAGGTGCACAAGTAGCAGGGATGACTGCAGCCTGGAGAGGATTGTCAGGAAAAGGCCATTCAAAAGTGTTGGGGACTTTCACAAGGAGTGGACTGAGGCTGGAGTCAGTGCATCAAGAGCCACCATACACAGACGGATCCTGGACATAGGCTTCAAATGTCTTGTCAAACCGCTCCTGAACAACAAACAACGTCAGAAGCGTCTTACCTGGGCTAAAGAAAAACAGACCTGGTCTGTTGCTCAGTGGTCCAAAGTCCTCTTTTCTGATGAGAGCAACTTTTGCATCTCATTTGGAAACCAAGGACCCAGAGTATGGAGGAAGAATGGAGAGGCACACACTGCAAGATGCTTGAAGTCCAGTGTGAAGTTTCCACAGTCTGTGTTGATTTGGGGAGCCATGTCATCTGCTGGTGTTGGTCTACTGTGCTTCATTAAGTCCAGGGTCAACGCAGCCATCTACTAGGAGATTTTGGAAAACTTCATGCTTCCGGCCGCAGACGAGCTTTATGGGGATGCTGACTTCATTTTCCAGCAGGACTTGGCACCTGCCCACACTGCCAAAAGCACCAAAACCTGGTTCAATGTCCATGGGATTACTGTGCTTGATTGGCCAGAAAACTCACCTGACCTGAACCCCATAGAGAATCTATGGGGCATTGCCAAGAGAAAGATGAGAGACATGAGACCGAACATTGCAGAAGAGCTGAAGGCCGCTATTGAAGTATTTTGGTCTTCCATAACACCTCAGCAGTGCCACAGGCTGATAGCTTCCATGCCACGCCGCATTGAGGCAGTAATTGCTGCAAAAGGGGCCCAAACCAAGTACTGAGTACATATGCTGCTTATACTTTTCAGAGGTCCGATATTGTTCTATGTACAATCCTTGTTTTATTGATTGCATGTAATATTCTAATTTTCTGAGATTGTGGATTTGGTGTTTTCATGAGCTGTAAGCCATAATCATCACAATTATGACAAATCACGGCTTGAACTATCTTGCTTTGCATGTAATGAGTCTATCTCATATATTAGTTTCACCTTTTAAGTTGCATTACTGAAATAAATGAACTTTTGCATGATATTCTAATTTTTTGAGTTTCACCTGTGTGTACCATTAATTGCCAATAACACCCCTGAGCATTGTGCAGCAGAGCACAATGCACAGCAACACATTACATTACACATATCCTGCAGTGTGGTGTGCTATGTTGTTAAAATGGGGCCATGAGTGTTTTTTGATCTGTTATGGTACATTGGAAGCCCATTCATAATAAATAGATTGGCTTAACTGAACTTTCGTTAAAGCACTTGCATTATTGCATCACAAAGCTGCAAACTTAGGGTAAATGCTGTTATGTGATCTCCACCTTAAACTGTCTCCCTTCTATGCACTGACTTTCTGCAAACTTAGGGTAAGTGCTGTTATGTGATCTCCACCTTAAACTGTTTCCCTGATATGCACTGACTTTCTTCAAACATAGGGTAAATGCGGTTATGTGATCTCCACCTTAAACTGTCTCCTTGTATGCACTGACTTTTTGCAAAACTCAGGATAGTTAATCCTATATCTTTTTGTCTGTTTGTGGTGATTAATTCTCACCTCCTTTACCTTTCTGTGATCAGAGAATCAATATTTTTTTGTGACTTTGCCTTGTGTCTCTGGCTGGTCTGGTTTTGACCTCCCCCCAAATTCATGAGATCCTTATCAGTTCCTAATTGGGGTGGAGAAGAGTTGCTCATTTGATCATCTCCCTATAAATTTAGACCAACTTATGGGGGAGGTCACAGACGGGGGTACAGTCGCAGTCGAGGCATTGTCGTGCGTGAGTGCATTTTCTGCTGGAGTGCAAAACAGTAGTTGTACACAGCAGTGCATTTTCTGCTGGAGTGAAAAACAGCAGTTGTACACAGCACTGCATTTTCTGCTGGAGTGAAAAACAGCAGTTGTACACAGCACTGCATTTTCTGCTGGAGTGAAAAACAGCAGTTGAACACAGCAGTTTACTAAAGCAGGATAACTCAAGCAGCAGGAAGATACAACAAAGAACTCTACTGCACGCTGGATGGACTGCAAGCAAACACCCTAGGAAACATCTCCTACAAGTTTGATTCCCACTCCATGTACCTTTTAAAATGCCCCCTCTACTCCTTTATATATTACTATCCTCTCAAAATCTCCTTTCTTTACCCCTCTGCTCCACCCTAAAGCTTATACATATCACCCTCATTCTACCATCTCCCTACTACTGCTCTCATCACCTCCTGCTAATACTTTACTCACCTGCTGACCCAACACCAGGACAGGAAGGCATGTACTGTACACTCATATACATCCTGCTCCCACCTTACTTTCCTCACCCTCCTTCTTCTCCTAACCTCTAGGGATATCTCCCTGAACCCCCTTCAGTATTTTACCTCCACACCAGGCACCCTCCTTCCTCCAGGAATAGCCGCAATCCACTCAATTTAACCTTAATCCCCATGCTCCAAAAAACCACCCTCCCTTTTTCATATGCACTCTGGAATGCCAGTTCTGTCTGTAATAGGCTTACCTCTGTCCGTGACCTTTTTGTCTCCCACTCCCTTAACCTACATGCAATTACAGAAACCTGGCTTCAAGCATCAGGTTCTGCTTCTCCCGCAGCATTTTCCTATGGGGGCCTTCTCTGGACCCACTCATCTAGACCCAGTGGTCGGAAAGGAGGTGGAGTTGGTTTGCTTCTATCCCCACTCAGCACCTTTCAAGTCCTCCCTAACCCTCCCTCTCTATCCTTCTCTTCTTTCAAGACTCACTGCATTCAGCTGTTTTCTCCCATTTCTTTGAAGATTGCAGTGATCTACCGGCCTCCTAGTGTCACACTTTCTTGATGACTTCTCTGCTTGGCTGCCCTACTTTCTCTCCTCTAAAATACCCACTATCATTCTTGGAGATTTTAACATCCCCATTAATGTAAACAACCCAGCTACATCCCAACTCTTCAATCTAACCTCATCTTTTGCCTTAACATAATCGATACAGTCCTCCACTCACTCTGATGGGAATACATTAGACTGTTTTCTCCCATCTTTGCACTCTCTATAACCTCACAAACACCCCCTTTCCTCTTTCTGATCACAATCTCATCACCTTTACAGAGCCCTCATCTTCAAACACTTACCCCTACAAGCAGAAAACAATTACCCACAGAAACATTTTCAACTTAAACCCTTCTCTTTTTCATTCTGCAACAGACTGCCTATATGACAGAATCTCTCCCCTGTCCTGCCCAGACCTGGCCACTGATGTCTACAACAGTTCACTTTCATCCACACTAGACTTACTTGCTCCTCTAACTACATGAAGTATCAGGCCCCGCCCATTACAACTGTGGCAGACTGACAACATCAGAAATCTTAAGATACATAGTCGGGCACTGGAGCGATTGTGGAGTAAAACCAAATCTTACCAAGCATTCACCCTAGATAAATCTGCTTTCTTAACATACAATTCCTCCCTCCATGCTGCCAAACAAGCCTACTTTGTCACTCTTATTAATACCTTGTCATCCAGTCCTCGTCATCTCTTCTCTACTTTTAACACTCTACTTTCTCCACCTCCACCTGCACCCAGTAACTCACTCACTGCTTATGAGATTGCAAATCATTTCAAAAACAAGATTGATGCAATTCGTAGGGGTATCTCCCCTACACAGACATCTATCCCAATTAATATACCATATACTAAACCTTCCTCAACACTTTTTGACCTTGCTAGTACTGAAGAGGTCACTAAAGTTTTCTCAGAAGCCCATTTCACCACATGCCCCCTGGATCATGTCCCCTCTCAACTACTACGGTCACCCTCTTTTTCTGTCCTATGCTCTTTCTCTCACATCTTCAATCTCTCCCTCTCTAATGGTGCCATCCACACCCCTCTAAAGCATAAACAAATCACTCCCATACTTAAAAAGCCCTCACTAGACCCCACCAACCTGATCAACTTAAGACCCATCGCCCTGCTCCCATTTAACTCTAAACTCTTATGCCTAGTCTACAATCGCCTGAGCTCCTACCTAATAGACAACAACGTTCTTTACCCTTTACATTCTGACTTTTGCTCACTACACTCCACTGAAACTGCCCTACTAAAACTCACTAATTATTTACTAACTGCTAAAACCAAATCCATACTTTTACTACTTGACCTCTCTGCAGCTTTTGATACTGTTGACCATCCTCTCCTCCTTAAAAAACTCCACTCTCTTGGCCTGTGAGACTGCACTCTCCTGGTTCTCCTCCTACCTATCGCATCGCTCCTTCAGCATTAGATATAGCTCTCTTTCCTCCTCTCCACTTCCTCTTTCGGTAGGGGTCCCTCAAGGCTCTGTCCTTGAACCCCTTCTCTTTTCCATCTACACCTCCTCCCTTGGTCGCTTGATAAACTCCCATGGCTTTAAGTACAATATCTATGCTGATGACACACAAATCTATCTTTCAACTCCTCACCTCACCCCTTCAGTCTCTTCTGGCATTACTAACCTACTAAGTGACATATCAGCATGGATGTCACTCCACTTCCTCAAACTAAATCTTTCCAAAACAGAGCTCATACTATTCCCTCCAGCCCGTGCCCCCTCCCCTGACTTCTCCATCAAGATCAATAATACAAGCATCAGTCCCTCCCCTCATGCCAGGGTACTAGGTGTAATCCTAGACTCCCATCTGTCCTTTCAGCCCCAAATCCAATCACTGTCCAAATCTTGTAGACTTCACCTCCGCAGCATCTCCAAGATACGCCCGTTATTAACCTCTGAAATCAGTAAGCAACTTATTCACTCCCTTGTTATCTCTCGTCTTGACTATTGTAACTCCCTCCTCATTGGCCTACCTCATCGCAGGCTATCCCCTCTTCAGTCTATTATGAATGCTGCTGCCAGACTCATCTATCTTACTAACCATTCCATATCTGCCATCCCCCTCTGCCAATCCCTCCACTGGCTTCCCATTGCCCTATGAATACAATTCAAAACATTAACAATAACATATAAAGCCATTTATAACTCTGTCCCAAATTACATCACCAATCTTGTCTCCAAATATCACCCAAACCGTCCTCTCTGCTCCTCGCACGACCTCCTGCTTTTTAGCTCCCTTGTCTCCTCCTCCCATGCTCGTCTCCAGGATTTCTCCAGAGCCTCCCCATCCTCTGGAACTCTCTACCCAATCTATCTGACTATCGCCTACTCTGCCCACTTTTAGGCGATCTCTAAAAACCTATCTCTACAGGGAAGCCTATCCCACCTTCAGCTCATAACTGACTCTTCTATTCCTCCTATCAGTTCATCCCCACAGTTATTATCTTTTGTACCACCAGCCCCTCCCTCTTAGATTGTAAGCTCCAAGGAGCAGGGTCCTCCTAACCCTCTTGTATTGAACTGTATTGTTGCTTTATTGTCTCCCTTTATATTGTAAAGCGCTGAGCAAACTGTTGGTGTTATATAATTCCTGTATAATAATAATAATAATAACAAAGGATCGCTTAAAGAGGAACTTCACTCCCCATGTGTGTGAATTTTTTCCCTCTTACCTCTGTCACTGCTGATATACACATAAACATATTCACCTACCCAGTGAATCCAGCCTTGCCCTGCTGTTACCTGCCATTCTGTCACTGCAAACCAGGTCCCATGCCACCATCTTCTAATGGTTTTGAGAGCCCAGCTGTCTCTTTTGGGTTCAGACAATCGGCCCACTGGTGATGCACACCAGCTCCTCCCTTTTCAAATGCCATTTCCATTCTACTCTCTGGCCACTGTATGGAACCTGAAGCCTCCAGGAATATGCAACAAGGTCATCCCATGAAACTAGAGGAGCAGAGGAGACATCATTCCCACCCAGGCGAGAATGGAAGAGGGCAGGCTGCATGTATGTGAGAATGAGGAGGGCAGGCTGGATACAAAATATATAAGAAAAAGGTAAACAAAAAGAAAAAAGGCAGTTTTCATATATTGCAAAAGGGGGAAGGACCGCAACTATGGAAAGTCATGGTAGTGAGTGAAGGTTCACTTTAATTGTGTATCCCGCAGGGGCAGACTGACCATTTGGGAACTCGGGCACTTCCCGAGGGCCTGGGGCCAGAAGGGGGCCCCATGAGATGCCCTTGGTACCTTTTTAATAGGCTTTTTTGGGTGTGGTTTGAGTGTGGGTAAGGGCACAGGGGCCCCATGGTCCCCTATTGCCCGGGGGCCCCATGAGTTGTCAGTCCACCCCTGGTATCCCGCCTTAGCTGTGGCCTCAGGCTGAAGTAAAAGGAAATCAGTATGTTGAATCTGGAGCAGGACTCTGTGTTGTTTTTAGCTTTGACATAACATAGGCAGCATGGTTTGCAGGCAGAAATTTGACTGAACGTGGAAGGAACACAAAGTGCTGTCAATTGAATGGCGGATGCCTACTAACAGCAGCATGGAGGAGCATTTGCAGAAAAGTGATGTCACAACATGATCTTCCTGTCTGATAATGGATCACTGATCACACAATTTGTTGTACAGAATTAAAAAGTCTTTTTGAAGGTAAGATAGATCACATACAAGAATTTAAACTATATGCATAGTTGTTTGGAGTTAAAAGAATACATTATGCAGTCTCCTTTATAATAAATAAGGTAAGGCATAGGAAGTTATTCATGGACACAAATGCATCTCTTCATGTAGATCAGGACATATGACAACCACAAGGGCCCTTAAGTGCATGTGTAAATATACAATATCACTATTTTATGACTAAATAGCCTCTTACATCAGACGAATATGCAATGCACTGTACAGATTTCTATCATATGAGGTTTTAAATAAACTTAGAATGAAGGATTATAGGGACTATGCTCCCCTCTTATCCATTCACAGAATGCCTTGTATTTTTTGGAGGGTCCATAGAATACAAGGCTTTTCTGTGTAAGGTTACACTGATTCTTAGATCCTAAGGGTGCATAATAATGTTAAAGTGACCATGTTTAGAAAGAAAAAATAAAACTAGCATCTATAAAGGGGAAAAGCATATCCTCGCTTCTTCTGCTGCATATGCTTCTGATCATTACTTTGATCCAGAGAAATCCTCCACTGAAGTCTTTAGCAGAAACCTGGCCTGTAGTGACATGAAGGTCAAAAGGAGGAACAGCTTAGAGTGGCGTGGAAACAGAAGTGTAGGTTCCTACAGAAGACTTCAGTGGAGGAACTCCTAGCAGCAGAATAGGGTTCGGTAGTATGGACGGTAGAAGAGGTAAGTATATTTTTTCTTCTTTATAGATATTAGTTTTTTTGGAGATTTTAGCTTTGACAGGGAAACTTGAACCTTTTGCTACCAGGCCCTGCCATTTTTCACCTCAGGTGGCCAGACAAATTTTGCTATTTTTCACTTTTTCTTTCATTTCTACTATTTACCACCTACAGGTTAGAAGGGTAGTACAAGATTCCCCAAACCATATAATTTCTGAAAGTCCAGGGCCTGTGGATTTAACATGATGTTACTGTTTTTTTATGTTTCATGATAGTTGCACAAATGTTTCTGAAATCTATATTTTAATTTAAAAACACTAAAGTCATTATTGGCACACACAAATACGTAGAACTTCCAAAATTCTTACTAAATCTAAAAGATAAAACTGTGTTAATAAATAACAAATATTTCAGAATTGTGAACTTTACATTTTGTCTTTTTGTGAAAAGGTAAAAATCAATGGAAAACATTTTGATTGGCACCCCAGCACGATAAGGCAATGTTGCAATGCAGTATAGTGTGTTGGGGTGCATTGCATTTGAAAAAAGGGTGTGTGCATTTTCTGCATGTTTAGGTGCATTGACAATCTATTCATTTTAAATGGGCTGTCCTAATGCAAGACTAAGTAGTATACAGTATTAATGTGAAATTACTAAACAAGATTAATGCATATAGAAAAAACTACACTTACAGTTACATGGAAAAGAAAAAACAATACGTACAGGATACAAATTTGCACACACACACATGCTATCTGTTCTTTTCTGTTCTTTCCCAGTAAATAAACAATCTCAATAGTCTGTATGCAATGAGGATACACTAAAAATTATTTAGCTTCCACTAAAGAAGGTCCTCAGTTTTCATAACAAACAGCATTATGCAATCCAGGAAAATGAGTTCCTTATCTTTGCAGTCTATCTCTTTTTTCTAAAACATTTCTATTGTTCTGTAGTAGAGTTCTCATTTAAAGCTATGGGTGCTGACCTTTTATCTAATAGGTTTGAAGCGCTTCCCAATTGGTCATACAGCACGTTCTGTGAAGGTTGCATTTCTGCCTACAAATCCTAGATGGCATCCCAGTACCATTAATGGCATAGGTCAACTATGTCAAATGGTTAAATTATTTTGATTCCTATTGACACAGCTACTATGAAATAGAAGTGTTACTTTTGCAGTCAAATTTGAGAAAACCTCACTATATGTTTGTTATGTGTTCCTGTACATGCAGCATGCTTAAAAAAAAATTATCTTTTAGATATTTCTTACTTTTTAGATGTTTCAAAAGGAACAGGCTCTACACATTTAACCCTTTGTTAGGAACAACTGTGTTCAAATCTAGTTACATTTCATAATGAAGATATGCCTGCACAGTACAGACAAGGTAGCTTGGCACACTGCCCAGCCCCATCATAAACAAAACAAAAAACTATATTTTTATTTTATATATAAAAAAAGTAGGCTGCATTTTTCTTTTTAAGTTATGCTAAGGTAATGGGGGCATGTAACAAATATACAGTGGGTGTTATCCCAATTTGGCTGCAAAAGTGAAAAGTGGCAGACCATACATTAGCTAATTTTCTTCAGTTTAACCATGGGTTAAAGGAAAGAAAACTGCTCAATTTCCCCATCAACACTGAAATCCCTCCCAAGGAGCTATTGTATTCTGACAGCAGCAGGTTTCCCAGTTGTCAGAATACACAGATCACTCCTTGTTGGTATTGCCATGATTGAACAAAAAAAATGACAGGTTTGTTGTACTGAAGTCGATTGATAGATTGACTTCAATATACCCAGTCTGCCCATACATAGATTGAAATTTGTCCATTCCTACTGGACTGGCCAAATTTCGATCTGTCTATGGCCATGTTTTAAGCTTGGGTCCAGTATATTTAACCAGAGCTTCTCTAAACAACATAACAGCTGAAGATGTGTAAACTCTGCTAGTGCTAGGCACAAAAACACCCATACTATTTGTTGTCCTACTGTTTTACAGAACAACATACCTGGTTAAACAGAAGCTTAAATTAGCAATAGCATGTGAAAGCAATGTTCCTATGAAAAACTTGTGTCATTTTGGAAATTTACATTTCAGGCAATCGTGCATTTTTTCAGTTTTCAATGGATAATAGCACAATCAATTGGTGTTATATATTCACATATGCTAGGGTGCCTTGACTGATAAAAAAAGATCTGAAAAGAGATCTGGAATAAGATACAAAACATTAAGTTAAAAAAAAACAAATGAAAGTCATGGTTTAGGCCATGAGGAAACATTCCAGGAATCCAGTAAATCTCCCTCTATTTCAAAGAGGTAATATCATCCTCACTTCACCTAGGTCTTGATCAATGGTCATAAACAGAAGGTCTGTGTCCTTATGCCCTGCTTCCACAAAATGTCTGGGACTATAAGTTCTGTCTGCTTTGTTTTAATATAGGATCTATGTTGGGATATTCTGTCCCTAGTTTTAGGGTTGTCTCCCCAACATATAACAACTTACACAGACTTGGCAAATATATTGACAATCCTTGTCCTCTAAAAAAGTGAAACAGAGTCTAATCTTGAAACTTCTAATGCCACCAAAATTACAGAAGGCATAACCCTTACTCAAATCATCGTATTCAGAGCAAGATAAGCAAGGGAATGATTCTTTTATCATCTGTCCTAAAAGGATGTATAAGGCAGGCGTCACAACCTGCCTGTTCAGCACATATCACCCAATCCCTAATTGCTGGATTGTGTTTAAATGCTTGTACAGGCATATTCTGGAATTCTTCTGTATTAGGATATGCTGTCTGAAGAATATGCCAATGATATGTGACAAATATGAAATTATAGTGAATCTGGACAGGTCAATCATTGTTACAGGTACCTCACATTATGACGGTGATATTTTCCAACAACTACAACAAGCCAAGGCCTGGAAGAAACCCACAGTCTCATTTGCAGCAGTGAAAGAAAGTCTGAACACCATGATGATCAATGAAAAGATGTCCAGCATTTTTCATTACTCCCACTCTGAATTCCTAAAAATATGGGAACCCTGGTTATCTTATGCTTTCCCCACACTATGTCCAGCAAGTTTAGCCAATTTATAATCTCCTAGTTGACTAACGCCTGCATCTATGGGATTTCCCCACCTATTTTTTTTTCTTTTCTTCTCCTCGCTCTGTATATCCTTATCCAGAAGGATATGTATGCTTGTACAAACTTTTAAACACAATCCCATGATTAGGAATGCTGAACAGATAGGCCATGATGCCTCTCACATCTTTTTAGGACTGATGAGAAATGGATGATCACCTTGCTCATTGTTATCTGAATGGAGTAATTTAATTAAGGGTAATATCTTCTGTAATTCTGATCGCACTAGAAGCTTCAAGATTAGACACTATCACATTTGCCAGAACACACATACAGTGTATTTACTAAGTTGTCTGTGCAAGTTGTTATTCGTTGGGGAGACAACCCAAAAAGTAGCAATAGAACATCCCAACATAGGTGTTCTAGTAAAACAAAACAGGCAGAGCTTCTAGTCCATACATATCCTATGTACGCAGGGCATAAAGATACATAAAGATAATACCTTTGGTTTATGATCATTGACCTAGGCAAGGTGGGGATCATTTTACCTCTTTGATACCGAGGGAGGTTTACTGGATACATGAGCTGGATACTTTGATTCTTTGTAGCCTAAACCATGAGTTTGGTTTGTTTCTCTTTTCATGAACCTAATATTTTGGAACCTTTTCCAGTTTTTATATGAGACTGTTTTTATCAATCATGGAACACCAGAATATGTGAATTAAAAGTCACATCTACTGTTTGTGATTTGTATGGTATTATCCAATGAAAATTGTTTATTGGTGTTTGACTGCCAGTTCCAGCTGAGCACGTTGGATATCATCTTCGATTTTTATACTATAGAGATTGATGTGTAAATGAATGTATTTAGCTTGAAAAAGGGCTGAAACATTGCTGTACTGCTTTTTTACTCTTATTGAACAATAAATTTTGTCTATCTTTGCTGCAACTGCTTGTTTTTAAACGCCTCCCACCCGCCATATAGTAATATGACGGACCCAAGGTGGTTCTCTCGTCCTCCCATTCGAACCGCGCATGCGTGGCTCCCGGAGCGTGCAGTGTGGCGATCGGCGGTGTGCTGTGTCCCTCGGACACAGCTGATCACCGATCCACAGAAAGAGCCGAAGATGTCAGCTCAGTCATGTGATCAGCTGTGTCCAATCACAACTGATCACATGTAAACTGCTGACAGCTCGTGAGGAGAGGAAAGCCGGTAATCGGCATTCTTCGGAGGGGACATGTACACAGATCATCAGAGCACTGATGATCAGTGTGCCCTGATGACCTGTGTAGCCCCAGCAGCGCCATCTGTCAGTGTCCATCAGTGCCAGCTCTCAGTGCTCATCAATGCCACCTGCCAGTGTCCATCAGTGCCACATCAGTGCCACATTTCAGTGCCCATCAGTGCTACATCAATGCCACATGTCAGTGCCCATCTGAGCTGCCTTTCAGTGTCACCGATCAGTGCCAGTCAGTGCCACCTATCAATGCCAGTCAGTGCTGCCTATCAGTGTGCATCAGTGCTGCCTATCAGTGCCAGCCAGTGCCACCTAACAGTGCTAGTCAGAGCCGCTTATCAGTGCCAGTCAGTGTCGCCTATCAGTGCACCTATCAGTGCCGCCTATCAGTGCCATATATGAGTGCTGCTTTTCAGTGCCCATCAGTCATGCCTGTCAATGCCCATCAGTGCCACCTACCAGTGCCTCCTCATCAGTGCCCATCAGTGCCACCTATCAGTATCCATCAGTGCAGGCTATCAGTGCCCATCACTGCAGCCTCATTAGCGCACATCAGTGAAAGAGAAAAATCACTTATCTCCAAAATTTTATAACAATAACTAAGAAAAAACTTTTTTTTTTCAAAATTTTCAGTGGTTTTTGGTTTGCTTAAGAAAAAATTAAAAACCCAGAGGTGATTAGATACCACCAAAATAAAGCTCTATCTGTCACAAAAAAATGATAAAAATTTCATATGGGTACAGTGTTGCATGACCGCGCAATTGTCATTCAAAGTGCAACAGCGCTGAAAGCTGGAAATTGCCCTGGGCAGGAAGGGGGTATAAGTGCCCTGTAGGCTAGTGGTTAATGTGTATAATATATATTGTCAAGTCAGGTTTGGGGGTCCACAAACAAGACCTTTCAGATGAGATAGCAAGTCCAAATTGATAAAGAAAGGTGCATTTATTACACTGCAGTGGAGATAATATAGCATACAGAAGTTCACCTCATATGAGATGGACCTAGGTAGTTAATATATATCTGAACTCTTAAACCTTAAACTGATACATATATAGTCATAAAGTCCGGGCGTGTTCATATAAGGTCCAGGCGTGTTTGTATACAGGGTCGGACTGACCATTTGGAAACTCGGGCACTGCCCGAGGGCCTGAGGTCAGTAGGGGGCCCCATTAAATGCCCCTGGTACCTTTTTCATAGGCTTTTTTGAGTTTGGGCAAGGACACAGGGGCCCCATGATCCCCTATTGCCCGGGGGCCCCATGAGTTGTCAGTCTGCCCCTGTTTGTATAGTTTTAGTCCAATCAAATCCTTATATGCTTAACAGCAAGCTCAGAGTTAAATGGATGTTAACATCATATGACTAGTACAAAATAGAGACTTGTGGTCATCCGCCATGACAGTTGCTGGTTCAAACTGGTTTTACCAAAAAATGCTTTTCTTAACCTTGAAAGAGGAAGATAGCTGGCCAGATGCTTATGTCACAGGCACAAACTTCAAACCACATTTCCTGAGTACAAGAAAGAGCAACGTGTATTAAAAGCTCTTTTAGGAGAAATGACAGTACTGTATATATGTTTACAAGAACATTCATTATTAGACCCCCTATATTTCTACTATATATATATATATATATATATATATATATATATATATATGGCACACAACAATCATGCACAATAAAAATACCTTGCAATAATTTGATACAGAATATTAAGATAACACATAGGTCCACTCAAAACTGTTTCTCTTTAAGCTCTATTTCCTTTACATTAAATTCCTTTTGTGCACTCTGCGATTTGTTGCAGCACTCAATCTATTAAGTGCTTTTTTTATGGCATGTCATTTTCAGCCATTATTTTAGATTATGAGTTTGACAAGCTGTCTTTCTTTTAAATTGCATTGAATAGAAAAGAAATGGCATGTGGGTGTGAGATTGACACTCTGTTCATTACTATGTGCACCATCTACTGAACTTGTGAAGCATCAACTTTGTATTTAGAAAGTTTCATAAATTTAACTGAATATGTGAGTCTAGAGGTATCTAATTTTCATAGCTGTCTGTCATCTCATTGGTTTATTTTTCTCTTTTTACAAAAAAATGAAAATAAAATCACTTTGGTTTATGGCTCCAAAAATAATGTTGGTGTATTAGGACCACGTGAATAATTTTTTAAAACATTGACTGGAACTGACGTAGACATGTTTTTCAGTCATCAATTTTCCTTTTTTAAATATAAGCAGAAAAAAATAGCATATAAGGAAGACCAGAACCAAAGTGGTGCTCTGAAAAAGACTACAAGTTAGGAGTACATAATGGAGAGGGAAATATTCTTACAAATACAAGTTAGACACTAAGCCACGTAGCACTCGTGCCAAATGTGATCACATTTTTTTTTTTGCACAACTGGGTAATATAATCAGCCATCAAATTCACATTTTATTCTAGTAATAAACCCTTTGTAAAGAAGCAGAAGGGGGTGGATTAAAGACCTCTAATGTGAAGCTCTTAACAGGTAAACCATTGTAATAATGTTCTCTACAGTGCATGCAAAAAAAAAGAACATTTGTGCTGCTTAACATTGTTCTGCATTTTGTTAAAATCCACTAAAGTAAATGAAAACTCAGAATAAACTGCCTGTACACAATATGATCATTGTTTACAGGCTGCCAACTGTGTGTCTCACTTCTTTTCATAGACTGCAGTGTTTGGTTTGTCAACATAAATGAGCAGTAATATCAGTAAGTCAGCACCAGTTTTGACGCAGTGAATGCCCAGTGCACTAGACCCTACCATAGAAAATAATAGCAGACTCACCCACAACACAACTTTGTCCAGCTATCATTTTGCTTTATTAATTTCCTGTCTTGGGCTGCGGTAGGTGGGGCCTACCAGTGTACCTAACAATTGAATAAACACATGTGAAGTAAACACATACCTAAACTTTGTTTATATTGTAGAAATTAAGCGTTCACATGAATAAGGCAATTTGCAGCAAAGGCACCACATGTGTTGCAGGTTATATACTTCTTCAGGCAGAAAAGGGCACTGGTTACCCACAAGGTACTTTCCAATAATACCTTTCTAAGATAACATGCATGTATAGACCAGATAATGCCTGAGGAGCATTTGCCTTAGAGAAGGCTAGGATATTGGCTGCCCATGTGAGACTGTTCAAGGAAGCTGACAGAGGAGACACCCTGAAAGGGGAAACCTACTCTTTCCCTTCTTGGCACGTACCTCTTTCTTTCACTTGTCCTACTCTCTCCCTAACCAATGAAGCCTCTGTCTTTATCTTACTCCCACACATCAGGTAAACCAAATGATGCAGAATCTCCTATTTATGAAATTCTGAGTCCAAATGGCCGCCCAAATCTCACTAAATTTCGGTATCCAATAGGATTTGTCATCCTCCACAAGATGGCTGCCTGGAGCCCATAGCAGGGGACAATTAGTCATCAATTTTCAGCCTGAAGAAATAGCACAGTGCCACTTTCAGGTAGGTGGACATACTGCAGTCTAAACCTGCCTACTCTGTAGATTTAGTAAATTAATTTCTGAGGGCTTTAAGCTTTGGCAGTTCTAATAAAATGGGTACTTTCAAGCCATCTCAGCTATATTTTCATAGCAATAGCTGGGGGAGGACCTCAGAGGCTTGTTTGACTGTAGCCTCGAATCAGCTATGAACTATGGCCCCACTTTAAAGCATCCTGACATATTATAGTTAGTCCAAGAACTGGTATTAATAAATTAATTATATTCCAAATTTTACATTTAAAAGAGGTAGTTGAAATACATTGAACAGAAAATGTGAACGTAATTAAACTGTTATTTATGTTCAATATGTTGTTTGCATAGTTATCTGCAATTCAAATATAACAGACAAGAAGCGATAAAGTAAAAGTGGTTTATTATAGTTAAAGGTAGCCTGCAGTAATATTGGGTTTGCCTGATTGTACATAGCACAGCACAGAGATGGTTAACATTGTGGACCTTCAGAAAGCACTGAACAGGAAAAAAGGCTTATTTATATGTCCATTAGGAGAACAACTTCTCTGTGTGTGAGTACATATATTATTTGGAAGGTCGAATAGAATTGTCAGCGTGGGAACTTAATCATTTCATCCCTTTTTTATCTCAGTAGGGATGGGTCAATTTATTCCACATCGATAAGAACAATAACTACTTCCCCAGGCTAGGCAAGCAAATATTATTACCACAATGTGGATTCATGAAATCATTTTTGTATAATATTCTTCCTATCTTTACTGGTGCAATGGACATATGTTAACAATTCTGTTTCAAGCTTTACATCATAACGTAAGATCAATCCACAGGTATCCCATTTCCTTGAAAATAAAGCTGCATGCTTTTTCAAACAGATGATATTTTCTGTTTTCCCTTTTTTTTCTTTGAAAACTGCCAACATAGCAGAAATACCAAACGAAATATTACAAGTCAATGTTAATTTAAGAGGTAATCCTAAATGCTCCTGTTAATATAATGAAAAAAACTGGATTGGCTGATGAGTAACTGCTTGACCTGCAACTATTTTTTGTGTGAATGCAGAAGTTATAACTATATACAATATATATATACTGTATATATACTACCCCCTTGCCCACTAGAGGCGAGTATGGACCTGCAGCGGTAAGGTGGGCTCACATTTCACCTCAAAGTAGAGTCCTTGACTTATAATGGTGTTGTAAACAGATAAGCACCAATCACTTTAAAGTCAAAATGTAGAGCCTTTTTGCCACCATAAACTCAGGGTGAGACTTTCAGGATACAGGACACCCAAAGAACATGGTAGACTCCAACAAAAATCATACCGCCTTCATAGGTAAAAGGACCTTTAAGCCAAATCAGCATCAGTAGATGCAGAACAAACTCCCTGGGCAAGATACAAGATTGGGTAGAGGGAGATTGGGAGCGCTGGAACATAAACCCAAAATGAGATGGGGGATTAGGGATGGCCTATAAGTGGAGATTTTATAGATGTCCATATATGTGGATAGGGGCTTTCAGGAATGTGATCCAACACTGTCCTGAGTGGAAGACTGTAGGTAAATGAATATATGTCTTGAAGGTGGTGGCAGCCAGCTGTCAGAGCTTGAAGTAAATCTAGTTCACAGATAGGAAAGAAGAGAAAACAGTAGCGCCACTCTAAGTGTCGACTGTTAAAAAGCAGGCTGATTTAATAATAAAAACACACTCACAAGTGTAGGATAAAAGCAGGCATGTCAGTATGTGGTAGGTCCGGTGATGCTGATAGTCCTGTGCGGTGCTGCTGTTTGTCCCCGCTGCTCTGAGTTGAATCACTCACTAGCAGACTAGCACTGAATAGTCGGGCCCCTCAGTCCATATTATACTGGTACCAATGTTTCTACATTTGCATATTTTATGTTTAGCCTTTTAAGGTTATAATTTTTGTGTACATCCCCTATATGGTGGTGTTTACAATGTGCCTGTGCTGTATATACACTAGACCTAATGTCATTGTCTTTATAGCACAACTGTACTCATAGCCGGTCATGACGTCTTTCTTTTAATAATTTTTGTTTTAGGTCATACTTTTTGGTATTGTCTCATCTTGTGGTGATGGCTAACTGTAGTATTTACTTAAATGTCTAACATGTGCATTATTTGCAATAAAGCATCATTTTTTAGAGATTTTGGGTATCGCTTTCTGTCCATGATGTAACCACTTTTCTTGTGAATTTCTTTTCACACACCCCTTTTTTTGCTGTTTGTTTTTTGGTTACTTGGCAGCTAACATATGTCCAGCGATAATGATAAATATGCATGGCCTCATGTTCTCTTGTTATTAGTCTACATCTAAGACCAGGGGCGGATTGACAACTCATTAGGCCCCCGGGCAATAGGGGATCATGAGGACCCTGTGTCCTCGCCCACACTCAAACAACACCCAAAAAAGCCTATGAAAAGGTACCAGGGGCATCTCATGAGGCCCCCTACTGACCCCGGGCCCTCAGGCAGTGCTCGAGTTCCCAAATGGTCAGTCCACCCCTGTCTAAGACACTACCTAAATGTTTGTTCAAGTATAAATGAGAGGTATTCTGACAAGTCTTGGTGCTTGACAGAAACTGCCATGAAGCTGAACAATTTCTGTTGAATTGATGCTGTATAAAACTAAAAACCCTGCAAGGGAAACTTGACGCATACACAGTATATAGTCTGACTAATTAGGCCACCTGTATGCACCTTATCATTTATGAGTCGGTAATCAAAGTTTTGTGCTGAGGTTGTTTTATATGATGTTATACAAGAACTTCTGTCAGCGGACAACACGTATTTCTCTTGTTAATCTAAACAGTGAAATAAATAGCAGAAAAAGCATCCTATGTATATCAGATAAGTCATTGTATTCCACCCTACACTAGCATTGATCTACTTTTATTTAGAGTTCCTGTCTCTTATATGTTATAGAAATTTCATTAGATATGTTAGAAAAGGCTATAAAGAAAAGCAATTTTTCTTACAAATCCTCAGAACAGGAACTGGTGAGATATAAATAAAGGTGAATACTGATTGACCTTCATGTTCTCTGCAACTGTAAACCTTATGTTCCTTCACTGTGCCTTAAATAAAACAATTGGAACCAAGTACAATAAATATATTGCGCCAAGCTAGCACTTCATTATTTTACCATTTCCTTTCCTAGTCGAATGTTGACATCCCATGAATAATAATAGTTGGGAACTAAGCATAAAACTGCATTCCAGAGTCCTATCGCCTAAATAAATCATTCACCACAAACTGCCTTACCGTACACAAGAGGACCTGCGGTGTTGATTCATATTTTATGGGACTGTTGCTGAGTTCATTAAATATGTAAGCAGTCTAATTTATCTGAGAAACAAATGAAACGATAGTTGTTCTATAGCCAAAATACAATAGCGTTGTCACATCTGTTATTGTAATGATACCACAGTAGCTAAGTATTCTATGGATGCAGTTAATCTAACCTGCACTGTTAGGCATATACTGTACTTGTGCATTTTTGGTGCAGTTAAAAACATGTGAAACTGCATGCAAAATTCATGATAAGATTTGTGCCATTAAAGCAATGGCCCTGTAACTGCATAAAAGTAACACAGAGATAAAAACTGTGCCATTAAAGTTTTACTAAACCCATGACTCACTCACCATGATTCACTATATCTGGTCTCCGTCAGTACACAGAACATGGAAGTGCAATTATTTTAGTAAATATAAACTGCTAAATACCTTATCTCATCAGCAGTTAGAGCAGTCTTGTGACTTCAGCTGAGCACATGTTAAAGCTCGTAGAAGTTTTCATTCTGCTCTAGAAGGATGCAGAACCTCTGATCTCTGGACAGTGCTGATTGGCCCTGTGCTGATCACATGCACTCTGCCAAGAAAAAAAACCCTTTAGCAATACACACCTAAACTAAGCATGTGCAGAGTGTCTCCACCTGAAGTGTCTTATCAGGAGATAAGAGGGGGGCACTGGAAGAAGGGAAGTATTTATATAATGCAGCTGATTAACTCCTTAGGTTCCACAGTGAAAATAACAAGCATGCTTTACTGCAAATACAGACTGATTTCACTGTTGTGGGTTTAGTAACACTTTAACTATAGTGGCACAGATGCACCATTCATCTGGATTGAAAATTTACAAGCATTTGTGATGGCTTCCTTAAAGTGTTACTAAACCCAGGACCCTGCATTCACTATATCTGGTCTCCCACAGTACGCAAACAATGGAAGTGCAATTATTTTAGTAAATATAAACTGCTAAATACCTTTTCTCATCAGCAGTTAGAGCAGTCTTGTGATTCCAGCTGTGCACTGGTTAAAACTTGTAGGAGTTTTCTTTCTGCTCTAGGAGGATGCAGGTCCCCTGACCTTTGTCTGGACAGTGCTGATTGGCCCTGTGCTGATCACATGTACTTTCCCAAGAAAAAAAAAACCTCTCTAGCAATACACACTAAACTGAGCATGTGCAGAAGGGCTAGGTTCAATCTGTCTTATCAGTGTGGACATTTGAAAAAGAGGAGGGGCAGAGAAATCAGGATCAAACATCCTTTTTACACAGTGCAGAGGATTAACCCCTTAGGTTCTACAGTGAGTATAACAAGCATGCTTTACTGAGTTTACAAAGTTCCCCTCAACTTCCTCCCTCATCTGCATTGCCGCTGAGGTTGAGACCCACCTGCATACAGACTGCATCTGCCTACAAGCTATTTTAGGAATTTGAAATGAACATGCCCAGACTAACTAAAGAAGTTTATGGTTGCAGACTGCACCTTCATTTTATAACATCAGCATTGTAATAGTAATACAAACAATAGGTATTATTATCAAGCCAATAAAATCTTACTTGAAAAATCTCCTTTCGTGTTGTGAAATATGTAACACAGCGGTGCCCACTCACAGGGCATCGTTATTATGCATTACAGAATTCAAGGAAAAAAAAGTGGGGATCTTTACAAAGTAAGTTTACAAACTTCGAGATCATTCAGATTAATAGAAGTAGGAAAAAACAAAATGGAAATCAATATATGATTTTACATTTTGACTATAGATACTCTTTACCTCTGCAGTTTAAATTGTTTGCAAACAACTTCAATTGCAACAAATTTGAGCTATTAAGGAAGGAAGTGGGCAAGGGCTCCTTTGGCCTCTCTAGTTTTCAAAAATAGGGCCAGCACTAAATTGTTAAAATCTGTTCCATAGTACACCACAGATCTAACTTATCCATAGACATCATAGGGCAGTCTTTGCAGCCCCAAGTCCATTCGCTGACAAACTCATGCAGACTTCACCTCCGTAACATCTCCAAAATACGTCCATTCCTAACCCCGGAAACCACTAAGCAACTCATTCACTCCCTTATTATATCACACCTCGACTACTGTATCTCCCTCCTCACTGGCTTACCCCACCGCAGGGTATCCCTGCTTCAGTCTATCTTGAATACTGCGGCCAGACTCATCCACCTTACTAACCGCTCTGTATCCGCCACCCCTCTCTGCCAATCCCTCCACTGGCTTCCGATTGCCCAATGGATAAAATGCAAAATGCTGACATTGACTTATAAAGCTGTTCATAATACTGCCCCAAACTACATCACCGATCTGGTATCCAAATACCACCCAAAACATACTCTCCGCTCCTCACAAGACCTCCTACTCTCTAGTTCCCTGGTCTCCTCCTTCCATGCCTGTCTCCAGGACTTCTCCAGGGCTTTCCCCATTTTCTGGAACTCCCTACCCCAATCCATCAGACTGTCACCTACTCTCCTCACCTTTAGGCGCACTCTGAAAACCTATCTCTTCAGGGAAGCCTACCCTGCCCTCAGCTAATTACTGAACTCCTCCACTCTTCCTACCACTCCATCCACCAAAGCTATTTTCTCCTGTATCACTATCCCGTCCCTCCTAGATTGTAAGCTCCAAGGAGCAGGGTCCTCGAACCCCTTGTGTATTGAATCGTATTGTTACTGTACTGTCTCGTGTACTGTCTCCCTTTATAATGTACAGCGCTGAGCAAACTGTTGGCGCTATATAAATACTGTATAATAAATAATAATAAGTTGTGTAAGTATAATCAACAATTGTTTCAAACAACCTTTTAATAAACACGTACTTAAATCATCCAATTTTTCTTTTTTCCTAAGGAGAAGGACAGAGCAGTAGAAAGTCTGTAGTGACAGATGATTTTAGGAGAAAATAGTAGCAACCTGCTGGAAAAAGCTACCCCTGTGATTGGTTTCTCCCCCAAGATCATTTGGACTGGCACTGTCTGCAGAGTACCCATAGATCATTTCCCAATTCATCCCTAAGGATCTTTACATTTCCTCTTAAAATTATGTCCCATCCCTCATGCCACCCTAACCTTTCTACAGTATGCTATCCGTATGTTCTCAATAAAGACTCGTATGGTCATGATTAAATCCCCTGGAATTTACAGTCATGGTCTCAGGGAGTTTTTTTATCAGGGCTTATTTATTTAAGGTACTTATATAGCACTGTCAATTTACGCAGCACATTACATATATACAGGTGAAACTCAAAAAATTAGAATATCGTGCAAAAGTTCATTTATTTCAGTAATGCAACTTAAAAGGTGAAACTAATGTACGAGATAGACTCATTACATGCAAAGCAAGATAGTTCAAGCCGTTATTTGTCATAATTGTGATGATTATGGCTTACAACTCATGAAAACCCCAAATCCACAATCTCAGAAAATTAGAATATTACATGCAATCAATAAAACAAGGATTGTAAATAAAACAATATCGGACCTCTGAAAAGTATAAGCATGCATATGTACTCAGTACTTGGTTTGGGCCCCTTTTTGCAGCAATTACTGCCTTAATGCAGCGTGGCATGGAAGCTATCAGACTGTGGCACTGCTGAGGTGTTATGGAAGACCAGGATGCTTCAATAGCGGCCTTCAGCTCGTCTGCATTGTTCGGTCTCATGTCTCCCATCTTTTTCTTGGCAATGCCCCATAGATTCTCTATGGGGTTCAGGTCAGGCGAGTTTGCTGGCCAATCAAGCACAGTCATTGAACCAGGTTTTGGTGCTCTTGGCAGTGTGAGCAGGTGCCAAGTCCTGCTGGAAAATGAAGTCAGCATCCCCATAAAGCTTGTCTGCGGAAGGAAGCATGAAGTGCTCCAAAATCTCCTGGTAGACGGCTGCGCTGACCCTGGACTTAATGAAGCACAGTGGACCAACACCAGCAGATGACATGGCTCCCCAAATCAACACAGGCTGTGGAAACTTCACACTGGACTTCAAGCATCTTGCAGTGTGTGCCTCTCCATTCTTCCTCCATACTCTGGGTCCTTGGTTTCCAAATGAGATGCAAAAGTTGCTCTCATCAGAAAAGAGGACTTTGGACCACTGAGCAACAGACCAGGTCTGTTTTTCTTTAGCCCAGGTAAGACGCTTCTGATGTTGTTTGTTGTTCAGGAGTGGCTTGACAAGAGGAATACGACATTTGAAGCCCATGTCCAGGATCCGTCTGTGTGTATTGGCTCTTGATGCACTGACTCCAGCCTCAGTTCACTCCTTGTGAAAGTCCCCAACACTTTTGAATGGCCTTTTCCTGACAATCCTCTACAGGCTGCGGTCATCCCTGCTGCTTGTGCACCTTTTTCTTCCACACTTTTCCCTTCCACATAACTTTCATAGCTTTGATACAGCACTTTGGGAACATCCAACTTCTTTTGCAATTACCTTTTGAGGCTTTCCTTCCTTATGGAGGGTGTCAATGATGGTTTTCTGCACAACTGTCAGGTCAGCAATCTTTCCCACGATTGTGATTCCTACTGAACCAGACTGAGAGACCATTTAAAGGCTCAGGAACCCTTTTCAGGTGTTATGGCTTAATTAGCTGATTAGAGTGGGACACTTTGAGCCTAGAATATTGCACCTTTTCACAATATTCTCATTTTCTGAGATTGTAGATTTGGGGTTTTCATGAGCTGTAAGCCATAATCATCCCAATTATGACAAATCACGGCTTGAACTATCTTGCTTTGCATGTAATGAGTCTATTTCATATATTAGTTTCACCTTTTAAGTTGCATTACTGAAATAAATGAACTTTTGCAAGATATTCTAATTTTTCGAGTTTCACCTGTATATATATATATATTGTATATTCACATCGACTTTTGCAAGTGTGGCCCCCAAGACACAAATAGTAATGTAGCACTGCCCCCGTAAGGGCCGCTGGATTTGATTGGATCCCCCTAAGCTTTACACAGCCAGGCCACATGCATTTTTTTCACACTTTTACTTTTAGAGTCAGTAAAACAGTCCATGAGCTGGTTTTTAGCTGTTTTATTAAGGGATTGAACTTGGACAGGGTAGAGGGGTTATGTGATGACCAATTTGAATGAAAAAATAGCAGAATGATGATGTTTCCTGCTCTAGTACACTTATTAAAAAAAAACTGATACTTGACTGCATTCCAGCTGAAACCAGTCCTTAGTAAAGTAATCCCCTTCCAGGAGCTTGATGTCCCCTGAGTGGATTTCTAGTAATGTGACAATGTTTAGGAGTTGTGTTGGTCCCCTTAGTGCACAGAATACCATCCCACCTGACTATGGTATCTGATCCCAGGACAAGGGATTGGGTAAGCTATGAACTGTCCATTGAATACTTGCCAGAATTTGAATCCAGCACAACTCTCCCTTCTAGGGCCTTGGGGTGTAGAGGTACTCACACTGTCCTTGTCCTGCAGCTGTGGATATAACTGCTTTCAGGCCATTTAGCTGAGTTGGTTCCTCTCCAAGCTTTGCAGGCTGTCCTTCCCCAGTGGATGGCAGGGCAGTGGAGCTCCCTCTATCAGCTTCTCCTCAGCTTCCAGCCTCCTGCCTGGAAGCAGAACCCCCCCCCCCCTTCTGCCCTTCTGGGGCTCCCTCCCAGGCCACACAGCAAAACCTCACAGAAATCCATCTTTCACTCAACTCCCCTTCTAGCATGGCTCTCTCATATTTATGGG
Source organism: Staurois parvus (assembly GCF_062004578.1). Classification (NCBI taxonomy): domain Eukaryota; kingdom Metazoa; phylum Chordata; class Amphibia; order Anura; family Ranidae; genus Staurois; species Staurois parvus. The sequence goes on from NW_028318058.1 coordinate 8,166,169, forward strand.
CTAGTCCACCCCACACTACCAGGGCCTCTTAGCCTGGGATTGGTCAGACCTCCATGAATATGCAGATTAAGGTATCCACTCTTCTAGCTACTGGCTTCTGGAAGCTTCCATGGACCTCCAGAACAAGGTGGAGATGATAGAGTCCCAATCTGCTGAGTCATCCAGCCTGACCTCACACTGAACCCACAAAACTTCAGTCTCACTCACTACCATGAGCTCAAAATACATTTACCTTACACCTAGTGGGCACTACACTAGGATGATAAACAAAGCCATAGCGCAAATACGTGCCCCTCTTGTATGTGTTTACCTGCTGTTTGATTGGATCATATTTATAAGATAAACAATATATATTATGCCAGTTAGCTTTTATTATATTTTATTTGGCTAATGTGTTTTTGAACAACATATACAAAATGACTATTATAAAAATGTTGGTTACTTTAAACTGAATTTACAAGTTTTAGCGTTGTCTGTTTTTCCTTATAAAAAAAACAGCATATAGTACAGTTAATTTATCTGTATGGAAAAAACTGTTAGAAATGGACATCCCGGCTGCAGCACATTATACATCTATTATGTATAAAGAACATTTTGTATCATTCCCACTGTTATCATGATTTCCATAAATGCTGTGCTGGATTCTGAATCATGCTTGCATTTAATACTTTCTTTTCTCTAAGTGACCACTAGTAAATGTAATTTGGATTAATGCTGGTAACAGACCGATAGAATGAGTGCGACCAGATAAAGAACAGCAAAAGATTTAGTGGAATGTAAAAAGCATGTCATTTGTGCATAAATGCGGCTTGTTTCTGAAAAATACGTTCTGACTGCCATTTCCAAGTTCATTGAGCGCATCCATTTATGAAGTATCATAAAGATCAAACACTTATTTTTCGTGGGCAAAATAACATCTAAGGTATTATTTAACACACTTTCTGCTTCTGTATATAATATACATATGATTTCACATGGTTGTTCCTTTGTTGCTTGTTTACTGTTTTGCAGGTCACAGGATGGCGGTCTTCCCTGAGTTTGAAGAATCTATTCACTGGTGAAGGGCCTCCTTCTAGGGGGAGGTGCTTCATTCCTATGTTAATATATGCTGGTTTACCAATACAGTTATGGTACTGCGTTCATTGTTTCTGCCGCTAGCATTAGTCAGCATGTGTACATACTGTATGTAATTTGTGTAAATGTGTATATAAGAAAAATCTAAAATTGTTATACTGCCTATTTATTTGCATTATGTGTACTTATTTAATTCCCCTTCCCAGTTATTGTGCCCTTTTCCCCTCCCATTTTTTGTATAGCATGTCCCGCGCCTGGGCTCAGGAGCCTTTTTTGTTCTCTTTTGCCCCCAGCCAATGAGGACAAGGCTGTTTTTAGCAGGGGCTGAATTTAGAACCCTCTTAGTGCAGCTAGGGGGAGCTAGACCCTAATGGCTAGTCAGGAGCTGGTTAGCAGCTCTGACACTTTCGAAGGAGGGCTCTGGAGGCAGTGGGTAGATGTGAGGAGCAGGGGTGGACTGACAACTCATGGGGCCCCCAGGCAATAGGGGATCATGGGGCCCCTGTGTCCTTGCCCACACTCAAAGCACACCCAAAAAAGCCTATAAAAAGGTGCCAGGGGCATTTCTTGGGGCCCCATACTGACCCAGGGCCCTCGGGCAGTGCCCGAGTGTTCAAATGGTCAGTCCGCCCCTGGTGAGGAGTGGTTGGCTGTACTCTTGAGGGACCACAGCCAATTCCCAGCAGAAGACTTGGCAAATAGCTGGGACTCCCTTAAAATTGTAGAAGCCTGCTCAGTAGCAGGAGTGTGGTGGTGGGAGAGCAAGAGAAGTAAAGGAAGATGTGAGGCTGGAGAAGGAAGGCTGCCAGGAGGCCTAGCAGGATAGGGCCTGCCTGCGAGCCTGGAGAGGAAGAAAACTTGGGACTCCGTGCCCCCTGAGAGAGGACCACCTGTATGGCAGGGATGGAGCATCCCAGCTGATAGGAGTGGTAGCAGCAGCCAACCCACAAGCGGTACAGGAGCAAAACTGAGTGAGTACACCTGCACCCCCTGGGCAGACAGGGGAAGGAGAACTCTGGTGGGAAGCAAGTTTAGCCACCTACTAGTGACTGTTCACCTTGTTTAATGACGGGCTCAAGGTGGTTCTCTCGTTCTGGGAGTATGTCATATGACGGCTCTGGGAGGGCGCAGCGCGGCAATCGTGGTGCACTGTGTCCCTCGAACACAGAGGATCACGGATCAACGGAAAGAGCTGAAGATGTTGGCTCGGTCATGTGATCAGCTGTGTCCAATCACAGCTGATCACATGTAAACAGGGAGATGCTGGTTATCAGCATTTCTCTCCTCACAAACTGTCACGCTGACAGCTCGTGAGGAGAGGAGAGCCCATAATCGGCATTCCTCGGTGGGGATATCTACACTGATCATCAGGGCACTGATGATCAGTGTGCCCTGATGATCTGTGTAGCCCCAGCAGTGCCACCTGTCAGTGTCATCAGTGCCAGCTCTCAGTGCTCATCCATGCCACCTGCCAGTGCTCATCCATGCCACCTGCCAGTACCTACCAGTGCACATCAATGCCACATCAGTGCCCATCTGAGCTGCCTTTCAGTGTCACCCATCAGTGCCAGTCACTGCCACCTATCAATGCCAGTCAGTGCCACCTATCAGTGCTGCCAATCAGTGCCACCTATCAGTGCCAGTCAGTGCTGCTTATCAGTGCCAGTCAGTGCCACCTATCAGTGTGCATCAGTGCCACCTATCAGTGCCCATCAGTTCTGCCTATCAGTGCCGCCGAACAGTGCCGCCTAACAGTGCCATATATGAGTGCTGCCTTTCAGTGCCCATCAGTGATGCCTGTCAATTCCCATCAGTGCCACCTACCAGTGCCTCCTCATCAGTGCCACCTATCAGTGTCCATCAGTGCAGCCTATCAGTGCCCAACACTACAGCCTCATTAGCGCACATCAGTGAAGGAAAAAAATCATTTATTTACAACATTTTATAACAAAAACTAAGAAAATTTTCAGTGGTTTTTGGTTTGTTTAAGAAAAAATAAAAAACCCAGAGGTGATTATATACCACCAAAATAAAGCTCCATCTGTCACAAAAAAATGATAAAAATTTCATATGGGTACAGTGTTGCATGACTGCGCAATTGTCATTCAAAGTGTAACAGCGCTAAAAGCTGGAAATTGGCCTGGGCAGGAAGGGGGTATAAGTGCTCTGTAGGCTAGTGGTTAAAGAAACAGCAGCCCCAACCCCTGCTCAGGAAGACAGTCTCCAGATTGCTAGGTGAAGAGCAGTTAATCTGGGGTCCACGGTCGTATAACTGGGAGCTGCTGGCTAACACTCCAACAGACTGCAACAGAGAAGAGAAGTTTGTGAATAGTTCATCTCAAGTGCCTGCGGTAGTGAGCACTTGTAGATCGCCAACTCAGGGTTGCCCAAGGCACGAAGTCTAAGCCCCAGCCTGCTTCTTCACTAGAGCCCGTGATAGTGGTGTTGAACTTGCGGCAAACTAGAACCAGGTTGCAGCCCCCAGGTACACCCAGCTGAGGATGCGGAGACCGATCACGATAAACAAGCCGAGGTCAGGATGGGAGGAAAACAAGCACAGTCGGTGGATGAAGCCGGGGTCAGTACAGAGGTAGTCTTAGATGTTGCTCAGACAAAGTGGGCTAGACTGAGCATGTCTTATATAGACAGGCAAGCTAGGAGGCTGGCCAGGAAGTGATGGAAGGGAAGGAAATAAAACCCAGAGAATAGCAGGCGACGCCCATAGGTGACCACACATGTGAAGGGAATCGGGAAAAGCACTGCAGCAAGGAGGTAACAATATACAAAACAAGAAACTGCAGGCTAACTTGTGATAGTTCAGGAAGTTGTACTCAGATAGCGGTTCCATTGGGCATCCTATATCCCCCTTAACCTATCCAAGTTCTAATCTCCTCAATAAATAACAAAACCAAGGCTCAAGGACTGGTTTCTGTCTGATAAAAGCTTGTGAGGGAAAATGCTGAATGACTGGCTGTGTAGGACTATAGGGTGACCCAAATCCATTAGCAATCCCTAAAGGGGTAGTTTATAGATTTGAAGTGTCAATAAAATGGCTGTAATACACATCCCAATGCCTAAGTCAGGAACTATAGCTGGCTGGTGTTTCTTCTACCTTTAGCAGCCACCATTCCCTTAACACAAGCAGGCCTACTGGTACTTGGATGCCCCCAGGTCTATATTTCCTGGCCAGACAGCCTCGGGACAGAGCAAATGAGATAAGGAAAGCTACTGTTGGTCTTGAGGCAGGTCAGGCAGTAAACAGAGGCTCGTAGTGGAATCCTGGTACTGTCCAAGGTCATGGAAGGTACTGGGCAGGTGTGGTCTGAAAACAGTTCCAATGTCAAGGCATGTAGCAAACAAGTGTAATCAAATAGACAGTTCCAAGGTCAGAATTAGTGAGCAAACATAGTCCAATAAACAATCTTAAGTCAAGTTTAGGTGGCAATCCAAAGAGTACAAGGCAGGAGTTAGCAACAAGGAATCCTTGGAAGGATGTAACACAGTTGGTTGGTTGAGTGTTGTTCCTGTTGGTGTTTCCTTTGGTCTGTTATTAAAGGAGTGATTGCCGTGCAGATTCCTTTTTAACCCTGTTATTTTGTTAAAGTATCACACTATGTGGTGTCCCTTATTGGGCTCTCTTTGTGAGCACCACCCTCCGCAGTACCTACCCTAAAGGGGGACCCCGGACATTCTGTGATTATCTGATGAACCCTGGAGCCTTGCTATAACGGATGACCAGAGAATGTTAGGGAATGCAGCCTGACCAGAATGCAGATGACCTAGATGTATCTGATGGCAAAGGAAACTTCTTTCATACGTATTTAATACACACTTCTGGTGAGTGCGCATTCTACTTATTTAATTATCTTCACCTCTGGACCACGTATTATCACTGTTAGACGCAACTCTGGGAGCTGGACATTATATTGTGATCAATAACAATTATATACTCCATATTGTGCTCCATATAACAATATTTGCACATTATATATCTCATTTTCTGCTGACATTTGTATGATATTATTCCTATTCTTAGTGCTGCACCTTTATTATTTTTATGTAACACAGTAGGGCAAAAAGGAGTCAGTATGCAGATGCTGTCACAAGCCCAGAGCCCTGCGTTTGCAATGCTCAAATAGAGCACCAAAACACTGCAACCAATCATGGTGGAGGGGGAGAAACAAATAACTTAACAGCATTGCCTAGCAACTGAGGCTTTACAGGTAGCAATGCCAGCCAATGGGGAGAAATGACGGGGCTGGCAAATAGAAAGTTGCCTGGCAACTAATGTATTTAACTGTAATGTCCAAAAAATTTAAAATGAAGCATGTGGAAGTTTAAAGGAGGATTAGTGATAAGATATGACAAAATTATACATGGAAAAAGGAAAATTCAACCTAAGTCTGATTTAAAATGCCAAATCATCATCCGAAGCAATAAATCACATCTACAAAATTAGCACCTATACCATCTTAAGTGCTTTCTTGGTTTTAAATATATTTGCTTGCACATGGTGATTTGTTTCTGGTGCTGGTTATAAGCACGTTGTTCTATGAGGCATTCATACAACTGCACCAACTGCTACAATAAAAGTATATATTTGTGATACCTCCAGAAGATTGCGGTGCATTAAGTTCCTGTTTGTTCAAGATGGTTTACCTCTCTGTCACAATAAAATAAAAATATGGTATTGGATTGCTTTAACTATTTACAGAAAACCAGTTATGCATTTTTTCAAAAACTGAATACTCTTGCATTACAACCATATAGACTCACTCATGACAGATGTATATGAATCTATGAACGTTAGCGCAATTATGTGCTATCCTATTGAAAAAAAATTTGCAGCTAACACTATACTGTATGCGTTCCCACATGTGTACCAGAATATATTATCTCAGTGCAGCCTTATATTATGTGGTTAAATGTGGCCAGAAATTATGTGTACCAAATAAACATCAAAATCATCAATTCCTTCAATAAATCATGCATTTAACAATGTGCATAGTGACCTACTTTGAAAATAAATGTCTTTTTGCTAATCATTCAATTAGTGTGAAATAGTCCACTTATACCATCAATACATGCCAACAATTAATACCAAGTTCTCCAGGTGCTTTATAAACGTGCCAATATTGATATGAAAGTCCCAGTTAATGTTGATCAGTCGATTAATGTGTAATCCATATAATCTGCTCGTGATACTTTCATGTGTCTTGTGATGTAGGGTGTGGCTGATGACGTTAAGCCACACAATCGGAAGTCTGTGATCTACCATCTTGTGAGTGTCTTGAAACCAGGACTCTTAAAGGGAAAGAGGCTTTTCTCTGTAGTGTATCAGATATGCACTTTTAAATGTGAATTATTTTTAAATAAATATTGGTGGAAACTGTTTTCGCTATGATGGTCTATCTTCATTTGAGCTTTGGTGGAAGATATTTGGTATGATCAAGGAGGATGGAAATGCTTTGAACACCTTGGATATTTAAGTCTGGAGAAATATCTGAACCTATACCTACCCTGTTTAAGGGGAAAAGCTCTATTTGACCTGATATTATTTTAGGTCAAATATTAGAGGTGAGAGTACATATACAGTATGTGTCAGTGAAGGGAAGAGCACTGTAATTGGGGAAAGTACACAAGCGAATTATATGGATTGCATATTAAATGACTTATCAACATAAATTATTTGGGGCATTAATATCAATATTGGCATGTTTATACAGCACATGGAGGACTTAGTATTAATTGATGGCGTATATTGATGGCATAAGTGGACTATTTAACACTAATTGACTGATTAGCAACAGGACATTTATTTTCAAAGAAGGTCACTATACACATTGTTAAACGCAAGATTTATTGAAGGAATTTGTTGATTTTGCATTTGTTGATCAACGCTACACCATGACAGATTTATATTTGCACTTCTATTTAGCATACTTTGAACCTGAAACTTTAGCTTGAGAGTCAGGGATCACCTGAAGCCTTATGGTTTTTTTCTTGTCATCTACTTGACCTCACACACTATTTCCCAATTTAAATGTTAAAATTCTTGCATTAACCCAGGCACTGCTGCTTCTCCTTAAGGGCTTTATTGAACAATGCAGAGGGCACTGAGGAGGGGTGAAAGGCAAATCTTATTCATCTCCTAGCATGTTCTACCTGAGGCAAATTGTTAGCTTGGTTCATGGCAGGATTTAGTATATGTATAATATATAAAAATAGAAACTTTTGACAGCAGTTTCAGTTACTTTAACATGTAGCGCCCTCCTAGGTAGCTCAGGCCAGATGCAATAGTCAGAGGGGTCAAATTTCAGTCAGGACTGGAAGGCTCTGTGACTTCCCCCTGCTTTAGGACTTTGGAGAGAATTCTAGAAGCAGTGGGCGGATGTAAGGAGTGGTTGATCTGCATATTCAAGGGACTCTGACCAATCCCCAACAGGAAGCTTGGCAAGGGGTCAGAATAGCCCTTAAATATGAGCAGGTCTGGCCAGTAGCAAGAGAGTTCAGGTGGAAGATATAGAAGTAGGCTGGAGTGCAGGAGCCTGGAAGAGGGCCCAGATGGGAAAGGGGCTCACCTACAGGTGGAGGGGCTGGACAGGAGGAAAAATTGCACCCTCACCAGCCACCTGAGAGAGGACAACCTGTATAGCAGAGGAGAAGCAGCCCAGCTAGAAGGCCTGGTAGCAGCCACTGAATCAATAGAAGCACAGGAGAAGGACAAGTGAGTAAACCTACAGCTCCTGGGCCAGAAAGGGGAAGGAGCACTCTGGTGGGAAAACTGGATTAGCAGCCTTCTGGGACTGCCTTTCTTTTAAAGTGGCAGGACTGTATCCCCTGTTCAGGGATTTCCTTCAGGCAGCCAGATCAAGGAATATTTGGGGTCTAGAGAGATACACTAGATGATGCTGGCTAGTTTCTGCATAGATTTGTAAATAGTTCAGCAAGTTCATCCTCAATTCTCAGTTCCATTGGACATTCCGTATACCCCTTACCCCATCCAAATTTTATTCCCCTAGCAAAACAACCAAAAACAATACTCAAGGTCTGTGTATTGACTCCTGAACGCAAATGAAGGGAATTGCGTGTTGCGTGGCTGTGCAGGATCATAGGGGGACCCAAAAATACTTCAGCAACTCCTAAGAGGGTAGTGCTACAAACATAACAGGGTGTTTTTTTTCTTTTTTCACCCTGTTATATCAGGCACACTTTCTAGCAGTACCCACTTCTTTGTGTTTTTGTCCAGTATTGTATTTCTGCTTTTAAACTATAATTGGATTTAGGTATACATTTTAATTACGCACATTATTATTTAATAATTTGGGCAATACTATGGATTGGTTATACTGTATCTTATTGCACCTGCCCTTTATCTGCCATTTGCTTGCTCCCCTGGGTCCTCACAGATCCTGTGCCAATGGCTACCAGGTTAGACATCCCTGGTGGTTACCATAGACAATATGATCATGTGTACCCAATTTTGGTACATTATTATGTGAGTATTGGGCCTTGGTTCTTGATTTCTTGAATGTTAGTATATATTATCAATTATACTTTACAACTGATGTTCTACCCTGAAGATACACATGCATTCCGCTCTTGATGAAGTGAAAAATTCACGAGACGCGTCGGCCTCTAAGATGCATTTTTTAATCTAATCATGTATTGTTCTTTGTAAATTGTTGTGTGTGTTGAACCTCATTTAAGTTCACAGGGAAAATTTTTGTGTTTGTAAATATGCTTTTCACATTTACTTAAAGTGGAACTAAACTCTCCTAACCTTTATAGTCAAGGAAGCTGCCATCTTAGCTTCTGTTTGAGAAATTCATGAAATGCGTGAGGCTCCAAGATGCATTTTTTGACCTAATGATGTATTGATCTTTGTAAATTTGAAATATTTATATGTAATGTACTATGAATTATTGCGAATCAGCTTTACATTAAGGTATCTGTTTTTATTTTTGTATTTAATTGTCAATAAATTTGTCCATTGTCCATTTATTTGTTGTGTGTGTTGAGTCTCATTTAAATTCCCAGGGCAAATTATTGTGTTTGCAAATATGTTTTTCAAATTTACTTAAAATGGAACTGAACCCTTTTAACCTTTACAGCCAAGGAAGGTGCCATCTTAGCTTCTGTTTGAGCTGCACAGCTGATCAGCTTTGACACCAGCTTTCTGATGGGGCCATTAAATGTAACTTTTTTAGCAAAGAGTTAAATCAGTGGGATTTATTTTTGTTTTTATGAACAGAATTTTACTCTGGACCGTTATGAAACATAAGTTGACCTAGATCAAAGATTTCTCCAGAGGGCCTGATCCTTTAAAAAATCCAGATAACAGGAAAATTCGTGACCTAAAAAATTAAATTGGTATAACATGTAATAACTAAAGGATGGTGGCAGAAAATACATTTTGTTACTGGGGACACATATTTAGCTAAATTAAGCCATTATATCAATCATGTGTTCACTATTTACAAGGGTCACATGTACTAAGCAATACGATTCCAATTTATTTTAAAAACAGAATGTCACTGACTGCTCCTTACAAAAATAAATATGACCTTCATCTTAACAGCTGGGGAAGTTGTTTGGTCTGAAGGTGACTGAGGTTGTTACATTTGTCCATGAAAACTAAGATGACAATATATGTTATCAATCTGCAGCATGTTAGAGACTCCCCCCTGTGACCTTGAGTACGTATATCAATTTTGAGACAGAATAATACTAAACATGGCTACTGAAGTGAAAACATCTTAGTTATTCTTTAAATCATATCCAACTCGAGGATTCTTCGGTAGTGTATGAGACACCCATGCTTATTAAAATATGCAGAACAGATATAATTCCCTAAAGACATATTAAAAGAACAAAAAAGGTTGACTCCAAAATGAATAACCAAATGCTTTGATTTCACTATCAAATGGTAGAACATATTATAAGTAATACATTCAACTTAGTCTAGACTGAATATTTAATAAGTATTTCAAAGAATACAAGTTTAAATATCAGCCAATCTTAATAGATAATTTACAGTGTTCACAATATCACTACAAAGATTTGTTTTTAATGTCATTTTAAGATCTTTCTTTCTTCGTACACACAGGTGAGAAGGCCAAGCCCAGTGCTCTATTTTTTTGTACACAGCTGGACAGATATTAAGCTCGTTGCCACTTCACTTTGCATCACTCAAACATCTGTTTGTCAATCCTGATCACATGACTGGATAGACTTTGCAAAACTTTTATTTTAGTTTTGGATAGAATGGAGATTGATTAGAACACCTGCCAGTTTTTATTGTTGTCTGTGCCCCCGTTAAGGAGAATCACCCTCTCTATTTGTTTTGTTTACTATTATAATTGAAAGTGAAAATAAATGAAAATCTTATATTTTAGGTTGTCCCCAGAAAAGTAATAGAGGGGATATCTTACACTAGGGACCTGGGGAATTCCCTTAATTTTCAGAGATTTCTTCTCAATTTCTGCTTGGCTATGGGACAGGAAATGAAGGTAAATCTCCCCAATGAGACAAAGATGGCAAAAATAAATTACCTTACAGGGATTATAAGCCTCCCATACTCTATCCAAAAATGGAAAAAAAATGGTTTGCCCAGACAAATCGCTCCACCAAGTAAGTAAGTACGGCCATGTACCACCACCCACAGAAAGAGCTATCAATCTGTCAATCCTTTCCATGGATGGGTGAGGTTTCCCATGTTGAGTCAAATTAAGCCACAGGCTCCACTCCTGGTGGAGCCCTTCCGTCAATTCCTTTAAGTTTCAGCTTTGCAACCATACTCCCCCCCGAAACCCAAAGACTTGGGTTTCCCGGAAGCTGCTTGGCGGGTCATGGGAACAATGGTGCCAGATCGCCAGTCAGCATCGTTTATGGTCAGAACTATGACAGTATCTGATTGTCTTCGAACCTCCGACTTTCATTCTTGATTAATGAAAACATTCTTGGCAAATGCTTTTGCTCTGGTTTGTCTTGTGCCAGCCCAAGAATTTTACCTCTAGAATACGAATACCTCCGGCCGTCCCTCTTAATCATGGCCCCAGCTCCGAAAACTAACAAAATAGAGTCCTATTCCATTATTCCTAGTTGAAGTATTCAGGTGACTGGCCTGCTTTGCACACTTTAATTTTTTCAAAGTAAATGCATCAAAAGCATCGGGGAGGCGCCGAAACGCAGAGGCTGGGACAGGCGGTAACTGGCCTCATGGCGGACTGCCAGCTTTATTCCAAAATCCAACTATGAACTTTTTAACTGCAGCAACTTTAATATACGCTATTGGAGCTTTAATTACCATAGCTGCTGGCACCAGACTTGCCCTCCAATAGGATTTTAAGTGTACTCATTCCAATTACAGGACCCAAAAGAGTCCTGTATTGTTATATTTCGTCACTACCTCCCCGAGTCAGGAGTTGGTAATTTGCACGCCTGCTGCCTTTCTTGGATGTAGTAGCCATTTCTCAGGCTTCCTCAAACCCTGATTTTCCATTACCCATGGTCACCATGGTAGGTGCAGAAAGTACCATCGAAAGTTGATAGGGCAGACATTCGTATGTTTCATCGCTGTCACGGGGAAGTGCGATCAGCCCAAGGTTATCTAGAGTCACCAAAGTGGCCGGGGAGGGGCCGGGATTTGTTTTGGTCTGATAAATGCACGCATCCCTGGGGGTCAGCGCTTATGGGCATGTATTCGTTCTAGAATTACCACAGTTATCCAAGTAACAGATGGAGCGATCAAAGGAACCATAACTGATTTAATGAGCCATTTGCAGTTTCACTGTACCGGCTGTATGTACTTACACATGCATGGCTTAATCTCTGAGACAAGGGGTCGCGTAACTAGTTAGCATGGTGCTGGTCAGTGTCAGGGTCTCTCTGTGGGGGGCAGCCAATTTTTGTGTTGCCTAGGGCAGCATAAAACCTAAATACACCACTGGCCTCAGGTGATATACAGAGGTGAAACAAGACCTTCTACATAAGTTGCACCTGCCTATTTGAAGCTGTTTGTCCTGTACATCCTCATTTTTCATTACAATTCACTTGAGATGATTGTAGCCATATTAGTGCACTTGCGACAGAAACAATTTAGTACTGTCTGTGATACTTTTTTTTATTTGCACTAACATACAATTTTCAGGACAAGCTTTCAGGGTATGTCCCCTTCTTCAAGGTCCAAGCAGAGATTTTCAAGACAAGCTTTCAGGGTATGTCCCCTTCTTCAAGGTCCAAGCAGACCACTGCTTGGACCTTGAAGAAGTGGACATACCCCGAAAGCTTGTCCTGAAAATTGTATGTTAGTGCAAATAAAAAAAGTATCACGGACAGTACTCAATTGTTTCACACAATTTACAATTCACAATGGGGTGGGGATCTGGAGTTATACACTGTTCAAGAGCTCTGAGAGCTGGTTAAAGGAGGGAAGGGACACACCCTCTTTACACAGCACACAGGAACAAGAATTAAGTAAAGGAGTAAAGAATTGATTTAGATACAGTATCTAAATAATTGTCCCTTACTGTGTCTAATATTTACTTTGGTGGTTTTATCTTAACCGCTTGCCGCCCTGCCACTGTGTATATACGCGTGCAGGGCGGCAGTGGAGCGCAAAACCACGTTTAAAAACGGGTTCCGCGCTCCCGACACTTTCGCCGGCAGGGGGCGCGCGCGCGCGCTCCCGCCGACCCGCTGGTGATCCGATTCGATCCAGGAGGGATCAATCATTAGATTTCAGCCAGTGATTTCTGGCTGAAATCCCATGATCGGTCCCTGTCCTATCCTGTCTTGTGTTGACAAATACACAGGGCAGGATATGATGTCATTCTTCTCTGCCTGGACACATTCCGTTCCAGACAGAGAAGAAGACATCCAAAAAGTGAGTACACAAGCACTACACTACAGTTAGAACACTCTAGGACACATTTAACCCCCTGATCGCCCCCCCCCCAGTTAACCCTTCACTGCCCTGTCACCAGTGTCACTGATCAGTGAAGCGATTTTTACTGATCAGTGTCGCTGGCGACTTCCGATAGAGTTAGCGGCCCTCCCAGATAGCGCCAGATTGCCCGCCAGTACACCAGTAATCCCGTTTAACCCCTTGATCGCCCAACCCCTCCAGTTAACCCCTGCACTGCCCTGTCACCAGTGTCACTGATCAGTGAACCAATTTTTACTGATCACTGTATCAGTGTCGCTGGCGACTTCCGATAGAGTTAGCGCCCCTCCCAGATAGCGCCAGTTTGCCCGCCAGTACACCAGTAATCCCGTTTAACCCCTTGATCGCCCCCCCCCCCAGTTAACCCCTGCACTGCCCTGTCACCAGTGTCACTGATCAGTGAACCAATTTTCACTGATCACTGTATCAGTGTCGCTGGCGACTTCCGATAGAGTTAGCGCCCCTCCCAGATAGAGCCAGTTTGCCCGCCAGTACACCAGTAATCCTGTTTAACCCCTTGATTGCCCCCCCCCAGTTAACCCCTTCACTGCCCTGTCACCAGTGTCACTGATCAGTGAACCAATTTCTACTGATCACTGTATCAGTGTCGCTGGCGACTTCCGATAGTGTTAGCGCCCCTCCCAGATAGGGCCAGTTTGCCCGCCAGTACAACAGTAATCCCGTTTAACCCCTTGATCGCCCCCCCCCCCCAGTTAACCCCTTCACTGCCCTGTCACCAGTGTCACTGATCAGTGAACCAATTTTTACTGATCACTGTATCAGTGTCGCTGGCGACTTCCGATAGTGTTAGCGCCCCTCCCAGATAGCGCCAGACTGCCCGCCAGTACACCAGTAATCCCGTTTAACCCCTTGATCGCCCCCCCCCCCAGTTAACCCCTTCACTGCCCTGTCACCAGTGTCACTGATCAGTGAACCAATTTTTATTGATCACTGTATCAGTGTCGCTGGTGACTTCCGATAGAGTTAGCGCTCCTCCCAGATAGCGCCAGTTTGCCCGCCAGTACACCAGTAATCCGGTTTAACCCCTTGATCGTCCCCCCCCCCAGTTAACCCCTTCACTGCCCTGTCACCAGTGTCACTGATCAGTGAACCGATTTTTACTGATCACTGTATCAGTGTCGCTGGCGACTTCTGATAGTGTTAGCGCCCCTCCCTGATAGCGCCAGATTGCCCGCTAGTACACCAGTAATCCCATTTAACCCCTTAATCTCCCCCCCCCCAGTTAACCCCTTCACTGCCCTGTCACCAGTGTCACTGATCAGTGAACCGATTTTTACTGATCACTGTATCAGTGTCGCTGGCGACTTCCGATAGTGTTAGCGCCCCTCCCAGATAGCGCCAGATTGCCCGCTAATACACCAATAATCCTGTCTAACCCCTTGATCGCCCCCCCCGAGTTGACCCCTTCACTGCCCTGTCACCAGTGTCATTGATCAGTGAACAGATTTTTACTGATCACTGTATCAGTGTCGCTGGCGACTTCCGATAGTGTTAACGCCCCTCCCAGATAGCGCCAGTTTGCCCGCTAGTGCACCAGAAATCCCATTTAACCCTTTGATCGCCCCCTCCCCCCCCCCAGTTAACCCCTTCACTGCCCTGTCACCAGTGTCATTGATTACAGTGAACAGATTTTTACTGATCACTGTATTAGTGTCACTGGTGACTTCCGATAGTGTTAGCGCCCCTCCTAGATAGCGCCAGTTTGCCCGCTAATGCACGGGATTTTTTTTACCAAAAACATGTAGCAGAATACATTTTGTCTTAAATTTATGACTAACTTTGAGTTTACGATATATTTTTTATAGCTGAAAGTAGAAAATATTGTTTTTTTTCAAAATTTTTAGTGGTTTTTTTGTTTATAGCGCAAAAAATAAAAAGCGCACAGGTGATCAAATACCACCAAAAGAAAGCTCTATTTGTGTGAAAAAAAGGACGTAATTTTTGTTTGGGTGCAGCATTGCATGACCGCGCAATTATTATTTGAGTTAGTGCAGCGCTGTATAGCAAAAAAAGGCATAAATTACAGTATCTATACCATAGTTTGTAGACGCTATAACTTTCACACAAAGCAATCAATATACACTTATTGGAATTTTTTTTACCAAAAACATGTAGCAGA
Organism: Staurois parvus; assembly: GCF_062004578.1. Lineage (NCBI taxonomy): Eukaryota > Metazoa > Chordata > Amphibia > Anura > Ranidae > Staurois > Staurois parvus. Next base: position 8,181,330 of record NW_028318058.1, read on the forward strand.
ATACATTTTGGCTTAAATTTATGACTAACTTTGAGTTTACGATATATTTTTTATAGGTGAAAGTAGAAAATATTGTTTTTTTTCAAAATTTTTGTGGTTTTTTTGTTTATAGCACAAAAAATAAAAAGCGCACAGGTGATCAAATACCACCAAAAGAAAGCTCTATTTGTGTGAAAAAAATGACATAAATTTCGTTTGGGTACAGCATTGCATGACTGCGCAATTATCATTTGAATTAGTGCAGCGCTGTATAGCAAAAAAAGGCATAAATTACAGTATCTATACCATAGCGTGTAGACGCTATAACTTTCACACAAAGCAATCAATATACACTTATTGGGATTTTTTTTACCAAAAACATGTAGCAGAATACATTTTGGCTTAAATTTATGACTAACTTTGAGTTTACGATATATTTTTTATAGGTGAAAGTAGAAAATATTGTTTTTTTTCAAAATTTTTGTGGTTTTTTTGTTTATAGCACAAAAAATAAAAAGCGCACAGGTGATCAAATACCACCAAAAGAAAGCTCTATTTGTGTGAAAAAAATGACATAAATTTCGTTTGGGTACAGCATTGCATGACTGCGCAATTATCATTTGAATTAGTGCAGCGCTGTATAGCAAAAAAAGGCATAAATTACAGTATCTATACCATAGCGTGTAGACGCTATAACTTTCACACAAAGCAATCAATATACACTTATTGGGATTTTTTTTACCAAAAACATGTAGCAGAATACATTTTGGCTTAAATTTATGACTAACTTTGAGTTTACGATATATTTTTTATAGCTGAAAGTAGAAAATATTGTTTTTTTTCAAAATTTTCGTGGTTTTTTGTTTATAGCGCAAAAAATAAAAAGCGCACAGGTGATAAAATACCACCAAAAGAAAGCTCTATTTGTGTGAAAAAAAGGACGTAAATTTCGTTTGGGTACAGCATTGCATGACCGCGCAATTATCATTTGAATTAGTGCAGCGCCAAACAGCAAAAAAAGGCCTGGTCATTAACCACTTCCAGACCGGACACTTTTACCCCCTTCCTGACCAGGCTAATTTTCAGCTTTCAGTGCTCTCACATTGTGAATGCCAGTTACTCAGGCATACGACACTGTATCCAAATGAAATTATTATCATTATTTTCACACAAATAGAGCTTTCATTTGGTGGTATTTAATCACCACTGGGGGTTTTATTTTTTTCTAGAAAAGTGGAAAAAGACAGAAAATTTTGAAAATAAACATGTTTTTCTTCGTTTTTGTTACTAGATTTTGCAAATAAATATACTTTCTTCATTAATTTAGGCCAAAATCCATTGTGCTACCTTTGTTTGGTAGAAATAACCCAAATCAGTTTGTATTATTTAGTCTGTATTAAAGTTATAGAGTCCACAGACCACGGTATATATAATTGATATATTTGAAAATTTATCAATCCTGATGTACTGGCTACCTATATAGTTTCTCAGGGCCCTAAAATGCCAGGACAATACAAATACCCCCCAAATGACCCCTTTTTGGAAAGTAGACAGTCTGAGGTATTTAATGAAAGGCAAGGAGAGTTTTTTGAAGTTGTAATTTTTTGCAAATTTTTTAAGGGGAAATGATGAAAGTAATTTTAATTTTTTTTTCAAAGTTGTCATTTTAACAAGTTCTTTCTCTCACACGGCATAGGCATACTTGCAGTTACACCCCAAAACACATTCTGCTACTCTTCCTGAGTATGGTGATACCAAATGTGTGAAACTTTTTCACAGCCTAGCCACAGAGAAGGGCCCCACATCCAATAAGCACCCTTAGGCGTTCTAGGGGCAAAAATTACACATCTAATTTCTTGACTGTCTATCGCAGTTTTGGAGGTCCTGGAGCACCAGGACAATTGAATTACCCACAAAATGACCCCATTTTGGAAAGAAAACACCCCAAGGTATGTTTTAAGAGTCATGTGGAGTCTTCTGAAGACTGCATTTTTTGCCAAACGTTTTTGGAAAATGTGAAAAGAAGATGAAAATGTATTTTTTTCTATGCAAAGTTGCCAGTCTATGAGATATATCTATTACACAACATAGGCATACTTAAAATTACACCCCAAAACACATTCTATAACTCTTTCTGAATATGGCAAAACCAAATGTGTGAGACTTTTTCACAGTCTGGCCACATAGGGGGGCTCCACATCCAATAAGCACCTTTTGGAGTTCTAGGGGAAAAAATGACACATCTAATTTCTTGACTACCTAATGCCATTTTGGAGGTCCTGGAGCATCAGGACAATGGAATTACCCACAAAATGACCCCATTTTGGAAAGCAAACACCCCAAGGTATATTTTAAGAGTCATGTGGAGTCTTCTGAAGACTGCATTTTTTGCCAAACGTTTTTGGAAAATGTGAAAAGAAAATGAAAATGTTTTTTTTTTTTACGCAAAGTTGTCAATCTATGAGATATTTCTATTTTACAACATAGGCATACTTAAAATTACACCCCAAAACACATTCTATAACTCTTCCTGAATATGGCGATACCAAATGTGTGAGACTTTTTTACAGTCTGGCCACATAGGGGGCTCCACATCCAATAAGCATCTTTTGCAGTTCTAGGGGAAAAAATGACACATCTAATTTCTTGACTACCTAATGCCATTTTGGAGGTCCTGGAGCATCAGGACAATGGAATTACCCACAAAATGACCCCATTTTGGAAAGCAAACACTCCAAGGTATATTTTAAGAGTCATGTAGAGTCTTCTGAAGACTGCATTTTTTGCCAAAAGTTTTTGGAAAATGTGAAAAGAAAATGAAAATGTTTTTTTTTTACGCAAAGTTGTCAATCTATGAGATATTTCTATTATACAACATAGGCATACTTAAAATTACACCCCAAAACACATTCTATAACTCTTCCTGAATATGGCGATACTAAATGTGTGATCAGAGATACCGTGAGCTGGCAGGCAATGTTTTGTGAGTGTGTGTGTAAACTGTGTGCAAAGACTAAAAAGTACTCACAGTTTGCTGTATTGGCTCTCAGGTGATCAGGACTGGTATGGTGGTGATCAGGACCCGTGGGTTTGGCAGCGATCAGGATCCAATGATGTGGCGGCGATCAGAACCCGCTGGTATGGCGGGGATCAGGACCCACTAGTTTGGTGGTGATCAGGATCTGCTGGGGTGGTGATCAGGACCTGCTGGTATGGCTGTGATCAGGATCTGCTAGTGTGGCGGCGATCAGGACCCGCTGGTATAGCTGTGATTGGGACCTGCAGGTGTGGCGGTGATCAAGACTTGGTGGTATGATGATCAGGACCTGGTAGTGTGGAGGTGATCAAGACCTGCTGGTGTGGAGATCAGGGACACTGGGACGCTATGCAGTGATCAGGGACACAGCTGGGCCGCTGTGTGGCGATCAGGGACACTGACGATCAGGGACACTGACAATCAGGGACACTGACAATCAGGGACACTGACGATCAGGGACACTGACTATCAAGGACACTGATGATCAAGGACACTTGTGATCAGGGACGCTTGTGATCAGGGACGCTTGTGATCAGGGACACTTGTGATCAGAGACACTGACGATCAGGAACGCTTGTGATCAGGGACGCTTGTGATCAGGGACACTGACGATCAGGGACACTTGTGATCAGGGACACTTGTGATCAGAGACACTTGTGATCAGGGACACTTGTGATCAGGGACACTTGTGATCAGAGACACTGACGATCAGGGACACTTGTGATCAGGGACACTTGTGATCAGAGACACTGACGATCAGGGACACTTGTGATCAGGGACACTTGTGATCAGGGACACTTGTGATCAGAGACACTGACGATCAGGGACACTTGTGATCAGGGACACTTGTGATCAGGGACACTTGTGATCAGAGACACTGACGATCAGGGACACTTGTGATCAGGGACACTGGCGATCAGGGACACTGGCGATCAGAGACACTGGCGATCAGGGACACTGGCGATCAGGGACACTGGCGATCAGAGACACTGGCGATCAGGGACACTGGCGATCAGGGACACTGGCGATCAGGGACACTTGTGATCAGGGACACGGACGATCAGGGACACTGGCGATCAGGGACACTGGCGGTCAGGGACACTGGCGATCAGGGACACTGGCGATCAGGGACACTTGTGATCGGCGACACTTGTGATCAGGGACACGGACGATCAGGGACACTGGCGATCAGGGACACTGGCGGTCAGGGACACTGGCGATCAGGGACACTGACGATCAGGGACACTGGCGATCAGGGACACTGGCGATCAGGGACACTGGCGATCAGGGACACTTGTGATCAGGGACACAGGCGATCAGGGACACTGGCGATCAGGGACACTGGCGATCAGAGACACTGGCGATCAGGGACACTGACGATCAGGGACACTGACAATCAGGGACACTTGTGGTCAGGGACAGTCAAGGACACTTGTGATCAGGGACAGACAATCAATGACACTTGTGGTCAGGGACAGACAGTCAGGGACACTTGTGGTCAGGGACAGTCAGGGACACTTGTGATCAGGGACAGACAGTCAGGGACACTTGTGGTCAGGGACAGACAGTCAGGGACACTTGTGGTCAGGGACAGTCAGGGACACTTGTGATCAGGGACAGACAGTCAGGGACACGTGATCAGGGAGACTGTGATCAGGGACACTGTGATCAGGGACAGACAGTCAGGGACACGTGATCAGGGACAATTAGGGACACTTGCGATCAGGCTTGCTCAGGCTATCCAGCTCCTTCTCTCACAGACAGAACTCCGTGTGAGGAGAAGGAGCCGGAAGCCGCACCATGCGGCTTCTGTTTACATTTAGACTGTGTCCTTATTGGACACAGTTGGTCACATGGTACAGGACGATTTCATTGGTCCTGTACCATGTTACCTGATCCCCTGTATCTGAGGGACCCGGCGATCTCTGGGCACGCGCGTGCGCGGTCAAGGGGGCGGAAGCCGCACCATGCGGCTTCTATTTACATTAAGACTGTGTCCTTATTGGACACAGTCGGTCACATGGTACAGGACGGTCCTGTACCACGTCAGGTGATCGCCGGTATCCGAGGGACACGGCGATCACCAGGCTCGCGGGTGTGCGCCCTAGGAGCCGCGCACGAGCCTCGGATGCGGGCGGCCGTTTATAAACGGCCACCCGACCCTGCACTGCCACCGTCCGGCCGGCCGGTCGGGAAGTGGTTAAGGGGGGTAAATCCTCTGGGGCTCAAGTGGTTAACCACTGCCCGTCTACCCTATAGCAGTAATACTGCTACAGGGTGGCACGGGTGCGCAAAATCATGTAGATGTATTATATATATATATATATATATATATATATATATGTCATTTTGCATTTCCAGGTAGGGGGCGTGTGCAAGCCACACATGCGCCCTACCCGTGACACTATTCGCAGCCACGGCTGCCAATCACCGGGTCCCAGCTGGTGATTACACACCATTACCCGGTGAGTGAGGAGCATTACCGACAAAGGGAGAGAACTATAAGTTAACAATACTGTACAGTTCTCTCCCCTGTCAGCTTCTGCACACTGCTATGCGTGGTTTTGCATAGCAGAACCATGCAAAGCAGTGTGCCTACAGTGAAGCACACACACAGTAAAACAGCACACAGCGCACAGTTAACCCTTTGATCCCGCCACATGTTAACCCATTACTGCCCAGTGCCATTAGTACAGTGTCAGTGCTTTTTATTAGCATTGATCACTGTATTAGTGTCACTGGGGATGTCAGTGACACCAAGTCAGTCCCCCCCCCAGTGTCAGAATGCCCGCTGCAGTCCCACAATCCCCGCTATAAGTCGCTGATCTCTGCCATTACTAGTAAAAACTGAAAAAAAAATCCCAGTATATATACTGCCATTTGCAAATGCTATAACTTTCACTTAAACCAATTAATTTACTTGTTTTGGGATTTTTTCTTAGCAAAGACATGTAGCAGAATACATTTTGGCCTAAATTTATGATGAATTTTGATTTTTTTAATTTTTTTACTGGTCATTTTTAATAGCAAAAAAGAAAAAAATATACTTTTTTTCTCAAAATTGTCACTTTTTTTATAGCGCAAAAAATAAAAAACGCACAGGCAATCAAATACCACTGAAAGAAAGCTCAATTTGTGGGAAAAAAAGACTATACATTTAATTTGGGTGCAGTGTTGCATGACCACGCAATTGTCAGTTAAAGTAACGCAGCGCCATAACACAAAAAATGACCTGGAAGAGGGGTAAATCCTTTGGAGGGCAAGTGGTTAAAGCATATGGTTGTCTAGAAGGTATTTCTTAAGTATTTTATAGAAATTCATTCTGATTGGGCTCTGTATACATTCTTGCCTCAAATTTAATGCAATAAGTTTATGTGACGAGGTCATGTTCTACCAATCGCATAGGCATATTTGTCTACATACATTATTAAGGGTAAATCTCAAGGCTTGGAATAGATTTAAATATTAAAAAAGAGAGGTTAAAACATCCAATTAATTCACCTGAAAGAAAAATTTTCTTTACAGCAATTACTAAGCATAGTATAGTGGAGAAGACTTATGGATATGGTGAATAATATTTACCCTATTCTATTAGCTAATTTTAGCATTATCTGTGTAAACTTTGAATTAAAAAATTAATCATAGAGGAAATGGAGATGGATCAAGTCATTTGAACATTGTGTAATTTAAGGTACCTATTGACAAAGGATGGTGGTTGTCTCTTCATGCACACTCTTACTATCCTCCTGTATTTGTGATAGTATAGCACTCTATTGACAAGTGTGTACAGTTTAGCTGAATGTTTATGCTTGTATCTAAATCTGCATTTACGCTAACAAATTTTGGAATGAACATCCATATGAAAATTCTCATCAGCACATTCGATGACTTGATGAATATCATTAAAAAGTAAGTTTGTTTGCTTTTAACATTCAATTTTGGGATGAGTGAATTTTCCTTAACTGCTTGCCACCCTGCCACTGTATATATACGTGTGCAGGGCGGCACTCAGGCGCAAAACCACGTTTTAAAACGGGTTCCGCGCTCCCAACGTTTTCGCCTGCAGGGGGCGCGCGCGCTCCCGCTGACCCGCGGGTGACACCATTCGATCCCGGTGGGATCAATCATTAGATTTCAGCCAGTGATGTCTGGCTGAAATCAGATGATCGGTCCCTGTCCTATCCTGTCCTATGTTGACATTTACACAGGACAGGATATGATGTCATTCTTCTCTGCCTGGACACATTCCGTTCCAGACAGAGAAGAAGAAACAGTAAAAGTGAGTAAAACACTACACAATTACAGTTAGAACACTCTAGGTCACATTTAACCCCCTGATCGCCCCCCCCCCCGTTAACCCCTTCACTGCCCTGTCACCAGTGTCACTGATCAGTGAATCGATTTTTACTGATCACTGTATCAGTGTCGCTGGCGACTTCCGATAGTGTTAGAGCTCCTCCCAGATAGCGCCAGTTTGCCCGCCAGTACACCAGTAATCCCGTTTAACCCCAAACCCCCCCCAGTTAACCCCTTCACTGCCCTGTCACCAGTGTCACTGATCAGTGAACCGATTTTTACTGATCGCTGTATCAGTGTCGCTGGCGACTTCTGATAGTCTTAGCGCCCCTCCCAGATAGCGCCAGATTGCCCGCCAGTACACCAGTAATCCCGTTTAAGCCCTTGATCGCCCCCCCCCCAGTTAACTCCTTCACTGCCCTGTCACCAGTCACTGATCATTGAATCGATTTTTACTGATCACTGTATCAGTGTCGCTGGTGACTTCCGATAGTGTTAGCGCCCCTCCCAGATAGCGCCAGTTTTCCCGCCAGTACACCAGTAATCCCGTTTAACCCCTTAATCCCCCCCTTAACCCCTTCACTGCCCTGTCACCAGTGTCACTGATCAGTGAACCGACATTTACTGATCACTGTATCAGTGTCGCTGGCGACTTCCGATAGTGTTAGCGCCCCTCCCAGATAGCGCCAGATTGCCCGCCAGTACACCAGTAATCCCGTTTAACCCCTTGATCGCCCCCCCCAGTTAACCCCTTCACTGCCCTGTCACCAGTGTCACTGATCAGTGAACCGATTTTTACTGATCACTGTATCAGTGTCGCTGGCGACTTCCAATAGTGTTAGCGCCCCTCCCAGATAGTGCCAGTTTGCCCGCCAGTACACCAGTAATCCCGTTTAACCCCTTGATCGCCCCCCCCAGTTAACCCCTTCACTGCCCTGTCACCAGTGTCATTGATTATAGTGAACAGATTTTTACTGATCACTGTATTAGTGTCACTGGTGACTTCCGATAGTGTTAGCGCCCCTCCCATATAGCGCCAGTTTGCCCGCTAATGCAGAATACATTTTGGCTTAAATTTATGACTAACTTTGAGTTTACGATATATTTTTTATAGCTGAAAGTAGAAAATATTGCTTTTTTTCAAAATTTTTGTGTTTTTTTTGTTTATAGCGCAAAAAATAAAAAGCACACAGATGATAAAATACCATCAAAAGAAACCTCTATTTGTGTGAAAAAAAGGACATAAATTTCGTTTGGGTACAGCATTGCATGACCGCGCAATTATCATTTGAATTAGTGCAGTGCCAAACAGCAAAAAAAGGCCTGGTCATTAAGGAGGGTAAATCCTCAGGAGCTCAAGTGGTTAACCACTTCCCGCTCCTGCTCTGCTCCCATCTGGCCATTTATATACAAGGGCCAAAGGGGAGCAGTGCAGGAGCGGGTGGCCATTTATAAACGTCCTCCAGCTTCCCTGCCTGTGCGCGCTGTCCTCTGGACACAGCGGAACACCGATTGCTGTACGGGACCTCTGTGTGAGGTCCTGATCATGTGATCACTGATTGGCCAATTAGTGATCACATGAATAGTATTACGCAAGATGTCACTTCTGACATCATTGCTTACTACATGTGATATCTGTGAATGATCACAGAGGTCACATGGTACAAGGCTATTCACAACAGTCTTGTACCATGTGACAAGCTGTGACCAATCACAGCTCTCACAGTATTTCTCAATGGCTGCAAGAATGCAGCCAGAGAGAAGGAGAAATGATTGCCTTTACAGCCTTTATGGGTGTAAAAGCAATCAGTGTGAAAAAAATAAATCTTCATCACACCCCATAAGTAGTACAGTGTCACTATGGTGACAATGTACTGCTAGGGTGACAATATGTAAAAAAAAAGATAAATAGTAATATAAAAAAATAAAGTAAAAATGTAAAAACATTTTTGAAAAATTATCATTTTTGGTTATAAACTAATTCTAGTTATTTTTTTTAACTAAAAAGATAGCTGAATACATTTTTCCAAGATTTATGAAGAAAGATAATTTATTTGCTTAATGTTATAAGAAAAACATTTTTTTTCAAAATGTTTGGACTTTTTCATTTATATAGCAAAAAAATAAAAATCCCAGTGGTGAATAAATACCACCAAAATAAAGTTTTATCTGTCTCAAAAAATGCTAAAAAATTCATATGGGTACAGTGTTGCATGACCGCGCAATTGTCATTCAAAGTGTGATAGCACTGAAAGCTGAAAATTGGCCAGGACAGGAAAGGGGTGAAAGTGTCCGGACTTGAAGTGGTTAATGAAAACCACATTAACTTCTTGAAATTCATTTATTCCATCCTGACATTGCGGTCCAAAACAACTGTCAATTTGACCCTACTAACAATTAAAAAATGAACAAACATTCTTGAAAGGAAAATTTTTAAACAAAATTCTACTAGTGTATGGCCTGTTTAAAGTGGAACTAAACTCTTTCAATCAGCATTAAAAAATATGTAAATCCAGTGCCTTTTTTCTAGTGGGAACGAGCGGGGGAACACAGTTCCGGAACCTCCAGCACTGAATGTATGTAATGACAAAGGGTTCTGGGGTGTGCTGGAGGGTCTGTTGATGCTGGCTGCTGGGGATCTATTGTTTCTGGAGGGGATCTCTTTTTGAATGGGGTACTATTGTTGCTGGGGGTTCTATAGTTTCTGGTTGGAGATTCTATTCCAGGAAGTGAATGCCCTTACTCAAGATGTCCACAGCTAGAATGGCTGGGAGGTGTTTTTCAAAGTGGATTCTTAACAAAATAAAGCATGGAGACATAGATGGATTGGGGCATTTGCTTTGAATGTTAAAAATGAATTATACAGCATTTTCAGATTGTGGTGCTCAGATACAGTTTAGTTCTACTTTAAGGAGAGGGATGGTGAGAGGCACAGATAAGCACCAGGTGGACAGTAGCAAATGAGATCAATCAGATCAATGTTGCCTTGAAAGTAGCCGGTCAGTATGGGTTCTGCCCCCGTAAACATGAGGTCATCTCCTAATCAGATAAAAATGAAAGCCTCCATTACTAACCTATAACATAAAGAAATCAACAGTCTTTAAAAAAATCCAAGATTATGCTGTATAATGAGCCAGGCCCTCTGATTCCTCCTGTATTGAATTGTACTGTGACTGTACTGTCTGTTCTCATGTTGTAAAGCATGAACAAGATGTGCTTTAACTGCAGACTCTCAGCTTTAATTTGAGGGTACTTACATCCAAATCAGGTGAACAGTGTAGGAATTACAACAGTTTGCATATGTGCCTCCCACTTGTTAAGGGACCAAAAGTAATGGGACAATTGGCTTCTCAGCTGTTCCATGGCCAGGTGTGTGTTATTCCCTCATTATCCCAATTACAATAAGCAGATAAAAGGTCCAGAGTTCATTTCAAATGTGCTATTTGCATTTGGAATCTGTTGCTGTCAACTCTCAAGATGAGATCCAAAGAGCTGTCACTATCAGTGAAGCAAGCCATCATTAGGCTGAAAAAACAAAACAAACCCATCAGAGAGATAGCAAAAACATTAGGCGTGGCCAAAACAACTGTTTGGAACATTCTTAAAAAGAAGGAATGCACTGGTGAGCTCAGCAACACCAAAAGACCCGGAAGACCACGGAAAACAACTGCGGTGGATCACTGAAGAATTCTTTCCCTGGTGAAAAAAACACCCTTCACAACAGTTGGCCAGATCAAGAACACTCTCCAGGAGGTAGGTGTATGTGTGTCAAAGTCAACAATCAAGAGAAGACTTCACCAGAGTGAATACAGAGGGTTCACCACAAGATGTAAACCATTGGTGAGCCTCAAAAACAGGAAGGCCAGATTAGAGTTTGCCAAACGACATCTAAAAAAGCCTTCACAGTTCTGGAACAACATCCTATGGACAAATGAGACCAAGATCAACTTGTACCAGAGTGATGGGAAGAGAAGAGTATGGGGAAGGAAAGGAACTGCTCATGATCCTAAGCATACCACCTCATCAGTGAAGCATGGTGGTGGTAGTGTCATGGCATGGGCATGTATGGCTGCCAATGGAACTGGTTCTCTTGTATTTATTGATGATGTGACTGCTGACAAAATCAGCAGGATGAATTCTGAAGTGTTTCGGGCAATATTATCTGCTCATATTCAGCCAAATGCTTCAGAACTCATTGGATGCCGCTTCACAGTGCAGATGGACAATGACCCAAAGCATACTGCAAAAGCAACCAAAGAGTTTTTTTAAGGGAAAGAAGTGGAATGTTATGCAATTGCCAAATCAATCACCTGACCTGAATCCGATTGAGCATGCATTTCACTTGCTGAAGACAAAACTGAAGGGAAAATGCCCCAAGAACAAGCAGGAACTGAAGACAGTTGCAGTAGAGACCTGGCAGAGCATCACCAGGGATGAAACCCAGTGTCTGGTGATGTCTATGCGTTCCAGACTTCAGGCTGTAATTGATTACAAAGGATTTGCAACCAAGTATTAAAAAGTGAAAGTTTGATTTATGATTATTATTTTGTTCCATTACTTTTGGTCCCTTAACAAGTGGGAGGCACATATGCAAACTGTTGTAATTCCTACACCGTTCACCTGATTTGGATGTAAATACCCTCAAATTAAAGCTGACAGTCTGCAGTTAAAGCACATCTTGTTCGTTTCATTTCAAATGCATTGTGGTGGTGTATAGAGCCAAAAATGTTAGAATTGTGTTGATGTCCCAATATTTATGGACCTGACTGTATATAAATCCTGTACAACAACAATTATAAAAAAGAATTCTAATATCTTGTTCACTTGTCAATGTGGATTGCATATGACTTTTTAAAATGAAATGCTAATATCTTAAAACTATTTCCTTTACCAAGTGATACTAACTTTTACTATTTACAATTCCATCTACTCCCATGTATATATATATTTTCTTGATTGAAAATGTTTTGTTTGGTTGCCATCTAGTGACAGAAAGATGCACAGCAGATTATAGTATTCCATATGTTCAAAGTGTGTTAATCTAAAAACAATTAATCATAAGGTACTATTCGTTGTTATCACTAAACTAAGCTGCTGGAAGATTACTACAGAATTCAAAGCAAATAGCTACATATGCAGCTAAAATACAAATATGTGAGCTGGTTTAGGATTTATCATTCTATTCAGAAATTCATTAATTTCTGCTATACAAAATATTGTAGTAGACTTATGCCCTGTACAGATGATAAGAAAATTGTATAAAAATATTCACGGGACCACTGATCGAACAATTTTCTCATCATTGATGAGCAGGGTGTTTTAACCTATAACAATATTGTGAACGAAAAAATCTGCTTTAACAACAGTGAAAAATGTTGCCGTTTTGCATACGAACTACTGATTTTCTATGCGGTGGTATGACGGTCGTACGAAAAAAATCTATCCAGCGCTATCACGCATGAGCGGAAACAAAAGAGGACCCAGATGTTTATGTCCAAGGAATCTTTGTAAACACAAATGAAAAATCCAAATGTTAAAAGTAGATTGGCCTAAAGAGATAATGAAACCAGAATTCTGCATATTATATTTTATGTATCACTATTTATATATATAGTTAATGTAATAAACTATATTATACTCATTGCTGTTAATTGTTGTGTATATTGCCCGTTCTGGCAGGAAGGGCATGGCTACAAGGTCACACGCACACTGCATCACTTCCACTTGTACGGAAGACGTCAACACTACATGTTGCCTGGCGAACTATTTTTTTTAGATTGGTTAATGTGGGCCACGATTTCGACCAACAAACGAATGCCTCTCGCTCGTGATCCCCTATTGCCCGGGGCCCCATGAATTGTCAGTCTGCCCCTGTAATCAATTTACGCAGTCCCTAACCCTCAAGGGGTGTATAATAGTTACATAGTTAGTCTGGCTGAAAGAAGACAAAAGTCCATCCAGTTCAACCATAGAAAAAAAAAAGTTATAAGCCTATAACCACAGTTGATCCAGAGGAAGGCAAAAAAACCCAGCAAAGTATGATCCAATTTGCTCCTGCAGGGAAAAAAATTCCTTCCTGATCCCCCGAGAGGCAATCGGATATTCCCTGGATCTGAAGTCACTAACTTACATTCATACATACACATACTAGGGCCAATTTAGACGGGAGCCAATTAACCCACCAGCATGTCTTTGGAGTGTGGGAGGAAACTGGAGTACCCGGAAGAAACCCATGCAGGCACAGGGAGATATTTTAGCTTTGCAGCTTACAGTGTCACCAGCAATAAATCACTACACACAATGTGATCACCCATATTCACTGCCCAATGAGCATGGAGGAAACACTGTACAAATATATGTGTTTTGCTGTTTTATTTAGTTGTCTATAGTTAAAGTGACTGTGTTCCTATTTTTAAAATATGTAATAAAGTTATCTCTGTAAAGCAAACAAATAATGCTTAGCTGACTCACTGCCCATGCTGCCAAATTCCTCTGAGTTCAACGGAGTGCAAAACCTATATACTGCTATAGTAGAATATTATAGATAAAGTGGAATGAATCAGTTCAAGGCATTCAAGCCCCCTTGTCAAAAGAAAAGTTAATTTATTTATTATAGTGATAACTACTACGTAGTACGTGTAAATATGTATCTTTTGTATTAGAGGAGTTGTTTGGCTGAGGTTCATAATTGTCGTCAGATATGTGTCATCTTGCATTAACGTTGAAGATTTAAAACAAATGTTTACAGTGGTGTCACAATCCCTGTGTGGTTACTTATCTATATCCAGACAGTAATACTGCTTTCACACTGGTTCGCCTCAAAAACTCTTGAAAAATGACTAACGTTTTTGAGGAGTTTTTGAAGCCGAACATGTGACTTACTGTTTTAGCTCAAATTGGGCAGATTTGCACATTTGAATTCACTAAAAATTGCTACTAAAATATTATTTTATCAAGCGGGGTTACCCACTGACAGCTGAATGTAAAAGAAAGAATTGCCGGCAATAAAAAAATAATAAAAAAACAGCGTGGGCTTCCCCCCTCCATCCATACCAAGCTCTTAAGGTCTGGTATGGATTTTGAGGGGAACCCCCACACCAAAAAAAGAAATGTTCATGCCCCCCCCAAAAAAATCAATACCAGACCCTTATCTGAGCATGCAGCCCGGCAGGTCAGGAAAGGGGGGGGACGAGAGGGCGAACCATACCAGGCCACATGCCCTCAACATGGGGGGGTGCTTTGTGGTGGTGGCTCCCCCCCAAAGCACCTTGTCCCCATGTTGATAGGGACAAGGGCCTCTTCCCCACAACCCTTGGCTGTGGTTGTGGGGGTCTGCAGGCGGGGGGGGGCTTATTGGAATCTGGAAGTGATTCCAAGTGAGCAAGTGAGCCCCCAGATCCCCACCCATGTGAACGAGTATGGGGTACATGGTACCACTACCCAATCACAAAAAAAACGGTAGTGTGAAAAAAGAAAGGAGACAGTCTTTGACAAGTCCTTTATTAAAAGAAGGAAAATAAAAGAATGTCTCCCGAAGACAATCCAATGTCAATCACGATGCCCGCCGATCAGAAAAAAAAAAAAAAAAGAAGGCTCCAATCCCGACGTTGGCTCCCAGACATCTGACTGCTCCACTGGCTTGAGAGTTCTTAAATATGTAAAGGGCAGGGCCATAAAATATGTAAGCCCGCCTCCGTGTGACATCATTGACCCAGCATGCCCCAGTCTATGATGTCGCACGGGAGCGAGGTCACGCGGGTGATGTCACCGGGTGGTCCCACCGCTTACATATTTAAGAACTGTCAAGCCAGCGGAGCAGTCAGATGGCCGGGAGCCAGCTTCGGGAACGGCAGGCATTGTGATTGATGTTGGATCTACTTCGGGGGACATTCTTTTATTTACCTTCTTTTAATAAAGGACTTGTCAAAGACTGTCTCCTATCTTTTTTCACACAAAAGTTTTTTTTTGTGAATAGGTAGCGGTACCATGTACCCCATATTCATTCACATAGGGGGGGAGTGGGATCTGGGGGCCCCCTTGCTAAAGGGGGCTTCCAGATTCCGATAAGCCCCCCCCTGCAGCCCAGGGTTGTGGGGAAGAGGATCTTGTCCCCATCAACATGGGAACAAGATACTTTGAGGGGCAGTCCCCTCCCCGCAAAGTACCCCCCCATGTTGAGGACATGTGGCCTGGTATGGTTCAGGAGGGGGGCGGCTCTCGCTCTTTCCTCCCCCTTTTTCCTGACCTGCCGGGCTGCATGCTGGGATAAGGGTCAGGGTGTGGCTGACAGACATTCAGGAAGTGATACTGCTGCTTCCTGAATGCCTTTTTTTCTTTTTTTGACTGCTGAACAGGGTCTTTGAAGGAGTATAACGCGCCACAACCATGAGCCTACTGTTTGACTCAAAATCATGGGGCATCCCCATTCACTTGAATAATCAGGTGCAGCAACGGTGCTACATGGGGTATAATTTTTGCTGCATCACAAAGCCTTGAAGCTACGACATGTATTCAACCCTATTAAGCTGCCTTTGAAGCTTAAGTGGGGTCGCCGAGAGTGGTAAAGCTTTGACTTTATTTTAACACATTTTATAAACAAGATTATAGTTTTTATAAATATTTGGTGGTTGCTCAAAATGTGGTAAAACTAGTATTAATTTATATTCACCATAATTTCTTCTGGTATTATGAAAGTTGGAAGTTTGTGTATCTTCCTGAAGGCTTCTCCAGGCAGTGCAATCATTCTTGTGCCCAGAAGAGAGCAGCAGAGGACACAAGTTAAATGTGATATAATAATATATATTGGAACACAATACCAACTATTCAAAGTACTGATGCTTTATTTTTATAAACCCACCACAAACATCTACAAATTTCACTGTTTCCCAATTAACCACTTGCCCTCCAGAGGATTTACCCCCCCCCCCCCTTTTTCCTGACCAGGCCATTTTTTGCGATATGGCGCTACGTTACTTTAACTGACAATTGTGCGGTCATGCAACACTGTACCCACATTAAATTTACGTCCTTTTTTCCCACAAATGGAGCTTTCTTTCTGTGGTATTTGATAGCCTCTACGTTTTTTATTTTTTGAGCTATAAACAAAAAAAAGACCGACAATTTTGAAAAAAAAAATATTTTTAACTTATTGCTATAAAACATATCCAGTAAAAAAAAATTTAAAAATCAAATTTCGTCATAAATGTAGGCCAAAATGTATTCTGCTACCTGTCTTTGCTAAAAAAAATCCCAATACGTGTAAAGTAATTGGTTTACGTGAAAGTTATAGCGTCTACAAATGGTGGTATAGATACTGGAATTTATTTTTTATACTAGTAATGGCATCGATCATCGACTTATAGCGGGACTGTGGAACTGCGGCGGGCATTCTGACACTGGAGGGGGAAATGACAAACTGTCACTGACATCCCCAGTGACATCCCCAGTGACACTAATAAGTGATCAGTGCTAATAAAAAGCACTGACATTATACTAATGACACTGGGCAGGTAGGGGTTAACATCAGGGGCAATCAAAGGGAAACTGTGTGCTGTGTGTGTTTTACTGTGTTTACATACAGACCTCTCCCCATCAGTGTTCCTTGGCGATCGCCGGGTGCCTGCAGGGAATCTCCGGCTGGGACCCAGTAATCAACAGCTGAAGCCACCAATGGTGGCGCACATGCCCCCTACAAAATCATGTATATATACATGATTTTGCGCAGCCCTGCCGCCCTGTAGCAGTAGTTATACTGCTATAGGGCAGTCGGGAAGCGGTTAATACAAATTAACGAGGTGTATAACAGAACAGGGATACAAGAAAGCTGAATTAAGGTGAAGAGCACAGGGCAATTTTTAAGCAGTGAATGTGTCCTTCCCTTCTAGATTGTAAGCTCCAAGGAGCAGGGCCCTCCTAACCCTCTTGTATTGAACTGTATTGTTGCTGTATTGTCTCCCGTTATATTGTAAAGCGCTGAGCAAACTGTTGGCGCTATATAAATCCTGTATAATAATAATAATATTCTCTGCAGGTGAATTGTCCTAGGGCATGTATTTTAAATCACAGCAATTGATTGATTCATTCACCTGCAGTGAATGTTTGGTGAATTAATTGCTGTAACTTAAAGTATAACTAAAGTCAAAACCTGTTTTTATTTTTGGATAGAATAAAGAGAGTATAGAACGCCTGTCAGTTTTTTATGCTGTTTGTGCACCCATTATGGAGATTCAACCTCCCAATTTGTCCTGTATACCATAATCATTGCATGTAAATGTTGAAAAAAATCCCACATTTTGAGTTGTCATTAAAACAGGATTAGAGGGGGAGTTTTTCAAAGAGGGATTCTAGTTCTGGTGACCCTGGTGACAACCATGGATTCCCTCACTCTGGAGGGATTTCTTCTCATTTCCTGTTTTGGCTATGGCCCCAGTGGGACTTCCTCAGATTGTAAGTTCTAACAAGCAGGGCCCTCTGTTTCCTCTTGTACTAAATTTTATTGTAACTGTAATGTCCACCTTCATTTTGTAAAGCTCTGTGCAAACTGTTAGCGCAATATAAATCCTGTATAATAATAATAATAAGAATAATTGATTAAAAAATGGTTATAACCCTCCCTTACTTAGTCCAAGATAAAAAAAAAAGTTTTGCCTTTAGTTTTACTTTAACACATTGAGCACAAT
Source organism: Staurois parvus (assembly GCF_062004578.1). Lineage (NCBI taxonomy): Eukaryota > Metazoa > Chordata > Amphibia > Anura > Ranidae > Staurois > Staurois parvus. The sequence continues at coordinate 8,199,321 of NW_028318058.1, forward strand.
AAAATAAAGTAAACTATTTGTTTACATTTCTACCCAAGCACTTGCAGCTTGCAACTTTTCAATGCTGCTGGCTCCTGTTCTTTCAGTGCTGCTTCCCTGAACTTCTGGTTCAGGGAAGCAGCTAACAGGAAAGAGCTAACATTGGACAATGGAGTCTCCAGACAGTCTGTTAGCTTAGAGAAGGGAGGGGAGAAAGAGGGATGGGGGGGAGTGCCTTGCGATCCTTGGCTATGGGGCTGTGTGTTTCTATTGATCACACGGTGTAAGGAGACACAGCTCTAGTTGCTTCATGCAAGGGTGGCTCCATAGGATGCTACAAGAGAAAGGAGCCACCCTGAAATAGGAAACTTGTGGCAGTAACCATTACACCAGCTTAAACTGGAACAGAGGAAAAGGTTATAAGACAAAGAAGCTGCATATTGAGTAAGTGATTAAAAGAGTAGGGCTTCCCCCCCCCCTTTTTATACTTACCTATGTGGATGCAGCATTGGTCCGATACTGTATCTGTTCCCCACTGGCTCTAAGGATGTGAACTCAGCAATCAGACGATCACTGATCGCTGAGTTCTAATAGCCGATCTGTGCAGAGAGCAGGACTGTCAGTCACCGTTGTCTGCTCTGCCCCCACCAGGGTTCACTGGTGCGCTGGGCTGTGGAGGAGGACAGAGCAGCTAGCTCAGGCTCTCACCACATCACTGACAGGCTGAGCCAGGTGCTACTACAGACTCTGGGGTGTAAGCCAACTTTGAGGGATGTCAGCCGACAGCAGACTTCAGCCCACTGTCAGCTAAAAATGGGCCACAGGAGTGCAGAACGAACTGTACTCCTGTGATGCAGAGGAGAAGTACAGTCAAAAGAGCTTTGCCTGTACTTCTCCTTTAAATCAGCTAGTGAAAGCACTTAAATTGGAGTTTCAGTGAAAATGAAAAAAAATAAAAGTCAGCAGCTACAAAAACTGTAGCTGCTGACTTTTAAAAAACGGACACTTACCGTCCCTCAATCCTGCAGTGTCCTCACTATGGCTAGTTTCACCAGCCATCTTCTCTCCCTGGCGCCAGCATCTTCAGTGTGGGCACCTGGCTGTGACGGCTGGTGGCTTCAGAGCCGGGTGCCCACTGCACATGTTCAAGTAGTGCTGCGCTTGTGAATGGCCCCGTAATCTTCTGGGACCTGTCACGTCTCCCAGAAGACTACAGGGAGGGAGGGGGAAGGACAACTACCGCTTCTGATCCCCTAGGAGATCGCAGCAGAAGTGGGAGCGGTTACCTGTCAGTTTACCACACTCCCCAAAGGTGCCAATCCTTAACAGGGAGCGGGGGACCAGTCCTTAAAGTGGAACTTCCCCTTCTGGGTGGAGTTCCACTTTAATATCACTTTCGGTAGAGGCAATAATGAAATCATATCTAGAAAAAAATGCAACTTTACTAAAAGAAAAACAGACCTGGTCTGTTGCTCAGTGGTCCAAAGTCCTCTTTTCTGATGAGAGCAACTTTTGCATCTCATTTGGAAACCAAGAAGCCAGAGTATGGAGGAAGAATGGAGAGGCACACACTGCAAGATGCTTGAAGTCCAGTGTGATGTTTCCACAGTCTGTGTTGATTTGGGGAGCCATGTCATCTGCTGGTGTTGGTCCACTGTGCTTCATTAAGTCCAGGGTCAACCCATCGTCTACCAGGAGATTTTGGAGCACTTCATGCTTCCTTCCACAGACGAGCTTTATGGGGATGCTGACTTCATTTTCCAGCAGGACTTGGCACCTGCCCACACTGCCAAAAGCACCAAAACCTGGTTCAATGACCATGGGATTACTGTGCTTATTTGGCCAGCAAACTCGCCTGACCTGAACCCCATAGAGAATCTATGGGACATTGCCAAGAGAAAGATGAGAGACATGAGACCGAACAATGCAGAAGAGCTGAAGGCTGCTATTGAAGCATCCTGGTCTTCCATTTCACCTCAGCAGTGCCACAGGCTGATAGCTTCCATGCCACGCCGCATTGAGGCAGTAATTGCTGCAAAAGGGGCCCAAACCAAGTACTGAGTACATATGCATGCTTATACTTTTCAGAGGTCCGATATTGTTCTATGTACATCCTTGTTTTATTGATTACATGTAATATTCTAATTTTCTGAGATTGTGAATTTGGGGTTTTCATGAGCTGTAAGCCATAATTATCACAATTATGACAAATCACAGCTTGAACTATCTTGCTTTGCATGTAATGAGTCTATCTCATATATTAGTTTCGCCTTTTAAGTTGTATTACTGAAATAAATGAACTTTTGCACCATATTCTAATTTTTCAAGTTTCACCTGTGTATATATATATATATATATATATATATATATCCTGTAGTTATAGATCTCACATATCCCTCCCTGCAACCTTCAGACAGACAAGAGGACCAGGAAACAGGATGTGATGCAGCAGGAAAACATTTACATGAGAACAGATGTAGTCACCTCTTGTATCTGGAGCTGTCAGACTTGTTGCCATAGCTGATATCTTATTTACCTCCAGGTGTGGTAGTAAATCCTACTATGAGATGTCAAGTACTGCAAACAAGAAAATGATGGTTGAGGGTAAATGGGTTATTCAGGGGATCCACCGGTCCTGCAATCTGTGAAGTAGGTATTTTTAAATTCCTTATTATAAAATACAGAACAAACCGCATCAGTAACAGAAAGAAGGTTAGGTTTCACACAATTAGCACATTGTCAGGATGATGGCTAGACATGAGTGATGTTCTGTCTATATGTATTTTATTCTGTATCGATTCTGTATCTGTATCTGTATTCTGTATACTAATGTCATGATGTATGCTGAAATCTTGTGGTTGGTTTCAAGCCACTACAACTTGATAACTTAATTGATTTCCTATCCTCTCCTACTGTTTAGTGCTAGTTACCTCAGTCCAAGCTAGAGCCTCCTTATTTTTTTCATGCTCCCTCAGTCAATGTTTGTTCTTTTCAGAGACAGGGCTTATGAAAGTTATTGGGGTTGATTAGTAAAGGCAGGGCAAAAAGACTATACACTTTCCAATTGCACTCATTTTCACCAGAGCTTAATGAAGGTGGTGAAACTCTGCTAATTTCCATCATTCAATCCTGTGCAAGCAAAAATACTATTTTTTAATTTCCTTGCACCTGATTGGGTAGTCTTTACAGTGAAGCTTCACCACATTCAGTAAGCTCTGGGAAAAATTAGTGCAACTGTACTTGCAAAGTGCATAATCTGTTCAGAAATGCAAGCATCTGTCTGCCAGGGCACAGTGATTGTTATTGAAGTGACACTAAAGCTGACCATGCTGTGGCGAGGTACATTGAAAGTGCAGTGCTTCAAGCAGATTAAAGGTATGAAAACTTTGGGAGAAAAAAAAATGTGCCAAACATTGATAGGACAGCAGGAGGAAATATATGGGGACAAACGTTAAAAATCGGGTGGAAGTCCATCTTAACAAGCAGAGTATTAGCCCATTATTCTTTATAACTGTGCTGTGAGGATGGCAGCCCAAGTTCCATCCAGCTTTACAGTTTGAGGATTGGTTACATTCCCCGAATTACAATAGTAGTTATTCCACTGCTGGAAAGTGTCCACATCTCTCAAAATAAGTTACCCTTCCAAACATTACTGTAATTCCAAGTAACTATTTCCTGGGAAAATTGACCTAATTCACCATAGAATCACCTCTTGGTGGCAGCATTAGGCCACTAAATTGGTAGCTTTGCAAAACCTATTTAAAGGAGAATTCTAGAAAATATAATAGAAAAAAGAAAATACAGAAGGAAGTATAGCTGACCGTACACTAGCAGATTTTCAAACAAATGTTCGTACATTCTTACATTCTGCAATATTTTCATAACACTTATCTTTGGATTGCTCATCAAAAACAGCCTGGAGTGCAACGGTAGCATTAGCTTAGTTCTTTCGATGCAAGTGCTCTCTACTTCCTTTCTCTGCTGTTTCATGAATATAATTACTTTAGCTATGGAAGTCTATGGTCCAAAATTTGCAGCACCCAATTCCATTTATAAAATAGCAGGTAGATCATTAACTGCTTGCGGACTACCCGCTCGTAATGTACAGTGGACAGGCGGCTCGTACAGGCACAACGATGTACCTGTACATCACTTCCTGTTTCTGGGTACATGGGGTGTGTAGCATGATATAGAAATAGCGCAGTGCTAAATAGCAAAAAATGGCCTGGTCAAGAAGGGAGTAAAACCTCCTGTATCTGAAGTGGTAAAGAGCAAATCGCCTAGAAGCATCAAGCTAATGGCACCAATGTGCTTGCTCTTGGTGGAATTTTAGGAAAGCCATATCTCAGATGTTGTGTTGCATTCCTCAGGGTCTCCGGCACTGAAGATCTTCACACTGTGCCATCCAACTTCCCTTTCTGTGTAAAGCATGGGATTGTAGACCACATACAGCACACCCTTAACCACAACAATAACCAGCACAACATAAATGAGAAAAGTTAAGGAAGTGCATATTGGAAAATAATTCTATTGGGGTTAAAAACAATCATTTAAAACCAAATAAAAACTATTACATTTTGTTTAAAATATTAACCATGAACAAACCAAACTTTTAAATTAATAACAAACACCAAGGCTCAGTCACCAAGACTCAAGCTACATGCACAATCCATTAAAGTATTTAATCACACTGTCCACCCACAAATGTGAGCGACAATACCCCCAGCAAAGAATAACTGTGACTAAGGCCCTTTACAGGCAGGACAAACCCATCAGTGGATTCACTTGCTCAACGATCTCTCCGCTGATCCCCGCTGAGTAAGTGGATGACAGGTTTGTTTCTCGCTCCGCTACTGCAGAGCGGACATGGCCACATAGACACTGTTTTCTATGGGACAGTCGGACTGTCATGCAAACCGATCCAACAGACAGAAGGGGAATCCCACGCCATCTGTTTTTAGTGTACAGGATCGGATCAGATGCCGGCAGGTGTCAGCGGACGCATGTCCGCTGACACCCGTCGGTCCATAAAGGGCTATGGATGGTCCAATCAGGTCCGCCTGAATAACTGACAGGCAGACCCGATCGGACTGAAAGTGTGAAAGACATCTCAACTTCATTGAAGATCCATCTGCTGACAGAAGTTCCAGAAGTACATATCTTTAAAGATGAGCCGAATATGTGTAGTCAGGTTTTCCCTTAAAAAGTCCATAGCCAATCATGCGTTGATGGGAAGCTAGCATATCTGCCTGGTGAAAGCTGATAGTAAACATTCTGCTTGGAGATAGCTAATAAGGGGAACCTGAAACAGACAAAAAGTAGAGCCAGAAAACTGCCAGATACAAAAATCCCTAGCAACAGCCTTAATTAACTTCAGGTGGCTAAAAAGAGGGGTGACAGGGGTTTGCCATCTCATGGGGCCACTTGGTAATCTTTGTGATCCTAACAGACCCTCTCCAACAGGAGTTGTCTTTTGTTTACAGCTAAATTCTCATGATCTAACATTAATGGTACATCAAACAGAGACAGTGGTACATCTCGATAATACACAGTTGGTAGGCCTGGGAGAGAACAACATAAATTTAAACAGAGCAATCTCTAAAACATATGAAAAAAGTTCTGGATGGTAGGAAGTATTAAAAGCAGAATTCTGGGCAATTTTTCTTTCTTTTTCCCATGCAGTGGGGCTGTGTCGGCACTGCATGGGTTAACATCTCGATTTGTCCACGGGTGAACACAGAGCCTATACTCATTTGATCTTTTGATCCTTTGGAAAATGGCGCTCCCCCACGTCCAGCAGTGGACTGTTCCTGCCATCCTCACATCCAGATCTGGTCTATGTGCGTGATGACATCAGGAACAATCCACTGCACAGGACCACTAGAGCGCAGAGGGCAGGAGCAGCAAGGACTGGGCTTGTGCTGGTAGGATCAGCGGATTAGTTGAGTATATCTTAGCTCTCCGATCCCCTAGACAAAAACGAGCTGTTAACCCATGCAATGCAGACACAGCCCCACTGCATGGGAAAAAAATTCTCGGATTTCTTCTTTACAATTTGAGGAGACAATCCCTAAAGATAGGATGCCTGTTGATATTTCATTCTTTAAAGTCCAATTGATTCCTTGTTTCATTACTCTGATGCTTTCAGGCTCCATTAAAAGTAAAGTATGTGTAGGTCTTTTAAGGCTGCATTCACACTTGAGCATTTTGTAGCTTGAAGCTCAAAGCTCCAAAAAAGCTCAAAATTAAAAAATCAATTGTTCTCTATGGTGCCTGTTCACACCTGATCCCGCAAACAGGCACCATAGCAAACAATTGATTTTTTAAAGTTTGAGCGATTTTGGAGCTTCAAGCTACAAAACACTCAAGTGTGAATGCAGCCTTATGAGCTAGTGCTGCAGACTAATAATAAACTGCCCTCTGCTGGCAGCACATTGAAAACATGGATCACTGCTCTTCCACACACACACACACACAGCACACCAGTCCAGAACTGCTGTTCAACACTTCCCCCGCACAGTATTCCAATTAGCAATGCTGAACAAGGATCATGTATATAGTTTATTGGAGCCCTGTTCAGGGAACGTCCTGGACCACTGGGGATGCGGACCACTGCTCTCTGTGTCAGAGCAATATTCTAAGGCAGGTTTATATGGGGCTGCAGCAACAGCATAAAAAGAAAAACTACTTATTTGGCAGCCTGACTCATTAGACCTTTACTGGTTGCATTGTTGATCTTTCTATATGCTAATTTCCTAGATTTTATACAGTTTCAAGAACTTCAGTCCTTTCTGAGTCACTGAATCAGGGTAGATTTCAGGAGTTTAGATTGTGCACAAACTTACCAGGTTGCATACTTTTTCAAGGTCAAAAGCCAGAGACAAACAGGCAACTATTACTTGGTCAACCCAACCTACTCTTTTCTAGCTTTTCTCAGGTCTTTTCTTATGTCAATGGTTTAAGCCTCCATACATAGATCGAAATTCGCCCGGTCCCTGCAGAACCGGCCAAATTTTGACCCGTGTATGGGCAGACTGATTATACCCAACTTGATCCATCGATCATCTTGGATACAACCAGCCTGTTGGATTTTTTTACATGTTACATTGTGTTTTACAATTACTGCCAGCAGCTTTAGCCACTAGCATTAATCATTGTGTTCTGCTGGCCGGGAAGGCTCCTTGCCATCAGAACACAATAGTGCTGCCGGGGGGCAACCCCTCATCAACACTGTGTTGATGGGAAAATTGATCAAATTTTTTTTTTTTTCTTCTCGTGGTGGAAAGAAAGAAAATCAAATCATCTATATGTTTTCCCCATTAAAAAAAACGCAGTGGCACACAGGTAGACAGAAGCAATGTATATTTTGTCTTTGCAAAGGAAGATTTAGTTAGAGTTTGAAAAACAAATATTAGATAGATAATATTGTAATTTGAAGATAATTATTGTGGATATATTTCTAAGAAAGCATGTCAGTTTTACAAAAAAGCAGACATGTCATACACAAACTGTCATAGACAAGTATTCAGGGATCGCAAAAGGTTTCAGTGTAGTGAGGATTTCTTTTCTATCCTTTGTTTTGAATTTACTTTGTTTTTCAAAATGATTGTGGATTCAGCATTGTCTAAAGAGTGTTAACTGGCAGATGAAAGAGCAAGAGATAGCTCCTTACCTTTCCAAAGGGCCATCAGGCTGAGATTAGCAGGCTCAGTTCATAAAAACCGGGTTACACATGACTGCACAGCTTCATCTACTGAGTTCAGTATGTATACTGCAGTAAGTAACAAAAGTGATTAAAAATGGGTTTTGGTTTTATGATAACATGAAATATTTCAAAAGTTATACCATTCAACAAATGTATTTTTTCTAAGTATTGGCTCTCTGCCCAGAAATGAAAAGGATGAGCTAGTTTATGTATATATATTATAATGTATTCAAAACACATCCATAGTGAAAGGTACTACAGCTTTGGAGGAGTCATAAGACTAAGGATATTTTCTTCTTAGAATGGTTGCTTGGCTCTATCAGCAAGCTTACTGAATACAAAGTCTTAACACACACCTCATTTTCAACATTTTAAAAGAAAGATCCTGCTTAAAGGTGTAGTATAGCCAAAGTTTTTTGGCTGTACGTCTCCTATGGGTTACAGTAGTGCAATTAGTTATACACTCCTCTGACCTGTTTTCAGCAGGCTGACATCACAGAGCCAGTCCAGGCTCTGAAAAGATCCTGACTGTATCCACCCAGAAGACTGGACCAGCAGCCGCTCCCGTCAGTGCTCCAGTGAGAGATGGAGGGCCAGAGCAGAGAGCTGGTGACTGACAGTTATGGCTCTCTGCTCTAAGCAGAGAACTGTGCGGTGATGGTGTGTGATCAATCAGTTCTCTGTACAGAGCCGGCAGAGGACAGATGCAGCATCACAGGTGATTATAATGTTTTCTTTTTTTCTAAAGCCTATATTTCTCTTATATTTTTGACACCTGGGGGGAGATTTACTAAAACTGGAACACTGAGACTCTGGCAGCTGTGCACGGTAGCCAATCAGCTTCTAACTTCAGCTTGTTCAATTAAGCCTTGACAATAAAACCTGGAAGTTGATTGGTTTCTAAGCAGACCTGCACCAGATTTTTCACACTCCAGTTTTAGTAAATCTCTCCGTAGGGGTCTATTCACACCATCCCAACTGCCTTGTGCTCTATTTAATGCATCTTCACTGGTGTGTTTTGTAGGGTTAATCTAATACATTGTTGCAAGGTATTGCACACTTTACTTTTTATTTACTTTACTATTTTTTTTAATTGATTATAAAAAACACACTTAATTCAAACAAGCTGTATTTTTATGCAACACACACCAACACACCTGTATGGTATAAACAGGGCACTGTGTCTTTGCTTTGAAGCCATGTTGATAAATGCTGACAAACACAGCTCAATGCGCCTGACGTGAAAGACAGGTAGACAGATAGTAAGAAATGGAGTCAATGACAGGACCAAGAATTACAGTTCTATCTATCTATCTAGTCATATCCAAACCTTGGTGATTGCATGGACCATCACTCATAAGCAACTTTTTCCATGAATTCTCTTAGCAATTATTTTACAGGGTAGGTTGCCAGGTCTTTCCCCAACCCCTATCATGCAGGAGATCCCACATGGCCAGGGATGAAACTAGAACAATTTAGACAGGAGCCAATTAACCTACCAGCATGTCTTTGGAGTGTGGGAGAAACCAGAGTACCCAAGGAAACCCACACAAGCACAGGGAGAACATGCAAACTCCATGCAGGAGGTGCCATGGTTGGGAATTGAACCCATGTCCCATTTACTGCACAGCAGACGTGCTAAGCCACTGTGCCACCAGAACTACAGTTATGTGACCCTAAATTTACACTGTAACCTTGTGCCATGAAATCCATGTTAAATCCACTGATCACAGCTGTAATGCTTTGCATGCTCCAAAGCACAAAAAATAATAAATGCACCCATTAAAAAAATGTATTTATTATTTTTTTGCACTGGAGCCTGCAAAGCATTACAACTGTGATCAGTGGATAGTGGGTGCACAACTCAGACTCCTGCAGACTATTCAAGGTACAGACCTTCAATAATGGGGCTAGTGAAAATATAAATAGACTTTCAATGCAGTGACATCACTACACTTCTGCCCCATTGAGATCTAAAAGTCCCTCTGCCATGGTGTGCTATGTAGTTTTTCCTTCACAGACCCTGGGCAGAGCCACACACAGCTGCCCCATATTCAAAAATACACAGGGAGCTCAAGGGAGAAGTTCAGTAAGGGGGCAGTTTAGGGGAGGGGGACTGCAAACTTAAGACTTATTTATGGGTATAATATGGTTAGAAAGGTGGACATAGCCTTTAAGGGGTCACTCTGCTGTTTACTCTGCTTGCAATTGGGAGAACTAAGCACCTTTGGCCTGTGGGGGAAACACAATTAAGGACCCTTTCATAGCAGGGGCAAAAGAAAGCATACTATGTAAAGAGTAGACAGTAACAAGTGGGAATAGTGAACAGTGGGTGTTCCTGGATGAATATGCAGTAGATTGGCTAGGAACCAACATGGAGTGGTGTTTTACTCTGTATATCCCTGCTGTTTGCTGTGGTTCCATCCTCCAATCTGTACTTAACTGCCAAGTCTGGTATGGGAAGGAGGATGGAACCCCAGCATGTGGCAGATGACACAGACATCTGACTCATGGAAGTTCGGTGACAGTTGCAGTGCTGGAACAAAAAAAAAGCAGGAGGCACAGACAGTTGGAGAGGTAAGTATAAAGCTGCATTCACATGGATGCATGGTTGTGGATAGTTTGCTGTATTCAGAAGCAGTGCATACAAACAGACCATGAAAATGCTGACCCTGGACAAACACTGGCTGTGTCCAGGGCCGTAGGAAGCTCTATTATCATGTAACACACAGAAGAACAGTTACATGTCAACAGCGATGGTGCTGGCCATTGATTTGTACACTGTACTAATCTTACAACCCCAGCTGACAGTGGCTGCTGGTTTCACACAGAGTGTGAAGGCAGCATTTAGTATTGCTGGCAAGGATCGCCTCTCCTTTTCAACCTGACAGGGTTGCTTTAAGCACAGTTTTTGTTGGTTTGTAATTTAATTGTTTTTTTATTTACTCAAATCTCCTATGCAGTTAGTTCTAAACTTACATTTACAATAGCTCAGCACTTTAGCCCAAATCTACAATCCTTAATTAACCAACTCCAACAATCACCCATTAAGACATATGGTATGTATAAATAACATCCCATTGGGATATACACCAATAAGCCTGAAATGATAGTTGCTGATATTGTTAGTTTTTCAAAGGAGTTAGGTCAAGAGCAATAAACAATGTTAATCTGACAATTTATCTGCTATTGAGTGTCACTAGAAAATACCATGTAGTTGAGCCATGATATAATGAATATTCCTTTCTTTCTGTCTCTATATCAATGTATTACTGGCACTGTGGTAGAAGTAATTATTGAAATGTAATAGGAAGGCAGCTTTCATGGTTTCCCACACAAATACCTTTTTTTCCCAAGGATGGACATGAAGATGGAGAATGACAGCTTTACTGAGATTTTTGAGACAGAAACAGTATTACAGGTACACCAAAGCTAAAGATGTGAAAGGCTTTTCACAGAAGAAAAACTTGTTACCGTTTTTAGAGCAGCAAACTCATCCCAGATTCTCTTACTTTATAGGTTATCTAAACCCAAGAACAATGTAAAACATTTACCAGTTTTTATAGTACATGTGGTGGATGCACTAGTTATATTTTTCAGGCTGAGAAAATTGTAGCACCCTCCTAGTTAGGTGCTAGGGTCTGTATAGTTAGGATAAGTATAGCTGTGTTTCTCTGCTTAACGGAGAGATTGTTAGATAAATTCATTTGGTATTCTGCTTAACATAGTGCTGTAATTGATTAGTCTGCTCATGAAGCTCTGATGCTGCTTACGTTTGTCTTGAGCGCCACCTGCCTATGAAAGCTATGACAGTACGTAGGTAGGGCTAAGCAAATGAACAGCATGAATATGGATACAGCCCAAACCAATTGCAGGGGACTGTGGCCCCACTGCATGCTGAGAGTGGTATTTATGTTCTGTGAGCACCAAGCCTGGCTGGAGGCAGGCTTGCCTCACCTGGCACTTGCGGCCATGCGGTCTTAGGTGGGCAACCTGAGGGCCTGGAGCTAGAAAGAATGACCCTGGCTCTTCAGTTGACTGAGGGGAGCTGTCTGCCAAGGATCTGTCTGGTATCACTGAAGGGTGTCACTGGGAAGATTGGAAGGAGGCTGCCATTCTGTCCTTGGGCATTGTGAGTACAGACATTGAGAGGTCTTGGGGGCTCTGTGTGCTTTGCTACTCCCTCTGATGATTGATAGTCAGCAGGGGTCTGAGAAAAGGGAACTCGGGCTGGTGTTCTGAAGAGCTTGCTACTGCAAGGGACTTTCCTTAATCTAAACTTGTTGCTATAATCTAAAGAGAAGTCTTCTATCTGCCTTCTGCAAGGACTTCAACAGTACTTAACTTAACAATACTTAAGAGATCAGTCAGACGCCCTCGATGTGAACAGTTCTAACTTTGGAGTATTCTATTAAAATCCTCAATCTCTATCCTCAATCCTACAATAAAACTCCAAAACCAAACACACCCTAGACTGGTCATTGGAGACAACAAAGTGTGTGTGCACCTGGTTGTGGAAAATACTTTGTGCCTGGCTGTGGGGCAAAGCAAGGGGAGACCTGGGCAAAAATACAAGCAGCTCCTACGGGTAGCGCTGAAACATTTTCAGAAAGTACAGAAAATACCGGATAATTTTGCCAGAAACACAGCATCCCTGTTACATCTTGTGAGCTGCACTGAAGGTTGTCTTCCTTCCTAAACTAATTACTCTTCTCTAAACAACCACTTTCCCTGCCACATATAATAAAGATGAAGACATGAGGATATGTTTGTAATCCACATCAGTAGATCAGTCTGGGTGACAACAATGGCTTCCTCCACTTAATAGAGGAGTGAGTGAATGTAGCCACCCAGGGACAGCATGGGCTCTTTCAGATAGGGGGTAATGCTTTTAGCCCTCAAAAAGTAACCTGCGACAGATTGCTTTCCAGAGGCTGGTATAGCAGTGGCTGGCAGGCATTCAGGAGGCTTTACTGCTGCCTCCTAATGCCGTTTTTTTACATTGCAGGACCACATCACAACTGCGAAACAAGCTTTTGGCTCTTGGTTGTGGTGAAACTCCATTGATCTCAATAGTCAAATTTGACAGAAGGTGCCCCTTGCCAAACTTGGCAAGCCAAGTTAAAATTGCTGTGGCCCCACCATGTATACAGCCCTGTCAGGATGTAATGTTTGAATACAAGGGGGGCAGCATAACCCCCCCCCCCCCCCCCCCCCGGCACCAGCGTGAGAGCCTAACATGTGCAATTCACAGGATTACCAGATGAAAATAAAGGGCAATATATATATAAAATATCACTGAAAATTTATGCAGTGCTTTACATCTTTCACTGTTTTCCTACCATATGATTAATTGGTGCTTACAAGTCCTGCTCATTAGCTTCTTCTGCCTCTAGTTCCACACTCTTTTGTTAAGAGTTCCGATGTCATATTGGCAGTTCCACTACTACACAGCAAGATGTTAAGATGATTAGTGGTACACATACACTTTGATTATCTTTGTGCCCCCCCATGCTCTTTCTATTTTTCCAATTGGTTCCTCTTCTGGAGCTCTGTCATTCAATTCAGTTACAAGGCGCCAATGTATCAGGAAATCCCTTTTCACTCATCTCCTAGTTGTTTTTTTGCACTTTCATACTTTTTTTTTTACTTTCAGCTAGGTTAAAAAAACACACAAATACAAAACAAAAAAAGTATATATATATATATATATATAGACATCACTAACCTGATCAATGACTGTTTTTGGTAGAAATGATATTTCTACATGGCAAATAATTTACTAGCAGGTGTAGTAGAGTAATAGAAATCCAACAGACCCAACAGTCATGACATACATGCTGCTGATTCTGTGTAATTGAATCACTAATTGAAAGGGGCATGTTCAAAATAATAGCAGTGTGGAGTTCTATTAGTGAGGTCATTCATTCTTTTAATAACAGGTGGCAATTATTGCCCTTATTTAAGGAAGGAAGGCAGCAAATGTTGTACATGCTGGTTACAGTGCATTTCTCTCTGAAATTCTGAGGAAAATTAGTTGTTCCAGACATTGTTCAGAAGAACAGCGTACCTTGATTAAAAAGTTGATTGGAGAGGGGAAACATATTAAGAAGTGCAGAAAATGATAGGTTGCTCAGCTAAAATGATTGCAAATGCTTCAAAATGGCAACCAAAACCTGAAAGACGTGGAAGAAAGCGAAAAACTACCATTCGAAAGGATAGAAGCCAAAATGGCAAGGACTCAGCCAACAATCAGCTCCAGGAAGATAAAAGAAGGTCTAAAGTTACCTGTGAGTACTGTTACAATTAGAAGACGCCTATATGAAGCCAAGCTATCTGCAAGAAGCCCCTGCAAAGTCCCACTGTTGAAAAAAAGACGTGCTGAAGAGGTTACAATTTGCCAAAGAGCACATTGACTGGCCTAAAGAGAAATGGCACAACATTTTGTGGACTGATGAAAGTAAGATTGTTCTTTTTGGGTCTAGTGGCCAGAGACAGTTTGTCAGACGACCCCCAAACACTGAATTCAAGCCACAGTACACTGTGAAGACAGTGAAGCATGGTTGCACAAGCATCATGATATGGGGATGTTTCTCATACTACGGTGTTGGGCATATTTATCGCATACCAGGGATTATGGATCAGTTTGAATACATCAGAATACTTGAAGAGGTCATGCTGCCTTATGCTGAAGAGGAAATGCCCTTTAAATGGGTGTTCCAACAAGACAACGACCCCAAACACGCCAGTAAACGTGCAACATCTTGGTTCCAGACCAACAAGATTGACGTTATGGAGTGGCCAGCCCAATCCCCGGATCTTAATCCAATAGAAAACTTGTGCGGTGACATCAAAAATGCAGTTTCTGAGGCAAAACCAAGAAATAGAGAAAAACTGGAATGTAGTCCAATCATCCTGGGCTGGAATACCTGTTCACAGGTGCCAACAGTTGGTTGACTCCATGCAACACAGATGTACAGCAGTTCTTAGAAACAGTGCTTATACAACTAAATATTAAGTGATTCAAAGGAAAGCAAAATCTTCAAACATTTTTCAGTTTATATAGTGAATGTTTGAGTTTGTAAAGAAGAATACAAACACTGCTATTTTTTTGAACAGTCTAATATTCACTTTTCTTCAGTTTTTTTAGAGGAACAACACAAATTTGATATATTTTTCTTCATGTTTTGATTTGGAATACAATGTGTAGTGTTCCCAATGTATTTGTGTGTATGGAAATAAAAGCTATTAGAAGGATTTTGAGCTTTATTCACTTTTTTCAACACACTGCTATTATTTTTAACACAACTGTATATATATATACTGTGTATATATATAGTATATACACTATATTGCCCACACTTTGCAGTTATAACAGCTTCAACTCTTATATGTATATTTACACACACACACACACACTATATTGCCAAATGTATTGGGCTGTCTGCCTTTACATGCACATGAACTTTAGTGGCATCTGAATCTTAGTCTGTAGGGTTCAATATTGAGTTGGCCCACCTTTTGCAGCTATAACAGCTTCTACTCTTCTGGGAAGGCTGTCCACAAGCTTTAGGAGTGTGTCTATGGGAATGTTTGACCATTCTTCCAGGAGCGCATTTTTGAGGTCAGGCACAGATGTCGGACAAGAAGGCCTAGCTAGCAGTCTCCACTGTTATTCATCCCAAACGTGTTCTATCAGGTTGAGGTCAGGACTCTGTACAGGCCAGTCAAGTTTCTCCACTCCAAGCTCGCTCATCCATGTCTTTATGGACCTTGCTTTGTGAACTGGTGTGCAGTCATGTTGGAACAGGAAGGGGTCATCCACAAACTGTTCCCACAAATTTGGGAGCATGAAAATGTCCAAAATGTCTTGGTATGCTGACTACTTAAGAGTTCCCTTCATTGGAACTAAGGGACCAAGCCCAACCGCTAAAGAACAACAATCTCACACCATAACACCCCTCCACCAATCTTTTCACTTGGCACAATGCAGTCAGGCAAGTACCGTTCTCCTGGCAACCGCCAAACCCAGACGCCTCCATCAGATTGCCAGACAAAGAAGCATGATTTGTCACTCCTGGGAATTAGAGTCCAGTGGCGACGTGCTTTACACCACTGCATCCGACACTTTGCATTGCACTTGGTGATGTTAATCTTGAATGCAGCTACTCAGCCATGGATGCCCATTCCATGAAGCTCCCTATACACTGTTGTGCTAATCTGAAGGCCACACAAAGTTTGGAGGTCTTTAGCTATTGACTCTACAGACAGTTGGCA
Source organism: Staurois parvus (assembly GCF_062004578.1). Taxonomy (NCBI): domain Eukaryota; kingdom Metazoa; phylum Chordata; class Amphibia; order Anura; family Ranidae; genus Staurois; species Staurois parvus. Next base: position 8,215,282 of record NW_028318058.1, read on the forward strand.
ACTTCTGAACACTGTGCACTTCAGCATGCGCTGACCCCACTCTTTAATTTTACATGGCCTACCACTTTGTGGCTGAGTTGCTGTTGTTCCCAGTTGCTTCCACTTTATTATAATACCACTAACAGTTAACAGTGGAATATTTGGTAGCAAGGAAATTTCACGGATGGACTTATTGCACAGGTGGCAACCTATTACGGTACCACGTTTGAATTTACTGAGCTCCATTCTTTCACAAATGTTTGTAGAAGCAGTCTGCATGCCTCAGTGTTTGATTTTATACACCTATGGCCATGGAGGTGATTGGAACACCTGAATCCAATGATTTGGAGGGGTGTCCCAATACTTTCGGCAATACAGTGTATAAATATATACTGTGTGCATATCTATTAGGCAAGTTGTATTTTTGAGGATTAATTTAATTATTGAACAAGTACTCTCGGTCAATCTAAAATGTTAATAAACCTCAAACACCCTTAGAAGAATATCTACGTGTGCACAATTATTGGACAACTGTTAGTGTGCAGAATTATGCAACTAAATGAAAAATAAACATTTTCCAATCTCACTTGTTTATTTTCTTCTGTTAAAGTGAGAATAATAAACAACTCAAAATTTACAAACAAACATTTCTGACATTTAAAAAAGAAATCAGTGACCAATATACCCACCCTTCTTTTCAATAATAGCCATAAGCCTTCCACTTATGGAATCTGTCTGTTTCCTGATCTGTTGTCAATCCACTTTTTGTGCAGCAGCAACCACAGCCTCCAAGACACTGTTCAGAGAGGTGTACTGTTTTTCTTTACCGTAAACCATTTAAGAAGGACCCACAAGTTCTCAATAGGGTTTAGATCTGGTGAAGAAGGGGGCCATGTCATTATTCCTTCATCTTTCAGGCCTTTACCTGGATAACCATGCAGTACAGTACTTCAATGCACGCAATGAAGCATTGTCCTGCATAAATATCATGGTCTTCTTGAAAGATGCAGACTTTTTCCTGTACCACTGCTTGATTAAAGTGTCCTCGTAAAACTGGCAGTTGGTTTGGGAGTTGATTTTGAGTCCATCTTCAACTCAAAAAAGTCCAACTAGCTCATTTTTATTAATACCAGCCCATACCAGTACCCCAGTCGAAGTGGTGCCCATTACTGATCCAGCCATGGGCCCATCTATCTGGTCCGTCAAAAGTCACTCTCATCTCATCAGTCCATAAAACCTTTGAAAAATCTGTCTTCAGATAATTCTTGGCCCAGTCTTAATGTTTCAACTTATGTGTCTTGCTCAGTGATGGACAGGTTTCAGCCTCCCTTACTTTGGCCATGAGCCTTGAGCACTGAACATCTTCTACTTCTGGGCACTCCAGGTAGGTTGCAGTTCTGGAATATGACAGCAATGGAGGATAATTGGTTCCTGGTAGCTTCACGTTTGATTCTTCTAAAATCTTTGGCAGTTGACTATTTGCAAAAAAAAGTTTGATGGTTCTATGATCACGCCCCAATATCTTAGTAATTTCAAGATTGCTGCATCCCCCTGAAAAACTTTTTACAATTTTTGACTTTTAAGAGTCAGTTAAATCTCTTTTTTTGGCTTATTTTGCCTGAGGAAAAGAAGCTGCCTAATATTTATGCACACCTTGAAATAGGGTGTTGATTCCCTTAGGCCACACCCTCCCTCAATACATACACATCACCTGATATGCTTAAATCCAATAAGCATTCACATTTACACAGTTTGGAGTTGGTTGAACAAAATGCATAAAACTGATGATTTGGTAAAAATACTCACTTGCCTAATAATTCTGCGCACAGTATATATACAGTGTATACAGTATATATACAGTGTATATATATATATATATATATATATATATACTGTATATATAGTTTGAGTTATGGTTTAGTGTGTTTTGGGGGTAAATATACTTTATCTTGATGTATAATTTTGGTCAGCACTTCGTCTCTGCAATATACAATATACAGCTTCAAAGGGGTATTCCCTCTATCTTGTCATCCCACACTCTCCTTCCAGGATCTGTAGTAGGAGAGCATGGGAAGATGAGATTGAAGGAATTTCCTCTTTGAAACTGCATATTGCAGAGCCAATGTTTTTTATCTATAGTATATGTTATATGTAGTTATCTGATGGCGGCGGGAGCAGACATGCACTAGGAGCTCCTGCGCTCCTAGCCCCAATCCGCTGCCTTCTGGGCCGCAGCGGACCCCAGCGGGGCCCCTAAGACACTCCCGGCCCAGCCCTACCACCAGGGAAGGCTTCTGGACCTTTTCCCGGAGCTCCGGGAATCGCTGCCTACCCGCGCACCTGAAGCCGCGGCCTCAATTTTTGCCGCGGCCGAGCCGCGACCGGACCGCATCGCCGGACATCCGCCCGGACCGTCTCCGCTCTGCCCACCGGGTCCCGCCGACCTGCCTGCCTGCCCAGGGCCCTCCCCATCAGCCCTGGGTCCTCGCTGACTACCCTGGACCACCAGGAACCGGCACGGCCTCACGGTCTCCCTGGAGCCCTCCCTACTAGCTCAGGGACCACCCCAGACCACCCGCGTCCAGCCGCTGGCACCCTGCCGCCACCTCGGGGCACCCAGCATCCAACACCCAGCGGCCCGCACCCGGCGACCCTGCCTGGGAACTGCTTTGGGCCTCCCAGCACCCTGCGGGCTGCCCTGCACCCTGCACCAGCCGGCCCCAGACCAGGGACCTTTCCAGGACGCCGCCGCACCTCCGCTACCTGCACCGAGAGGGTAAGCCTCCCCTTTGGGGCACCTACCACTGAACTGCCCAAACCCTATCCAATTCGGCGAAGCCAAGCATACCACGCGGCCTTACCGCTCCCACCGACGCAGGGCCCCCAGCACCCCCAGTCGCTGGCCCACAACATCCACCTGAGGTGCTCACCTCACCCACGGACGCTGAGCCAGACTGCGACTAACCCACTCCACCTCCAGACGTCGGTCCTCACCACCTCCTGCCAACGGCCCCTCTACACCGCCTAACGCCGGTCCCTTCATATACCACCTGATGCCGGGCCCTTCAGCACCATCAGCACCTCCCGACGCCGAGTCTTCAGCGCCTGGCCCTCAACATCCGCCTGCGCCGGCTCACTTCATTCACGGACGCTGAGCCTACTACAGCTGCCAACGCCTAGCCTACTCCACCTCCAGACGTCGATCCATACCACCTCCTGACGACGACCCTTCCACTCCTCCCGACGTCGGGTCCTTCAGCACCCTCAGCGCCTCCCGACGCCAAGCCCTCAACACCTGGCCTCAACTTCTCCGGTCTCCGAGCCGCCAGCATCACCAGATGCCGCGCCTACTGCACCCCAGACGTCGCGCCCTACAACCCCTCCGCTCACCGAACCACTGCACCCACTGATGACGTGCCGCCGCACCCACGGACACCAACCTACTTCACCCGCAGACTACTACCAACCAGCTGCTATCCTTGCTGCCCTCCACTCTCCCTCTCCCCTCCCAGAAGAACTCAATAGTCTCCTCCACAGCGCTACAGACGCTCTGCTTCACCATCCCGGACCTGCACCCCCTCACCTCCCACGGCATTTTGGACACTTTGCTTTGCCATCCCTGACCAGCACCCCTTCACCCCCCTGACCTTTCCAGCACCCCGCTCACCCCAACATGCCGCCCGCGCTCCTCCTCCTCGTCCTCCTCTCCTCCATCCCTAAAACCGCCTCCCTCTACCCGCCCACCCCCACTAAGCAGCTCTATATCGCCCCCTCGCTTCTCCCCTCTCCCTATTACAGCACCCACCACCTCCTCCTGCTACTCCACTTCCCCGCTGACCCACTTGCCACCACTTCCAGACCCACACGCTCCTACACCTCCCGTTCCCATGCCACCTTCCTCACCCTCCTCCTCATATCAGCTGGGGACATCTCCCCGAACCCTGGCCCCTCACCACCTCACCCCCCCCTAGAGCCCCCCCTGCTCACGCCAGCCGACGCGACCCCCTCAACCTCATACATGTACCCCTCCTCCCCATACCTATCCCCCCTATCTCGGTTGCACTCCTGAATGCCCGTTCGGTTTGCAACAAACTTACCGCCATCCACGACCTCTTCATCTCCCGCTCCCTAAACCTCCTAGCAGTCACCGAAACCTGGGTACAGGCCACCGACTCCACTTCCCCTGCGGCACTCACCCATGGAGGTCTCATCTGGACCCATTCGCCAAGACTGAGCGATCGCAGAGGTGGTGGTGTCGGCCTGCTCCTTTCACCGCTGAGCACCTTCCAGGTCCTCCCTAACCCACCCTCTCTATCCTTCCCCTCCTTTGAGGCGCACTGCATCCGACTCTTCTCACCCACCCCCCTAAGGATCGCAGTGATCTACAGACCTCCTGGGTCCATACCCCACTTCCTGGACAACTTCGCCGCCTGGCTCCCCTTCTTCCTCTCCTCTGAGCTACCAACCATCATCCTCGGGGACTTCAACATCCCCATCAACGACAACAACCCGGCCACTTCCCAATTCCTCCACCTAACCTCCTCCTTCGCGCTCACACAGCACACGCAATCCTCCACCCACATCGGAGGGAACATCCTGGACCTCGTCTTCTCCCACCTCTGTACCCTCAACCAGTTCTCTAACACCCCCTTCCCTCTCTCTGACCACCACCTCATCACGTTCTCCATCTCCCCTTCCCCCAACTCCCCCCCCAAAAACGCCAAACTATCACCAGCCGCAATCTCCGCAACCTGAACCTGGGCCCCCCTCCACTCAGCCGCCGACCGCCTACACGACAGCATCCTCCCACTGTCATGTCCTGACATAGCCACCACCTTGTACAACGACTCACTGTCAGCTGCCCTAGACTCTCTGGCACCCCTAACCACACGCATCATCAAACCCAGGCCGCTTCAACCATGGCAGAATGACAGCACTAAACGCCTCAAACATCACAGTCGCGCACTGGAGAGACTGTGGCGCAAAACTAGGTCCCCTCACGCATTCTCCCTCTACAAATCTGCCTTCCTCACTTACACCTCCTCCCTCCACGCCGCCAAGCAGGCCTACTTTGTTAACCTAATCAACACCCTCTCCTCCTGCCCTCGCCTACTCTTCTCCACCTTCAACTCCCTGCTCTCTCCCCCCCTCCTCCACTCAGTACCTCACTCACCGCCCACGAGATTGCCACCCATTTCCGTAACAAGATTGACACTATCCGTAAGGACATTGTCAACTCGCAATCTACCTCCCCACCTAGCCTCCCCACCCTCGTCACCCCTTCTTCTCCCCCCTCCTCTGCCCTCACAACCGCACTGCCCTCCACCTCTCCCAAGGCCCCGCCCACCGTAACCCCCCCTGCACTGCACTCCCTCAGCCCTGTCACTACTGAGGAAATCGTCAAGGTCCTCTCAGAAGCCCGCCTCACTACCTGCCCCCTGGACCCTATCCCCTCTCAACTCCTCCAGTCACCCCCCTCTTCCCTCATCCGCTCCCTCACCCACATCTTCAATCTCTCCCTCTCTACTGGCGCATTCCCCTCCCCCCTAAAGCACGCACATATCACCCCTATCCTCAAAAAGCCCTCCCTGGATCCCGCGGACCCCAACAACCTCAGACCCATCTCCCTGCTGCCACTCACCTCCAAGCTCCTTGAGCGCATAGTCTACGATCGCCTAAGCGCCCACCTTATTGACAATAACCTCCTTGACCCATTACAGTCCGGCTTCCGTCCCCTACACTCCACTGAAACCTCCCTCCTCAAAATCACTAACGACCTACTAAACGCCAAAGCCAAGGGCGACTACTCTGTCCTCCTTCTCCTGGACCTCTCTGCGGCCTTCGACACAGTCGACCACCCCCTCCTCCTTAATAAACTACTCTCCCTTGGCATCAGAGATACCGCTCTCTCCTGGTTCTCATCCTACCTATCCCGACGCCCCTTCAGCGTCACCTACAATGGTACCACCTCCCCCTCCCTCCCCCTCTCTGTTGGGGTCCCCCAAGGCTCTGTCCTTGGACCCCTTCTCTTCTCCATCTACACCTCCTCCCTGGGCACATTCATACACTCCCATGGCTTCAATTATCACCTCTATGCTGACGACACCCAAATCTACCTCTCCACCCCTCTCCTCACCCCCACTATCTCCGCCCGCATCACTCACCTCCTAAACGACATCTCAGACTGGATGTCGCTCCATTTCCTCAAGCTTAACCTCTCCAAAACCGAACTACTCATCTTTCCCCCTGCCTACACCCCCCCCCCCCCAGCCTATCCATCACCAACACCACTATCATTCCCGCCCCGCAAGCCAAAGTCCTTGGCGTCATTCTTGACTCGAACCTCTCCTTCCTCCCTCATATCAAATCACTTGCAAACACCTGCAGGCTCCATGTCCGCAATATTGCCAAGATACGTGCCTTCCTCACCCCAGACACCACCAAACTTCTTGTACACTCCCTCATCATCTCACGCCTTGACTACTGCAACTCTCTTCTCATTGGCCTACCCAAGTGCAGGCTCTCCCCGCTCCAGACCATCCTGAACTCAGCGGCCAGACTCATCCACCTCACCACCCGCTCCACCTCTGCCACCCCCCTCTGCCTCTCTCTCCACTGGCTCCAGATTGCCCAACGCATCAAATTTAAACTTCTAATCCTGACCTACAAAGCCGTTCATAACACTGCCCCTGACTACCTCACCAACCTGATCCCCAAGTACCACCCTACCCGTACCCTTCGCTCCTCACAGGACCTCCTTCTATCCTGCTCCCTGGTCTCCTCCTCCCATGCACGACTGCAGGACTTCTCCAGGTCCTCCCCTATCCTCTGGAACTCACTGCCCCAATCCATCCGACTGTCGCCTTCCCTCCCCACATTCAAAACCCATCTCTTCAGGGAAGCCTACCCCACCCTCACCTAACGGCCATCCTCCCTCATTCCTCCCACCACTTCATCCCCCTCAGCCACTTCATTCCCCTCAGCCACTTCCTATTGTTCCACTACCCCCTCCCTCCTAGATTGTAAGCTTGAAAGAGTAGGGCCCTCTTACCCCTTGTACGCTGTCTGTTTTTGTTGTACTGTGCCATGTATTGTCCCCCCTATTGTACAGCGCTGAGCAAACCCTTTGGCGCTATATAAACTCGATGTAATAATAATAATAATATGTTAGACCAGTTTTATTTTTTATGAAATAAAAGGCTGAATATACTGCACTATGGGCATCCTTTTATATAAATTCCTTTTGAGCTTTAACCATTGAAAGACATCATTGAATGAGACTACTGAGGCTGTGGAGAGGAATCAGTGTTAAAAACCTCCTTTGACCCCTCAAAACAATGGGCGTCCATCTATGGAGGTAAGGGCACACCTGTATTACTTACACACTACACACGTTGGAACATATTTTAATGAACTTTGGGATTTTGGTGCATTAGTCACGGTTTGAGCTTAAAGTGGAACTTCACTCTCTCAATCAACATTAACAATGATTATTCTTTATTCTGCTAGCATTATGAAATAGATAGAATAGTATATCATTTTTACTTGTTTTAAACATGTATTTACATTTTTTCATTTACTTCCTGGTTTCCAGGCCTAGCCAAATTACGTCATACAATATAGGAGTCTTGGGGGGGGGGTTCTCAGCTAAGCACACCCTCCTGCCTGCATGCCCGAGCTAAGGGCAGATGGATTCCAGGACATACATTCTACATGCATCATCTGCCCCTACTCAAGATGGTCATGGCCATAAATGTTACAGGTTATCTTTCTAAGTGATTTTTCAGCAAAACAAAGCATGGAGGCATGGATGAATGGATTAGATTGCTTTGAATATTAAAAATGAATTTTTGGTTTGTGGTGCTCAGGTGCAGTGTAGTCCCACTTTAGCTACCACTTTGGGTGAAAGCTGGAAAAATTGGAAAGTTTGCAATTAGACAAGGGACTATAAATGATGACATATTTTTAAAAACTTTCTTCATTGACTGGCACTTGGCAGAAGTTTTATAAGATCTGTATGTGAATTGAACTTTTTATAGTTGTTGGGTACAACACTTGTAATATTTAGATGCACTTGATTTTCATGTGATTTATTTATAACTTGTACTTATTTATTTTATTACTGTTGTGGACAAGATTTGCATGATATAATATTTCATTTAAATAGGGAGTATAGAGGATGAAAAAAAACATTTTTTATTTGTAAACAGTGCAACACCATTTAGTACTCAATTTTAGTTTTGGGGGTTGGTGATTCAACAGGGGGTGAGAGCAGCTGTTTATAGCAGAGAGACCCCAAAGGGGAGTAGAACAGTGCAGAGATTTATTTATATTATAGTACATCAATGCATACTGGTGTGGTACAGAACAATGCACTAAATCACCACATTCTTAGGTACAGCAAAGCACCATATCCTTATTCCACCTATTGCCATAGCTAGTGTAACACCCTGATATAATGCAAGTTGCAGGATGTTAAGAGAAGCACAAAATGGCAGTGTCCTGCAATTCAGTGGCACTCACACTGTAGAAAAGCCCCACGAACCTTGTATGCTGAACTGCAGGACTGTGTTGGGTAGCAGTGTTACAGAGGACTGCATTTCCCAAAGGAGCTGGCGTGTGGGGCATCTATATACAGAAGCCCGGAAGATTGAACAGGAAGTGAGAGGAGAGAAATCTGGAGAGCAGACGTTGAGAGTGAGTTGTGCTGACTGCCGGAATACCATACCAGGCTGCAGGGCTAGAGAGGAGAGAGGCAAGGAGGAGTCGCTGACTGCCATCCTTGCCACACTGTTCAGCGAGACATTCTGCCAGCAGGTGACCCAGAGCATGGTGCCTGGACAGAACGCTGCAAATGGGACTGGAGAACCTGTAGGGGCCCCCATCGACAGAGAGTGAGAGACCGCCGGGTCCCGAGTGATGCCACAGATCGAGTGAGAGAGTCCCATACATCAGCCAAACAAATGAACACTAACTTTCCTGTCCAATCTGCTACTTTCCTGCACACAGTTGCGGGCATTGCATATAGTTAACACTTGTTGCAGCCTAGTTCCCCCGAGCTGCTACTATTGAATACATTTACAGCATAGCTCAATCATCAGAGCTGGCTGCAGTGTATGCCTCCAGCAGGCCAGACCGCATCATTTTCCCTTAACCATCAGCCTATCCTCTCAAAGAAACATCTAACACAGGGGTGGGCAAACTTTTTGACTTGAGGGCCGCAATGGGTTCATATATTGGACCCGGGGGCCGGACCAAGAGTAGATGAATGATGTGTATGTGTCATCCATAGTAAGTATAGTAATATTCCCCCATAGTAAGCATAGTAATTAATCCCCCATATAGTAATTCATCCCCCATAGTAATTCATCCCCCATAGTAATTCATCCCCCATATAGTAATTCATCCCCCATAGTAATTCATCCCCCATAGTAATTCATCCCCCATATAGTAATTCATCCCCCATATAGTAATTCATCCCCCATAGTAATTCATCCCCCATATAGTAATTCATCCCCCATATAGTAATTCATCCCCCATAGTAATTCATCCCCCATAGTAATTCATCCCCCATATAGTAATTAATCCCCCATATAGTAATTCATCCCCCATAGTAATTCATCCCCCATATAGTAATTCATCCCCCGTAGTAATTAATCCCCCATATAGTAATTCATCCCCCATAGTAATTCATCCCCCATAGTAATTAATCCCCCATATAGTAATTTGTCCCCCATAGTAATTCATCCCCCATAGTAATTCATCCCCCATAGTAATTAATCCCCCATATAGTAATTCATCCCCCATAGTAATTCATCCCCCATAGTAATTAATCCCCCATATAGTAATTCATCCCCCATAGTAATTCATCCCCCATAGTAATTCATCCCCCCTATAGTAATTCATCCCCCATAGTAATTCATCCCCCATAGAAATTCATCCCCCATATAGTAATTCATCCCCCATAGTAATTCATCACCCATAGTAATTCATCCCCCATATAGTAATTCATCCCCCATATAGTAATTCATCCCCCATAGTAATTCATCCCCCATATAGTAATTCATCCCCCATATAGTAATTCATCCCCCATAGTAATTCATCCCCCATATAGTAATTAATCCCCCATATAGTAATTCATCCCCCATAGTAATTCATCCCCCATAGTAATTAATCCCCCATATAGTAATTCATCCCCCATAGTAATTCATCCCCCATAGTAATTCATCCCCCATATAGTAATTCATCCCCCATAGTAATTCATCCCCCCTATAGTAATTCATCCCCCATAGTAATTCATCCCCCATAGAAATTCATCCCCCATATAGTAATTCATCCCCCATAGTAATTCATCCCCCATAGTAATTCATCCCCCATATAGTAATTCATCCCCCATATAGTAATTCATCCCCCATAGTAATTCATCCCCCATATAGTAATTCATCCCCCATAGTAATTCATCCCCCATAGTAATTCATCCCCCATATAGTAATTAATCCCCCATATAGTAATTCATCCCCCATAGTAATTCATCCCCCATATAGTAATTCATCCCCCATAGTAATTAATCCCCCATATAGTAATTCATCCCCCATAGTAATTCATCCCCCATAGTAATTCATCCCCCATATAGTAATTCATCCCCCATAGTAATTCATCCCCCATAGTAATTCATCCCCCATAGTAATTAATCCCCCATATAGTAATTCGTCCCCCATAGTAATTCATCCCCCATAGTAATTAATCCCCCATATAGTAATTCATCCCCCATAGTAATTCATCCCCCATAGTAATTAATCCCCCATATAGTAATTCATCCCCCATAGTAATTCATCCCCCCTATAGTAATTCATCCCCCCTATAGTAATTCATCCCCCCTATAGTAATTCAATTTACTTACCTTTGCTCCGCGCGTTCCTCTCGCTGTGTTCCCGGTCTTCAGGGTGGACTGTGAGAGGATGTATTAAAGATAGTTATTAAGAGGTTGTCAAATGAATTATCATGTCACCCAATATTTGGTCTCCATTCAGTAGCCAAAAGAGGCATTCAAAAAAAGGGGGATTTGTGAAAAGAAATTCACAGAGAAAGCGGCTACATTATGAACAGAACGTGACACTCAGAAAAATTTCCAAAAATTATGCTTTATTACACATATATAAATATGACATATGGGCGTTCGCCCTGGTTTACCATCACCTCAGTATGAGACAATACACACAGACCTAAAATCATATAAAATGACACCAAGACCGGTCTAAGTGCATGTGCAACAGAAAAAATGACTGCAGGAGTCTAATGTCCCTGTAGCACAGACACATAGGTGAACACTTCCCAAAAGAGGTGTATCCAAAAATTATACCATAGGCATACCATAATGTTGAATATTATATGTAGAACAATACCATTATGGTGAATCCCAATCAGGGAATCCAAAAATTGTACTATGGAAAAGTATCACATATATACAATGCAGCAAGCACAATAGGCGTCAAGCAGAGAACAACAAGCCTCAGGCCTGTATGGGGGAAGACATAAATGTCAAATATATGATGCAATACATTCCTGTACCGGCACAAGTGGTTGGGGCCCATTCATCTGTAATATAAACAGCTGTATCCTAGAGCTCTTGAATGAAAAAATGCCCCATTTATTCCCAGGGTGGAAGAAAAGATGCAAAAAGCAGCACTCTGCTTGAAATGGTATCTTCACCACTATATGTGGACTACACACCACCTTTCGTAGGGAAAACAGGACATATCCCAAAAGATCTTCTGCCCGTTGCCAGAACGGGCCCATATATCTAATGTCCTGTAACAGTCCACTCACCACCTGTGCTGTGGGTATTAGGAATGAAAGAGATGTCCTTCATGGGTACTGCCATACACGGCCACAGAGGCCTAGGAACCACCGCTGACATCCGCCGATATACCGCGGGTTCCAGCCCCTTCTTGGCGCTTGTGCTGCTCACACTTGCCTCATGGCATGTGAAGATGGCTTCCTCCTTATGGGCCAGCGTGCGTTCCACCTAATGCGCATGACCGGAAGTGACGTATCTGACGTATGACGTCAACGCGTTTCGCCGATGGGCGTATCTCACTCAGCTTCGTCAGGACCAATGAAACAACTGCATTTCAATTCCCTATTTATAGTGGGTAAAGACCCACCCATTTATGCAAAAAAGCTAACCTGCAATTGTTCCAAATGGAAGAAAAAAAGAGGGCTAAATACTTAGCACAACTGCTGGTCTTTGTTGAATATAATTAAAAAGACAGACGGCTGGAGACAACAGAGAGGAGAGAGGCTTAGCAATTTTAACAATGCATATATTGATCAGAAGATCATGAATTAAATATACCAGTCAATTAACGCTTTTATCACATTTTAACCAGAAGATGGCGATATAAATCAGAGAATCAACAATTCTATTCATTGAATCAGGTTTTTTAGGAGACAATGTAAATTACCAAAGGACACCACAAGAAGGCAATATAACCTGAGAGTTCTCATAAGGGTCATTACAACAGAGATACCCCAATTCTCAGGCAACCATCCTATGGTGTGGTTATTATTCAAAAAGAGGATGTACTAAGGGACAATTAACCAGACAATCAATCCTTTTACATTTTTTAGAGCTATATTGAAGCTCATACCATAAGATCATCCATACTTTTGTTAATATTCCCAATATATATAGGTTTATTTTGGGGTTATTTAATCTAAAGTCCAACCCTTTATAAAGACAAAAAATTGCCATAGATTGCCCACCGCATGGCAATAAACAGGTACATAGTCCTATAAACCTATTTTTCCAAAAACACTTGGAGGTCACATTCCACATTTAACCCCTTAGGGTACAGTGTATCAAGTTTATATATCCAATGTTTCTCCTTTTTAAGCAGTTCTCTGTCAAAATCACCTCTCCTTTGTGGGAAGTGCAATGCATAGAAACCTTTTACTTTTGTACCGTCCAGTTTACCTCCATGATATTTAGCGTAATGTTGGGCAAGATTACTGTCCGGGTCATTTGATCTAATGTCTCTAAGATGTTCACCTATTCGTACTTTAAGTTGTCTTTTAGTCTTACCAACATACATCTTTTTACAGGGACAGGTTAAGATATATAATACTCTCACTGTGGAGCAGTTTATGAGACTCTGAATCTTATAATGAGTGTTATTTCCTGAGTCATAAAAGGAATCCGTACGATCCACATATTTGCAGATTTGACATTTTCCACATTTAAACATCCCCTTGGTACGTGATTTTAACCATGTTGTTTGTTTTAATGGTTGATAATCTGAATGAATAAGGAGGTCACCAAGATTTGGTGCTCTTCTTGCTACCATCTGGGGGCGCTCACCTACAATCTTACTCAGCCTAGGGCATTGAGTTAGAATCTTCCAGTGTTTTTCTAATATCAATTTTACATCTTGCCATTGGGCTCCAAATTGGGTTATCATTCTAACAGGTTGATCACTCGGTTTAGCCTTTACATCCTTTTTAGGAGATAATAAGTCCTCGCGGTCAGTTTGATATGCCCGTCTCCGAGCATTTCTAATTTGGGAGTGGGAATATCCCTTTTCTCTAAATCTTCTATAGAGGTCCTGAGCCTCCATTCTAAAGTCATTGATGTTTGAGCAATTTCTCCGACATCTCAAAAACTGTCCCACTGGAATCCCTGAAATCAGTGAACGTGGATGATAGCTTCTTGCCTCTAGTAGGGTGTTGGCAGCAGTAGGTTTTCTATATGTCTTTGTAAGGAGTCTTCCATTCTCAAGTCTAATCTCCAGATCCAGAAAAGAAATACATCTTTTATCAAATATATATGTGAGTCCAATGTTGAAGGAGTTCTGATTTAACTCTCCCAAAAATAGTTTTAATTCCTCAGATGTTCCTCGCCATACAAGGAACACATCATCTATATATCTTAACCAGATCTGGACATTAGCAAGAAATCTTGATGATCTAAAGACAACCTGCTCCTCCCAAAACCCCAAGTGGAGACATGCGTAGGCTGGAGCCCACGGTGCTCCCATACTGGTACCTCTAGTTTGTTGATAAAAGGTATTGTTAAATTGAAAAAAGTTATGTTTTAATGCAAACTCCAATAACTCACTAATAAATTCGTTCTGTCCTCCCAAAGTAGGATATGTTTTATCAAGAAAATAGGAAACTGATCTTACACCACATTCATGTGGGATAGAGGTGTAAAGTGATTCCACATCTATTCCCACTAGAATGGAGTTATCATTAATGATCATGTTTTCAATCTTAGCCAACACATCTTTAGTGTCCCTTACATAGGAGGGGAGATTAGGAACCATATCTTTAAGGAACAAATCTATATATTTCCCTGTTTTATCTAGGGGACCATTAATGGCTGAAACAATAGGTCTACCTGGAGGGTTTTCTTGATTTTTATGTATTTTAGGGATAATGTAAAAAGTAGGGTGATTAAATTCTTCAGTTCTCAGATAGTCATATTCTTTTTTAGTTAACAAACCCACTTCTTTTCCTAGTATTAAGATGGAATTTAGTTTTTTTACCACCATATGGAAAGGATTCGCAGTCACTTTCCTATATGTGGATGAATCACTCAATAAGCGCTTCACCTCCCTGACATAGTTTTGTTCATTCAAAATCACTACATTACCCCCTTTATCACTTCTCTTAATAACAATATCTTTGGTCTCTTTTAGTTCTTTAAGAGCTTTTCTTTCTTTTTTGGTAAGATTATCACCAATTGGCATTTTCCACTCAAGATTTTTAAGATCATCAGCAACAAAATCTAGAAATGTCGAGATCCTCATATTGGAGCGAATTTTCGGCATTTTTGTCGATCTAATATTCAGATCAACCTTCCTAATTATGTTATTGGAATTGTCCAGGTCTATTACATTCTCATCACCATCTTCATTTTCCTCTATGAGAGATATCAACATATCTAGCATCTTGCGGTCCTCAATGGACGGGTCAGAGGCCATATCCTCCAAAATAGTGGGATTACCATGTATCATTCTCAAGAAAACTTTTCTTAGAAATAAGTTAACATCTTTAAATACCTCGAACTCGTCCATGGGGGTCACTGGTGAGAAGGACATACCTTTGTTCAATAAAGAAATATGTTCCCTTCTGAGTGGAAAATTAGCCAAATTGATTACCTTATTGTCATGGATATTCTCTTCTACTACCTCCTTTGACTTCTTGTTCTGCCCTTGTCCTCCTGATGTTTGTTTTTTAAGGATTCCTCTACTTTCTTTTTGGATCCTCTTCCCATCTGTGATTGATGGATATGAGGAGGTTCTCCATTTTGTTGATCTAAAAAAGAGACAGATTTTCCAAGATTTTCAGAATCACTTTCACTGGACATGGTTTCTCCCATTGATCTAGAATGTGAACGAAATACTCTTCGTTTAGATCGACTTCTACTTCTTTTTGTAGTGAGATCAAATATCTCACCTGTTTCCCAATCTTTTAGATCATGTCTAAATTTAGTTTGTTTAGTAGTTCTAAGATTTTTTTGTACTTTTTCAACTTCCTTTTTCAGTTGTTCATTATATTTTTCAAAGTTCTCCTGATTTTTGAAGGGATCTAAATCTAATGCACTTTTACTAATAGCCTGATCCAATTCTTCAAGTTGTAATTTCTCCTCCTCGACAATGAGTTTCATACCATTAATCCCATGTTCTATACACAGCACTTTCCATTTCTCCAAAAACCTTTCATTATGTAGATGTTCAGCTGGAACTACCTTACTTTTCAAACCACGTGGGATAATACTCTGTCTAATATAAGCTTCCAAGAAGCATACATCCCATTTCCGATTAAGACGTTTAATAACAAGCTTTTTATGTTCCCTGAACTTAATCTTAATATCCTCATCTTCAGTGGATAGATTTGGGCCTTCTGCTACAAAGGCTCGATGCATTTCCAACTCTACCTCCTCTCCCGGTATAAATGCCATGAATACAAGCCTCTCAACTCAATGTGCTCCAACCGTCTAATAAATAAAACACTCATAAACTGGGGTGATGGCAAACCAAATTACCAGAGTCAAATAACCTCTATAGGAACAGGTCCATAAGAACCCAAAAGACGCATGTATTAAAGATAGTTATTAAGAGGTTGTCAAATGAATTATCATGTCACCCAATATTTGGTCTCCATTCAGTAGCCAAAAGAGGCATTCAAAGCCAAAATGAGTTTGCATTAAAACATAACTTTTTTCAATTTAACAATACCTTTTATCAACAAACTAGAGGTACCAGTATGGGAGCACCGTGGGCTCCAGCCTACGCATGTCTCCACTTGGGGTTTTGGGAGGAGCAGGTTGTCTTTAGATCATCAAGATTTCTTGCTAATGTCCAGATCTGGTTAAGATATATAGATGATGTGTTCCTTGTATGGCGAGGAACATCTGAGGAATTAAAACTATTTTTGGGAGAGTTAAATCAGAACTCCTTCAACATTGGACTCACATATATATTTGATAAAAGATGTATTTCTTTTCTGGATCTGGAGATTAGACTTGAGAATGGAAGACTCCTTACAAAGACATATAGAAAACCTACTGCTGCCAACACCCTACTAGAGGCAAGAAGCTATCATCCACGTTCACTGATTTCAGGGATTCCAGTGGGACAGTTTTTGAGATGTCGGAGAAATTGCTCAAACATCAATGACTTTAGAATGGAGGCTCAGGACCTCTATAGAAGATTTAGAGAAAGGGGATATTCCCACTCCCAAATTAGAAATGCTCGGAGACGGGCATATCAAACTGACCGCGAGGACTTATTATCTCCTAAAAAGGATGTAAAGGCTAAACCGAGTGATCAACCTGTTAGAATGATAACCCAATTTGGAGCCCAATGGCAAGATGTAAAATTGATATTAGAAAAACACTGGAAGATTCTAACTCAATGCCCTAGGCTGAGTAAGATTGTAGGTGAGCGCCCCCAGATGGTAGCAAGAAGAGCACCAAATCTTGGTGACCTCCTTATTCATTCAGATTATCAACCATTAAAACAAACAACATGGTTAAAATCACGTACCAAGGGGATGTTTAAATGTGGAAAATGTCAAATCTGCAAATATGTGGATCGTACGGATTCCTTTTATGACTCAGGAAATAACACTCATTATAAGATTCAGAGTCTCATAAACTGCTCCACAGTGAGAGTATTATATATCTTAACCTGTCCCTGTAAAAAGATGTATGTTGGTAAGACTAAAAGACAACTTAAAGTACGAATAGGTGAACATCTTAGAGACATTAGATCAAATGACCCGGACAGTAATCTTGCCCAACATTACGCTAAATATCATGGAGGTAAACTGGACGGTACAAAAGTAAAAGGTTTCTATGCATTGCACTTCCCACAAAGGAGAGGTGATTTTGACAGAGAACTGCTTAAAAAGGAGAAACATTGGATATATAAACTTGATACACTGTACCCTAAGGGGTTAAATGTGGAATGTGACCTCCAAGTGTTTTTGGAAAAATAGGTTTATAGGACTATGTACCTGTTTATTGCCATGCGGTGGGCAATCTATGGCAATTTTTTGTCTTTATAAAGGGTTGGACTTTAGATTAAATAACCCCAAAATAAACCTATATATATTGGGAATATTAACAAAAGTATGGATGATCTTATGGTATGAGCTTCAATATAGCTCTAAAAAATGTAAAAGGATTGATTGTCTGGTTAATTGTCCCTTAGTACATCCTCTTTTTGAATAATAACCACACCATAGGATGGTTGCCTGAGAATTGGGGTATCTCTGTTGTAATGACCCTTATGAGAACTCTCAGGTTATATTGCCTTCTTGTGGTGTCCTTTGGTAATTTACATTGTCTCCTAAAAAACCTGATTCAATGAATAGAATTGTTGATTCTCTGATTTATATCGCCATCTTCTGGTTAAAATGTGATAAAAGCGTTAATTGACTGGTATATTTAATTCATGATCTTCTGATCAATATATGCATTGTTAAAATTGCTAAGCCTCTCTCCTCTCTGTTGTCTCCAGCCGTCTGTCTTTTTAATTATATTCAACAAAGACCAGCAGTTGTGCTAAGTATTTAGCCCTCTTTTTTTCTTCCATTTGGAACAATTGCAGGTTAGCTTTTTTGCATAAATGGGTGGGTCTTTACCCACTATAAATAGGGAATTGAAATGCAGTTGTTTCATTGGTCCTGACGAAGCTGAGTGAGATACGCCCATCGGCGAAACGCGTTGACGTCATACGTCACTTCCGGTCATGCGCATTAGGTGGAACGCACGCTGACCCATAAGGAGGAAGCCATCTTCACATGCCATGAGGCAAGTGTGAGCAGCACAAGCGCCAAGAAGGGGCTGGAACCCGCGGTATATCGGCGGATGTCAGCGGTGGTTCCTAGGCCTCTGTGGCCGTGTATGGCAGTACCCATGAAGGACATCTCTTTCATTCCTAATACCCACAGCACAGGTGGTGAGTGGACTGTTACAGGACATTAGATATATGGTCCTCTGTGATCTATATGACCTATATATCTTATTGAGTGTATACTCTGTCAGTGACTTCCCACATATCATTTATCTCACTACAGGATGGGGACATCATGGTGCTTTGTATAGGATACAGGATATACCACATATATCTCAACGGGCAGAAGATCTTTTGGGATATGTCCTGTTTTCCCTACGAAAGGTGGTGTGTAGTCCACATATAGTGGTGAAGATACCATTTCAAGCAGAGTGCTGCTTTTTGCATCTTTTCTTCCACCCTGGGAATAAATGGGGCATTGTTTCATTCAAGAGCTCTAGGATACAGCTGTTTATATTACAGATGAATGGGCCCCAACCACTTGTGCCGGTACAGGAATGTATTGCATCATATATTTGACATTTATGTCTTCCCCCATACAGGCCTGAGGCTTGTTGTTCTCTGCTTGACGCCTATTGTGCTTGCTGCATTGTATATATGTGATACTTTTCCATAGTACAATTTTTGGATTCCCTGATTGGGATTCACCATAATGGTATTGTTCTACATATAATATTCAACATTATGGTATGCCTATGGTATAATTTTTGGATACACCTCTTTTGGGAAGTGTTCACCTATGTGTCTGTGCTACAGGGACATTAGACTCCTGCAGTCATTTTTCTGTTGCACATGCACTTAGACCGGTCTTGGTGTCATTTTATATGATTTTAGGTCTGTGTGTATTGTCTCATACTGAGGTGATGGTAAACCAGGGCGAACGCCCATATGTCATATTTATATATGTGTAATAAAGCATAATTTTTGGAAATTTTTCTGAGTGTCACGTTCTGTTCATAATGTAGCCGCTTTCTCTGTGAATTTCTTTTCACAAATCCCCCTTTTTTTGAATGGACTGTGAGAGGAGCCTAGCTCCCCTCACGTTCATCACGTTGCTCCGCCTACACACATCCTGACAGCCATCCTGACAGTATCACGCTCCGCGGGCCGGATTAAAAGGTCCGCCGGGCCGTATACGGCCCGCGGGCCGTAGTTTGCCCATTGCTGATCTAACACCATTGCTATTAGTTACTGCAGTCCAGAGAGGAGTTGCGCTTTGCCAGCAAGTACTTCTGCTAACCTCTGACACCTTTTTGCCTAGAATTTGCAACCTGCTTAGTGCATTAAAGGGACACCACTCAGGTCCAGTGCCACCTAAAGGGATTGTACTTGTTTTTCCTTCTTCTTGTTCCTATATTAATTCTTTGAGGGACTGTCACCTTCATTTCTTCCCACTTAAAAGGTCAGGATCGTTGTAGTGCACAAACCGGGCCCCAATGATCATCCATAAGATCCCTCATTGCATTTAAAGGGATGTTGACTACCCTAAATAAAGAGCTGTTTCCTATTTCAGATTTAAACCTTGCCATCAGATCCTGAGGGCCCAAAATGAGCTAGTTCAACCTTTGATAGTTTTCCTTGCTCACTGGGGACTAGAAATACCTCAGGTTTGAGGTTTTGGGTTAGCTTCTAAATACTAGACCTGCCAACACTGATTGAGATTTTGCTGTGTGTGTTGTTTTCTTTGCTAAGAGTGGTAAAATGACCATTATGTATACATATACCACTTTATGCTGTTTGACCGAGCTTACAGTCAAGTTTAATATAAAACATCATATCAGTTCACTCTAATCTGTGTATGAGTCTATTTTCTGGTGATAATTTACTTTGGTCAAAAGAGTACTGTGGTGTCAGCAGGGGTTGGGCTTTCAGAGAAAGGGTTCAGAGTGATAGGGAGCCCAAAAATAACTCAGCTACTCCTAAGGGGTAGTGTTACACTAGTAAAAATGTTAGGCAATCCTCTCTATTCATAATCTCAGGTAGGCCTAAAGGAAGAGGCATAAATTCTGCATGTACAGCTAGTAGGGGGTCAGAATGTTCTGCATTTGCAGGTCAAAAAAATGATAGGGCCACACCTTTGAAAGGCATGTCTTTGAGATGTGTGTCTGCCTTTTCTTTCTGGTAGTGGGTGTACTATATAGCCAGAGCACATGGAAGTAGTCATTGAGCGGCTCACCCAACCTTCTTCATCTTCTTCCACCCAGGCGCAGAGCAGCCAGTTTTTCACAACATCTGCAAATGTTCCCTCTTTTTTCTGCTCCTGTACTGCTAAGACTTGCAGAAGCCCTGCAAACTGGTTATTTCCACACACCATCAGTAACTTGCTGCAAGAGGATGTGCAAGGGAGCACCAGCAGCATTGAACAAAGGTACATCGCTCAGGGAGTAGTCTTTAGTTATGATATTTATGCAGCTGCAGCTTGCTGTTGTGTGGGCTCAAGCAATGAAGAGGATGATGAGGAGGCAGATCATACCTTGGTGCCAGAGACTGCAGAGGAATAATATCAGTGAGGGCAGAACATCAGCAAAGGTGGAGTTTATCCAGAGGCAGGGGCTGCTTGCAGAAGACTGGGGGAGCAGCTGTTTAATTTCACTGGATGACACTACCCTAAAGGTAAAGGCCACTGATATTCCCAGAGCCACACCACAAAGCTCAGCAATGTGGGTCTTTTTTTCACACATCTGCTGCAGATAGTAGTGTTGTAGTTTGCAGCTTCTCCCTGCAGCATATCAGTTGTGGTAAATCTCACAGTCCCTTGGGTACCACAATTACGAAGAGACACATGAATACGTACCACAAAACTTACTGGGATCAATACCTCAGTGATACCAGGAGTGTCAGGGCTCCCAGGTGTGACCAGAGGTGTGTGACTGACGCAGGGAAACGCAGACTTCAGATATGTGATAAACAATATAATTTATTAACACTAACCATACAAACATAAACGCAGTGCAATACTAAAACATAATACAGTGCAAACAAACCAAACCCACAGATAACAGTACATACAAGCAAGCGTCGTCAGGCAGGCCGGGTCAATATCAATAGGGCAGGTATGTACAGGGGAAGCAAGCGGAGATGGGTCGGGGTCACAGGCCAGGTTCAGCAGGTAGCTAGCAGCGTAGTACAGAGGGTCAGGCAGAGGGATGGTCAGGGTCACAAGCCAGGGATCAGAACAGGTAGCAAGCAGCGTGGTACAGAGGGTCAGGCAGAGGGATGGTCAGGAGCGAGCCGGGATCAGAGCAGGAGAAGTCAGCAGCGGTTCAGATCAGGCAGGGTCAGCAAAGGAACAGAAACAGGATGCAGGACAGGTACAGGGCCCAGGACAAACACAACACCAAGGCAGAGTCTGCAAGTCTGGCCATCCCTTAAATACACCAGTATCATCAGTTCCAGGTGTTAGCTGGCTGAAAGGTTGAGTCTCTGATTGCTGGGAGCACCCGCTGGCCAGCCCTGGTACTGCAGATCAAAAGGCAGGTGAGTCCCACCATTGCTGGCCAGTCCATTCCTGACAAGGAGGCAGCAAAAGTCCCACAATCTTTCTCCTTCTCGTTCCTCAATTTCAAGCACTCCAACTACTGGAGAGGAGAAAAGCATGTCCCCAATTCCCCCCCATGTCCAGTGTCTCAATGCTAGCTTGGCAAAACTGCTGGCTTTAAAGCTGCTCTCATTCCATTCCAGCTGTTGGGGTTGGACGCCTTCTATAAGCTCATGGGCTGTGCTGAACCACAGTGGTAGGTAGACAGCTGCCATTCTTTGCACAGAAGGCCATCCCTATCTTTTACTATCAAGTGAAAGGTAATTTCTCTATATTGCTGGACTATACAGTAAGCAGCAGGGTCCACATGACCTCAGAGATATGGTCCAGTAAGCATGGGCAGGAGCGTTACATCTCCTTTACAGCCTACTGGGTAAATTTGCTGGCAGCTGAAAAGGATGCAGGATGGTACACACTGCTGGAGCTGTTGATGCTACACTGTGTCCTGCAGCTTGGTGATGGTGACAGCACAGTCAAATCCATCCCTTTTCTTCAATGGTCTTATCTGGTGACTCTTCAGAACCACCTATCTCTCCAAAGCATCCCAGGACCTATGCCATCCTAGAGGGAGCAAAAATGGTGGCACTTAGAAGAGCTGCTGTGGAAGAACCTTTTGGCTGCATTTGTAGCATGTTTTCCTCTTATGACCACGGTGTTCCAATCCTCAGATAGCTGAAAGCTGAAAGAAAGAACCAAGGTGCAATATTTTTAAGCTGTTATTACAACAGCAGGTCTGGCTGGAGGCCAGTCACAGGCAGCACCTAAACCAAATGAATGCAAATTATTTGGAGTCCAGGGCTGATAAGGACACTATTTGTAGTGAAGACTCCATGGACTACTGTGTGTCCAGAATGGTCTGCTGGCTGAAGCTTTCCATCCAATGCAACAGACAGTTTTACGATAAAGACACTTTCAGGATCAGGATCTACACCCACAACCTCTGCTGTGTCAAGCAGCAACTCTTCTTGCTGAGCCACCTAAGATGCTGGGCAGCATCCTGTCTGATCCTTTGAACAAACTGGCCTTGTGCCTTGTTTCTGGTGAACTTTGAACTCCTTGCTCCTCCCATGAACTTCCTATTTAAGCCATGCCTTTTTACTTCTTGTTTGCCAGATTATTGTGCACTTCTCCACCCATATCTTGCTCTTTTCTCCCCTGTTGCTATTTGTATTTTCACTACCTGCAACAACTTGTTACTGACCTTTGGCATGCTTCTCGACTACGCTTCCACTTCTTCCTAACCTGCAAGTTTGTTTACTGGCTAAGCTTCTGCTTGATCCCTACCTGCTATATTGGCTGTTGGACCCCAGCTTGCTTACCTCCTGGTCGGGAGATCCTGAGGACCGTGACCTGGTACAACATGCAACAAAACTCATCTCCACTCTCAGGAGCTCTGGTGAATACTAGTTAGTGCTTAGACTCCACACCTTGGGCGAGCCAGCGTCATCTGCCAGGTTTACCTGCTTGTGTCCAGCAAGTCGGTGGAAGCCTTTCTACTGCTATAAAACTACTGTGCTCCAAACCTCTGACCCCTGACCATGACAGACACAGCAGACTGCAATGCTTACAAAACCCTTCGACTAATGCAAGTGATTATTTTTTCCTTGTAATCCAGTCATGCTTCATGCCATCTCTCCTGGACTGCCACTATTACCAGCTTCTGCCCCCTCTGCTGGACTGCCACCAATACCATTTCCTGCCAGCACTGCTGGCCTACTATTATTAACAGCACCTGCTACCTCTACTGGACTTCCACCATTTCTAACTCCTACCACCTCTCCTGGCCTGCAAACGTTACACTTACACTAACCTAATCAAGCTTTATACTTGCTATGCAGCAACTGTACAATACACTTGGCTATTGTCTCTAAAATAATACGGTGAGTGTCTGTTTCTTAACCCCCCTGGCAGTATTCCCGAGTGTAGCTGGGGGTAAAGTTTCAGTACCACAAGCGGTAACCCTGAGCTACACTCGGGAATACCATGCGGCACTGCTCCGGGATCCCTCGATCACTTACCTTGTCCTGCGCTCCCGCGATGTCCCTCCTGCAGTGTCCCCGGCAATGTAATCCGGCGGATGCCGGCATCTGTCTTCTGGGTTCCGTCCCCTGCGAGTGTCGGGACGTACGGGGGACGGAACGGCGGGAAATTTGAAAATGACAGAAAGTGACATTCACTAAAATCACATAGTAAAACATTACTGTATCAAACCATTGTACATACATTTTGTCCCTAGTGCTTTGTCCTGTGCCCTGCCTGCATTTTTACTGTTCTTATTGCCTGGAAACTGAGAAATGTCCATGGTGTCCAAAAAGTGTCCCTTTAGGTCAAAAGCGATTTTAGACCAGCTAGAGAACAGCGATAGTAAATCAGAACCACTTGCAGAATTGAGTGATAATGATTCGTGGGGAAATTCATCATCAGACACTGAAAACGATTTTGCGACTTTGCTCAGTGATGTGCGAACTTGGCGCTATATTTCAAATTTCAGTGTTTTTGGTTTGATTATATTATTGAGTTAAATTTATTATTATTATATTATTATTTTTTATGATTATTTATTAAATTATAATTTATGATTTTGTGTTTCAAGTTTTATCCTACCCGGGATGTTTTCTAGACTCTTGTTCGGACAGATTTCAGTGAGTTATTCATAAGAATTACAGGCCTACAATATAAAACGCCAATTTTCCATGCAAAATAATGGTACCGCTTTCAGCACCAAAAATCTGAAATAATCATACCGCCAGGGAGGTTAAGACAGCAGCTACAGTATTTGTAGCTGCTGACTTTAAATTTTTTTGAAAGGAATGGGGTTCCTTTTTAACACCACATGCAGCATAAAGGCATTACATTATGTTTGGTGTTTTTCCTGTGTTACCTTTGAAGTCGTATGAAAAGGAGGACCCTTGCAAAGCTAAAAAGCTTCTTGTGCCCTTTATTTGTTAATTCCTTGCCTTTTAGCCTTAACAATGTCCAGAACTGATGCTCAAGATTTGTCCCCCTTTACACTTCAGTGGGCTATGGATTTAAGTTCACAGTGTTCTGACTTTAAAATGGGTTCAACAAATGTCCCGCAAACTGAACCTAGACACATTTGCTCATCCCTAGATTAAACATCACTAATTTAATTCAGTAAATATTTCTAAAAACAATCTGCCTCCACTGCTTAAAGCTACATTCTCAATGTATAAAAATACAGTTTTATTATAAAACTTCCTTCTATAAATCTAATTACAGACTTCAAATTTTCCTACACAATTCCTTTATGAACATTATAATTTACAGTATCTTTGTATAGCTAAGATATTCTAAAAGTACTCACTAACGGCTGCATTGTGAGAAATGATTAATGTATGTACCAGAACACAATATTAAGGTTTTTTGCAGCCTAAATAGTTTGCAGTAGCATTATGTGCCAACACTATGAAAAATAACAACTTTTATGAACATAAATATATCATCAGCAAATAAGCCGTCAGTGTCAGATTTTCAGGGTCATTTATTAAGTTATGTTTAAAAATGAAAGAAAAATACCGGTACCTTACCAGACAGCACAGTGGAAACAGCCTACCTTGAAACTGGAATTTGCTAATTAAAACCTTATACTGAACCATCAGATAATGGATTAGTTATATCTTTTAAGCTGGTCATAGATGGATTCCAGTGTGCAAGAAAGTGCAGCGCTAGATACTATAAATCATAAACGTCCATGTGATGTTCAAAATCAAATGAATGACAATAATCATACAATAAAAAGAAAATAAATACACAAAAAAACTTAGTGATAAATATTCAAATGAATAAACTGTCCCAAGTGACATATCCTCTGGAATATGGAAATGTGTGTAAACCAGCAAACATAAAGTGAAGTGACATCCGTGATAATCTCCACCACTATGCACTCACCTGAGATAGCAATGAATAAAGCCTTGAAAACAAATAATCTCTCTAGAGAATTTGTGGCCCATCCACTATGGAAGAATCCTGCGATCTTAACCACTTTTACCCCCTTCCTGACCAGGGCAATTTTCAGCTTTCAGCGCTATCACACTTTGAATGACAATTGCGCGGTCATGCAACACTGTACCCATATGAATTTTTTACCATTTTTTGAGACAGATAAAACTTTATTTTTATGGTATTTATTCACCGCTGGGATTTTTATTTTTTTGCTATGTAAATGAAAATGTCCAAAAATTTTGAAAAAAAGTGTTTTTCTTATAAAATTTTGCAAATAAATAATATTTCATCATAAATCTTGGCCAAAATTTATTCTGTTATCTTTTTAGTAAAAAAAAAAAAAATAAGCCAAATTAGTTTATAACCAAAAATTATAATTTTTAAACATTTTTTTTACATTTTTATTTTTTTTTATATCATTATTTATTTATTTATTTTTTACATACTGTCACCCTAGCAGTACAGTGTCACCATGGTGACACTGTACTACTTTTGGGGGGTGATGAAGATTTTTTTTTTTTTTACACTGATTGCTTTTACACCCATATAGGATGTAAAAGCAATCATTTCTCTTTCTCTCTGTCTGCATTCTTGCAGCCATTGAGAACTACTGAGTGAGCTGTGATTGGTCACAGCTTGTCACATGGCACAAGGCTGTTGTAAATAGCCTTGTACCATGTGACCTCTGTGATCATTCACAGATTTCACACGTAGTAAGCAATGATGTCACAAGTGACATCTTGCTTACTACTTTGCATGTAATTGGCCAATCAGTGATCACATGATCGGGATCTCGTACAGAGGTCCCGTCCGACGATCGGTGTTTCACTGTGTCCGGAGGTGCGGGGAGGCCATTTATAAACGGCCACCCGACCCTGCAGTGCCACCGTCCTGCCGTTTTTATACAACGGCCAGTCGGGAAGTGGTTAAGATATGGGATCCTAGAAAAGGTGCTCACAATACAGAGCCCGCATATAGTGTAGTTTTTATTGGAATAATAAGACATACAAATCCACGTGGAAGTTAAAACACAGCACCAGCACTCACAAAGATGGCCGCCGGACCAACAATATGGACGCGGCGATGTGACGTCAGCACGTAGGCTCCTCCCTGATGCGTTTTGTGCACACGCACTTTATCAAAGGGACCCGCCTCCTACTGACGCCATCATTCTCAACCCCTTAAATAGCCTGCAGGCACGTGAAAATTGATGGGCGCCATTTTAATGTAGGCCGGAAGAGTCTTAATAAGAAGACATCTTCTCAGAGTGTTACCAGCGATAACGAAATCAATAAATAACCAAGATCTCCAGACACAAATTTTTTTTTTTTCAAATAAAAAAGCAGATAAGTATAAAAAAACATTAATAATGTAAAATATTGAAAAAAGCATTATTGAAAAAAAAATTTATAATATATAAAAATAAATATAAAAATGGAAATGAGAAAAAAACAAAAGACAAACAGGCTATTTAAGGGAGCATATTGTACCAAAATTACAGTAAAAATAATAGAATTATATAATAAAAACTGCCATAAAAATATATTAAAAACATCAAAAAACCAATGTTATGTTTTTACGTATGTGTTTACAGATATGTCATGGCTATATAACCACATGTTCAACAAATACATGTGAATCCTCTTATTATGGCTCAAAGATTACAAAGAAAAAAAATAAATGTTATCAATAAAACAGTTAATATCTATATCGACATTAAGTCCTTTGCGGGAAAAAGTCTGCATCTCGTGAATCCACTTTGTTTTGAGCCTAGATTCCGCCCTACATTTATTATTGTCCTCTGAGAAGGAATTGCTTTGTGCTGGGATTTAAAGTGCCATACACATGTTTTTTTATGTAAGTGCAATTTTAAGTGTTTTTTACCTAATAAATACAGTGTTGCGCTATGGCAGTTTCCCTTTGATGTTTTTACGGTGGTGGAGGAATACTGTGGCTGTTCTGAAGGAGTTTTCGCAAACGATTGGTCTAGAGGTGTTTCCACATATGGAGTCTGTCATCAGCGTATAGAGGTATCAAGACCACACAGACGGCCAACTTTCTGCAGGAGAGAGCTGAAACATCTAATGCGATATTTGACCTACCATTCAAGGTGGTCAATTATCTGTGGTGAGTGGGGCTCAGGAGGGGGAGCATTAATTGGAGCGTTTCGCACAGAGAATTGCTATGGATAAGAAGATTAACTATTGCATCACTTAGTATTTACATTGGATGCTGATGGAGATTTTTTGGGAAATTCTTTGGAACTTTCATATGTTTGCACAATTATCGGTTCTTTAATATACATACACATTGGTTTCATATAAATTCACTGTATACACAGTTTGATGGCATTGTATATTTGCTATTTTTAGCACTATCGTTGTTTGAGCACATTGACTATACATATTGTTTTTTATTTATGATTTCGTCACTGGGGAAGGAGGGATATAATTCTCAGCCCATAGGACATTGAAGTACATGCTCATTTGCAGAGACTCTTTATGCAGTAGGATGTTTATTTATTTATCCATAAATTGTTTTAATAGAGGCAACGCAGCAATTTTTATGTTTTTAACTTGATCATGACTTACTTCCTCATTTCCAGTACCGTATGTAAAAAGTCCATCTTCTTGGCATGTATGCAGTCAGCAGGAGCTGTTGCTGCCTGCCACTCCTGAATTCCTACCTTAGCTTCCTTTACCTTGTATAGGCATCGTTCAAACTTTTCTAATTTTTATGATTTTGATTGCAAGAAAAAAATTATGTTTTTCACTTTTTTCCCTTAGGTATCTAGCAACCAGTCAACTGTTGGTTAGTCTGTGCATTTATGGTGGTAACATCAACAGAAAGCTACATTATACAAGACACTTGCTCTATCATATGGGATGTGCTGAACGATCTGTCAATAAAAAAGCCAACAAAGGAGGAGTGGTCCTCTATAGCGCATCTTTTCTGGTAGCACTGCAATTTCCCCAATTGTGTTGGAGCGATTTATGAGAAACATATAAAGATAATCAAGCCAATATCAAGTGGCAGCAAGTATTTTATTTCTAAAAATTATTTTTCTTTAGTACTATTGGCTGTGGCACATGCAATAATTGCTTTCGCTGTATTGACACAGGGTCATATGGGAGCAGCTCTGACTCCAGCATTTTTGATCACTCCTTTGGACAGATGCTGCAGGAAAATGAACTTGAACTGCCTCAGAATTCTCCACAGCAGGGAGCAACAAATCCTGCTGTACCCTCTGTTTTTGTTGGGGTTGAGGCTTTTGCCCTAGGTGAGCACCTGCTAGGCCCTATTATAGTCGGAGCCTGAATGTCGAGAAAGAGTTTCTAATTATTAGTTCACCAGAGCATATAAAATAGTGGAGTGTGCTTTTGGCCTATTTTCTGATAAGTGACGTTTTCTGCACACTGCAATCAACATGAACATCCTTTTTGAAGATGCTTTAATGCACAATATGGAAAGGGTCCATTTGACCGAAAGCCATGGCAGAACAAGTGGTGCTCATGTCTGGGACGAATTTTCATCATTCCTTTTGTCTCCCACAGAAATGTTTTCATGGCACCTTGAGGCTATAGCATAATTTGAGATAATGACTTTAGCACTGCAGACTTGCTCCTATAAAGAACTGCATTTTCATCTCTGTTGCTTTGCATAATAAAATTATGTAGAAACAACTAATTTCTTGTTTTATTTGGTGCTATTAAATTTATTTGAGTTCAACACATCACATTGGTGTGTGTGTGTGGGGGGGGGGGGATACATAGCATGTCTTCCTTACATGTCTGCAACAAATGTTGCTCTTATGTTGTACAGCTCTAGTCAACTGCTGTACATAGACATAGAATGCTTTCTGGGAAGCATTGTAGATTGACCAGTTTGGCAAAGTGATTTGGTTGCTATTTCTTCTCAAGCTCAGTTTTTTTTTGCCCTGTTCCTATATTGGGGGTCCTTTGGGTCATAAGCACTGGGATGGCCACAAACCAGCGCATTGAATGTCTCAAACAGCAAGCTTTGCTCCATTTTGTACACTAGATGTGTATTTATAAAAGGTGTAGAGTGCTGCTGAAAAGGGTGGAGAGCTAGTGTTTGAGCAGAAAACACATGTAAAAAAAGACATATTAATGCTCATGTTGTGCATTTTCAGGCATTCCCATTGAGGTCTATAGGGCCAAAAATGTGCAATTCTGCCACGTACTTTTTGGAGTGAAGGCATCCACTTACAGGTGACAGAGTGTTCAGATGTGACCAAGGGGATTTTGTTTGTTGAGTGTTTTTGAGATTTGAGCTTCAAGCAACTTTCTGAACCAGAATTAACCATTCTCTCCAAAGGCCTAACATTCTGCCCAACCACCAAATTGGATCATTTACAAGTATTGTCAGATATGGAGGATTTCTTCAGGAGACTAAGGCTCAAAGAATATTTCCACAATAATGAAAGGAATCCTAGGACAATGGAGTGCTACACAAAGAAAAAGAACAGCTGCTTCACACCTCCACAAGGACGCAACCCCAAACTGGACACCTATATTGATAGCTTCAGATTGCAAGCTACATCCCTGATATCCACCCAGCAAAAGAAAATTCTGTACAATCTTTCACCACTAAAGCGAAGGGCTATACACGATTTGCGCAA
This sequence comes from Staurois parvus, assembly GCF_062004578.1. NCBI lineage: Eukaryota > Metazoa > Chordata > Amphibia > Anura > Ranidae > Staurois > Staurois parvus. The sequence continues at coordinate 8,245,769 of NW_028318058.1, forward strand.
CAATCAGGCCATCACCATCAAACCAGCGGACAAAGGGGGAGCAGTTGTTGTGATGGATACAAACAAATACATACAGCAAGGCCAGAGGCAGCTGGAAAGTGCCATTTACTAAAAAAAACTGGATTATGATCTGACCCAGGACTTTACAAAGCAATTAAAAGGTCTCATTAAAACACTTCCAGCCCACCTACATTTAGAACTTATAAATGCGATTCCGTATCATCCAGAAATCGGGGACTTCTACATACTGCCCAAAGTCCAGAAGCCAGGAAATCCAGGCAGACCCATCATAACAGGTATGAATACACTCACCGAACAAATCTCAGGCTTTGTAGAAAAAATGTTAAAACCGTTAGTCATGAATACTGCTAGTTTCCTGCAAGACACAACTGACTTTCTGAACAAGATCAACAACATACAGCAATTACCATCTAATACACTTCTAGTGACTATGGATGTAGTATCCCTGTACAGTAATATCCCTCACAAGGATGGATTAGCTGCATGTCACAGATCCTTATCATCCTCACCAAACAACCAATACACTGCTGAGGATGTTACACAGCTCATTGAATTCATACTTACCCACAACTACTTTGCTTTCAATAAGGACATCTATCTTCAATGTATGGGTACTGCGATGGGATGTAAAATGGCACCCCAATATGCAAATTTATTTATGGCTGACCTGGAGGAACAATTCCTGAACAGCATGGAACAAAAACCATACAGATACTTTCGCTATATTGATGATATTTTCATCATATGGACAGAAGGTGCAGAAAACCTAAAACAATTTTACTCATTGATGAACACTTTTCATCCATCAATCAAACTAAAAATGGAATACTCAAACACACATGTCAACTTCCTAGACACCACAGTATACATCAGGGATGATACGCTTCACACCTCAATATACAGGAAACCCACTGACAGATGCAACTGCCTCCACAGTTCTAGCTTCCACCCCCAACACACGAAATGTGCCATCATACACAGTCAGGCCATTAGATACCACCGAGTATGTTCTGACCCAAGAGACAGAGATAAACATCTCGGGACACTAGCAGACTCCTTCCATAAGAAAGGTTACAAGGACAAAACTATCAACACCGGCATAAACACAGCCTTGAGAACCCGAAGGGAAAATCTACTTCAGTACAAAGAGAAAAAAACAAACAACCGTGTACCTCTAGTAACCACATACAACCCAGCCCTAGAAGGAATAAGAAAAATAATCAAAGATTTACAACCCATCATAACAGGAGATGGAACTCTGAAAGAAATATTCCAGAAACCCCCAATACTGGCCTTCAGACAACCCCCCAACCTCAGAAATAAACTAATCAGTAGGACACTTCCTTCTGATTATAATGTCACAAATAATAGAAGCACACCCTGCAATAAGAAACGCTGCAAGCTGTGCAACCAAATCAATCCATCAAAAAGTGTCAGACACTCAAAAGGGATCTTCAATATCTCCGGATCATACAGCTGCACCTCCAGTAATGTTGTGTATCTTATCCAGTGCAGAAAATGCAGCAAAGGATCTTATGTTGGCGAAACAGGACAGAAGTTGCAAACAAGGATGAATTTGCACAGACATACCATCAAGGAACATAAAGAAGATGACCTCTGCACACCTGTAGGACACCATTTCACACAACCAGGCCACACAATGGAAGACCTCAATGTTTTAGTTCTGAAAGGAAAATTCAAATCCATCCAGGAAAGAAAAACATTTGAACTAAGAATGATAATTCTATTTGACACAAAAGATAACGGCCTTAACTTGGACATGGAATTCATCAACCACTATCCAACAGTTTTATGACTATCTATTAGCTGAAGCTTGACCCCCTCTGTGTGAGTGTAGTATCCCCCCCTCCCCCCCTCGCTTTTGATCTTATCTGTGGCCTTTTTTTTTTTTTTTTTCAATCCCTTCTAACATTCTGCTTAAACTTTGTGATTTGTAATAGTACTGTTTGGACTTTGAAGAAGGGGACATACCCCGAAAGTAAACAATGTGGTAGTGTGACAAGAGCAACACCACCTAGAAAAAAGAGGTTACTTAGAAATCCACGCGGAGTAATGTAGGTTCAATAGTTACAAAGAATACTTTATTTGATCACATAGATCGTGAGGAGGTTAAGCAAAAACACGGTGAACATATCAGACAAATAAAACCATTTAAAAGCACTTGGCGTCCTCATTCCTGGGTGATTTTGGCACATAGGGAACCATATAAGGCAATGGGGTATTTTCTAGCTATATGATCCTAGGTTTCCATATAATTCAAACTTGTATTTAGGTTAGCCATGTATTCTTCAGACGTGTTCTTAGTGTAAGCCAGGATATGTAGAATAGCTTCCTGGTAAGTGGAAACTGGAACAAAAAAATATATATGGTCTTAAATAGCACATAGATCACATCATAACTGCCCCATTCAGAGATAGATTGATACTTTCATTACCTTCTCAGTGACTTGGCTGTCATACCAAAATGATGAATGTAGAGACTTCCTGGGTAACCACCCCAAGTGAAACAAAGTCCACAGTAACAAGTGATTCTAGAGATATATATAAAAAAATTATATAGATCATACACATCAAGCAGAATCCCTGAATAATGAAAAACAACAAAATAAAATAGAGGTATATATTACCATCAATGAAGATCAAGAGGACTCGCGTCGACTTGAAATAGGATCAGGTCCTTAATGCTTGTTCAATAGTGCATATACAGGTGGGAAGCCAGGTAGTCTCAATACATAAATTTCAAAAAGAGTATTATATATGTAGCAGGCACTATATACCTGAATCTATATACCCAGTATAGGGTTTGCAAAAATTGCTCAAACTGAGATAGTAAAGCGGTTCCTTGAGGATATAACTATATCACAGCGTACAGCATATGTGTGACATAGAGTATATATATTGTCCCCCTAAGAGGATTTCCAAAAAATTCCCTGAAAAAACAGGAGTACTAGGCACATATAGCGTTCCCTCTCAACTCCATATAAGCTCTATGAATCTAAGCAGCAACTACCGCTAACTGAGCCAAATAAGCAAAGATAACTTGCCACCGGTGGAAGGTATACTCCTATTTAGGATGGCCATATGCGGACTGCTGTAATAGTAGCTTTATGGTAGTTTTTCAAAGCCTCGTGCCTTCCTAGCATGGAGCTGTAACAACGCCGCTCCTTTCTTCCTCGTGGGCACCGCACCCTATGAAGACGCCGAGCGTAGTGACGTCATTACGTTGACGCGTTTCATCCGCCAATCACCGCGGACTTCGTCAGAACTGGGAGGGGACTTAATTCCATTGCCTTATATAGTACACTAATTGCATACCGAGAGATCTCCATGTCGCCCTCTTGTGTTGAAAAGATATCACTACATTAAAAAGTCCAAAGTGAGTTTAAAAAAACATATATTGATTGCTGGCAATACAAGGGAAGGCCTTATTTAAATAAACAAATCATCATTGATCAGAATAGAGGAAAAGGAAGATAATTATAATTCTAATAGTACATGGGAAGGGAGTACAGGGAACATCAGAGCCAAGTAGAAAATCTCTGTTTTAATACTATTTTTGTTATTATTATAGAGGTTCAGGTAGAACGAGAGAAGAATTAATAAATAAGCCAAAATCAAAAACAGAGGCGGACCCCCTAAGCCAACCCGTAAGATTCATAACTAAATTTGGACAACAATGGAGTGAAGTTAGGAAGGCCCTGGACTCTCACTGGCATCTACTAACACAAAATCCACAGATAGCAAGAATTGTAGGGGAGAGCCCCCAAATGGTAGCAAAAAGAGCTCAGAATCTAAATGACATATTAGTACAGTCAGAATTTCAGAAGATTCCACAAACAAATTGGCTAACTAGGAAGACACGCCTGTGTGGTATGTTCCCTTGTGGCCACTGTCAAATCTGCCCTTTTGTGCATAAGACCAACCAGTTTTCTAACAAAGATAATTCTCGGGTATTTCAGATACGTAGCTTTATTAACTGCTCTAGTAATAGAGTAATATATATGATAGAATGCCCATGCAGGAAGATATATATAGGAAAAATGAAAAGTAATCTTAGAACCAGGATTGGTGAACACCTGAGAGATATTAGAAATGAAAATAGAAATGGGGGAAAGGGGAGAAAGAGAATCCCCTGGCACAACATTTTAAAGAAGTACATGGGGGAAGGACAGAAGGCCTGAAAGTCAAAGGGATCTTCCTACTGAATATTTCAGCTAGACGGGGTGACTTCGATAAAGTCCTTCTCCAAAAAGAGAAATTCTGGATCTATACTCTGGGTGCACTTGTCCCACATGGATTAAATACAGAACTTAACTTTAAAGTCTTCCTGAAGTAAGTCCTTCTGAACCTATACTTTTGCCTGTGCTATATTGCCCATATGGGTATTTGCTTAAATCAAGGAAATGGAGGTTCCCCCGGGCAAAATATAATTTCGGTACGATGAATCTGAGGGGATAAAAATATAATAATAAAAAAATAGAGAACCCAACCTGAGGTGTGGTTCGCTTTACACCAGATTGAACCTCTATAATAATAACAAAAATAGTATTAAAACAGAGATTCTCTACTTGGCTCTGATGTTCCCTGTACTCCCTTCCCATGTACTATTAGAATTATAATTATCTTCTTTTTCCTCTATTCTGATCAATGATGATTTGTTTATTTAAATAAGGCCTTCCCTTGTATTGCCAGCAATCAATATATGTTTTTTAAACTCACTTTGGACTTTTTAATGTAGTGATATCTTTTCAACACAAGAGGGCGACATGGAGATCTCTCGGTATGCAATTAGTGTACTATATAAGGCAATGGAATTAAGTCCCCTCCCAGTTCTGACGAAGTCCGCGGTGATTGGCGGACGAAACGCGTCAATGTAATGACGTCACTACGCTCGGCGTCTTCATAGGGTGCGGTGCCCACGAGGAAGAAAGGAGCGGCGTTGTTACAGCTCCATGCTAGGAAGGCACGAGGCTTTGAAAAACTACCATAAAGCTACTATTACAGCAGTCCGCATATGGCCATCCTAAATAGGAGTATACCTTCCACCGGCGGCAAGTTATCTTTGCTTATTTGGCTCAGTTAGCGGTAGTTGCTGCTTAGATTCATAGAGCTTATATGGAGTTGAGAGGGAACGCTATATGTGCCTAGTACTCCTGTTTTTTCAGGGAATTTTTTGGAAATCCTCTTAGGGGGACAATATATATACTCTATGTCACACATATGCTGTACGCTGTGATATAGTTATATCCTCAAGGAACCGCTTTACTATCTCAGTTTGAGCAATTTTTGCAAACCCTATACTGGGTATATAGATTCAGGTATATAGTGCCTGCTACATATATAATACTCTTTTAGAAATTTATGTATTGAGACTACCTGGCTTCCCACCTGTATATGCACTATTGAACAAGCATTAAGGACCTGATCCTATTTCAAGTCGACGCGAGTCCTCTTGATCTTCATTGATGGTAATATATACCTCTATTTTATTTTGTTGTTTTTCATTATTCAGGGATTCTGCTTGATGTGTATGATCTATATAATTTTTTATATATATCTCTAGAATCACTTGTTACTGTGGACTTTGTTTCACTTGGGGTGGTTACCCAGGAAGTCTCTACATTCATCATTTTGGTATGACAGCCAAGTCACTGAGAAGGTAATGAAAGTATCAATCTATCTCTGAATGGGGCAGTTATGATGTGATCTATGTGCTATTTAAGACCATATATATTTTTTTGTTCCAGTTTCCACTTACCAGGAAGCTATTCTACATATCCTGGCTTACACTAAGAATAGAGATGAGCGAATCGAACATGACGAAATGGAATTCGTTTCGAAGATTAGGAAAAATTCGATTCGCGCCGAATCCGAAAATTAGCAAACTTCGGATGCACGAATCGAATTTTCCCAAAAATGGCGGCGACATGTGTGGCGACGGAGCGGGGATCTCTGGGAAGGCGCGCAGACAAGGCGCGCTGACCCATAATGCATTCATTCATGACATGTGATCGCATTAGCCAATCAGCAGCCAGCCAGCCAGCACTGTGTAATGGTGGAGCTATAAATCGCGGCCATCTTAGAATTCTCCATTAGCCTCCGGTCATTCAAGAGAGACAGACCTGTCTGTATTAGGGACAGAGTTAGGGCCACAGAGACTTTAGGGCCACAGAATCGTTACTCAGGGACACAGAATCGTTACTCAGGGACACAGAATTGTTACTCAGGGACACAGAATTGTTACTCAGGGACACAGAATCGTTACTCAGGGACAGACACAGAATTGTTACTCAGGGACACAGAATCGTTACTCAGGGACACAGAATCGTTACTCAGGGACACAGAATTGTTACTCAGGGACACAGAATTGTTACTGAGGGACACAGAATCGTTACTCAGGGACACAGAATCGTTACTCAGGGACACAGAATTGTTACTCAGGGACACAGAATTGTTACTCAGGGACACAGAATTGTTACTGAGGGACACAGAATCGTTACTGAGGGACACAGAATTGTTACTCAGGGACACAGAATCGTTACTCAGGGACACAGAATTGTTACTCAGGGACACAGAATCGTTACTCAGGGACACAGAATCGTTACTCAGGGACACAGAATTGTTACTCAGGGACACAGAATTGTTACTCACGGACACAGAATCGTTACTCAGGGACACAGAATCGTTACTCAGGGACACAGAATTGTTACTCAGGGACACAGAATTGTTACTCAGGGACACAGAATCGTTACTCGGGGACAGACACAGAATTGTTACTCAGGGACACAGAATCGTTACTCAGGGACACAGAATCATTACTCAGGGACACAGAATTGTTACTCAGCGACACAGAATCGTTACTCAGGGACACAGAATTGTTACTCAGGGACACAGAATTGTTACTCAGGGACACATAATTGTTACTGAGGGACACAGAATCGTTACTCAGGGACACAGAATCGTTACTCAGGGACACAGAATCGTTACTCAGGGACATAGAATCGTTACTCAGGGACACAGAATCGTTACTCAGGGACACAGAATCGTTACTCAGGGACACAGAATCGTTACTCAGGGACACAGAATCGTTACTGAGGGACACAGAATTGTTACTCAGGGACACAGAATTGTTACTCAGGGACACAGAATTGTTACTCAGGGACACAGAATGGTTACTGAGGGACACAGAATCGTTACTGAGGGACACAGAATTGTTACTCAGGGACACAGAATTGTTACTCAGGGACACAGAATTGTTACTGAGGGACACAGAATCGTTACTCAGGGACACAGAATCGTTACTCAGGGACACAGAATTGTTACTCAGGGACACAGAATCGTTACTTTCTGCTTCACAACCACTATTGTACGTTCAAAGAGTTAAATCCTGTTTTATGTTTGGGGTGCTTATTGAATTAAAGAGTATGTCAGACAACACGCAGAGGAGTGGCAGAGGAGGCAATGTTTTAGGAGCGAGCAGACGTGGCAGCAGAGGAAGGGGTCGAGGCAGCACTAGTCGCAGCCAGAGGCCAGTGCTCCCGGTGTCATCCAGCGGTCGTGTCTCCACCGACAACCCTGCCGTCATCGATTGGTTGACTCGGTCGTCTTCCTCTTCCCAGGTCACCTCTGACACCTACAGCCAACGGTCGGTGGGTACGTCAGACACAACCGTTAGTTGGCATGGCCCGGGAGCAAGCCCACTGAAATCACGTGTCCTCTACCTGCCCCTGTCCTTTGGTGTTCCCTCACCAAGCGAAGTATCGCATGCTGTGGGCTCAGCCCCACTGTACAGTGAGGAAGAGCTAACAGAGGGCGGTCAGGAACGGGGGGAGACATCCGCCTCTTCAGCAGCCAGGCGAAGAAGTACTGGCGAGGAGAGTGGCTCAGTAGCCGGTCTAGAGACAGGTCTGTCTCCTGACCCACACGCAGCCGAGGGGGCTAGTAGTGACGCGGAGACCCTAATTGATGATGATGAGGCTGATCGCACTTGGCAGCCTCGTCGTCATCAGGCTATTGCTTCCGCATCATCAGGAGAAGAGGGTGCCAGCTTGCCAGCGAGCAAAACAGTCGGTGGGTTGCCCAGGAGGCAGCAGGGTCGCAGCAGTGTCAGTGGAGGCAAACGGCCACGGAGTAGAGCACCAGCTCCACTGCAGCCTACCACCACGGCCAGTAGTGGTGCCGGTGTGCACGGAGGAAGTAGCAGTCAGCCAGTGAGGAGTAGCGGGGGCAAAGTTTCCTACTCGGCGGTGTGGCAATTTTTCGTCAAGCCGCCCGAGGAAGTAAACGTAGCCGTATGTCGACTATGTGGCCAGAAAGTCAAGCGTGGCCAGGGGGCCCATATTGGGACTACAGCGTTGCGTCAGCATATACAGCGTCGCCATTCGGTGGCCTGGGAAAACCATGATAAAGATACGGCGGTTCTGCCTGCCCCAGCCCCCGCTCCATCACCCGCTCCGTTACTTGCTCCGTCACCCGACGTCAATCGCCCTCTATCAGCCAGTCAAGGCTCCAACACCTCTGCTGAGGGGAGTTGTCGCTTGTTGGCATCTTCCGCTCGTTCAGATGCTCCTTCTCCTGCTACTCCTCTTCGCGGATTCCGTCAGCAGTCTTTCTTGGAATCCGTTTCCAAGAGACAACAGTTTGCGAGCACGCACCCGACGGTGCAGAAGCTGAACGTCCTCCTGTCCAAGTTGCTGGTGCTGCAGTTCCTCCCTTTCCAAGTGGTGGACTCAGCACCTTTCCGAGAAATGATGGCTTGTGCCGAGCCGCGGTGGAGAGTGCCAAGCCGGCATTTCTTCGCCAAAAAGGCAGTGCCAGCCCTGCATTCACATGTAGAAGAGATGGTGGGCCAGTCTTTGAGCATGTCGGTCTCTGCCAAAGTGCACGGCAGCGCCGACGTGTGGAGCTGTAACTACAGTCAGGGACAGTACATGTCATTTACAACCCACTGGGTGAACGTGGTGCCGGCACAGCCGCACCAGCAACTTGGACAGGTCACGCCGCTTTTGCCTCCACGTTTGCACGTCCTTGGTCCAGCAAAGATGTCCGCCTCTACCACCTCTTCTTCCGCCGTGTCCTCAGCCGCCACCCCCGTGCCAAGTCCCATTACCCGACCGGCATATCACATGTGCAGGGCGCAACGGTGTCACGCTGTGCTGCACCTGGTATGCCTTGGCAAACGTAGTCACACAGGGGAGGAACTTCTGAGTGTAATGAACAGAGAAATCGACAGATGGCTGTCTCCGCGCAAACTGAAAATCGGAAACATGTTGATCGACAACGGAAAGAACATGGTGTCTGCTCTGCGTCAAGGAAGGTTGTGCCATGCGCCATGCATGGCTCACGTGTTCAATCTGGTTGTCAAGCGGTTCCTAAAATCCACCATCCCACTGCAAGACATCCTTAAAATGTCACGTAAACTTTGCATGCATTTCAGCCATTCCTACACCGCAAAGCACACCCTCCTTGAGCTGCAGCGGCAGAACGGAATTCCACAGCATCGCCTGATCTGCGACGTTGCAACAAGGTGGAATTCAACCCTACATATGTTAGACCGCCTTTACGAACAGCGAAAGGCCATCACCGATTTCCTGATGTTACAAGCGGATAAAGGTACTCCCCTGTGTAACTTAGATGTCAGCCATTGGCAGCTCATGCGTGACACCTGCCGCTTGCTCAGGCCCTTTGAGGAGGCCACGCTATTCGTGAGTCGGCAGGACTATGGGATGAACGACGTCATTCCTCTGTTGCACGTCCTGGAACAAATGCTGTTAACAATGGCTGGTCAGGGTGCGGTAGACGTGGCGCACAGATCTCAACGCCACATGACCCCTGTGGGGGCAGGACAGGAAGAAGAGGAGGAGGTAGAGGAGGACATTGGTGCTCAGGAATTATTGAGTGAAATGGGTGGTTTTTCCACTCAGCGGACAGGAGTGGAGGAGCAGGAGCATCTGGTAGAGGAGGAGGAGACAGAGGACCCAGACGCACCGTGGCAGTATGCTGTGGAGATGGAGGCAGGGAGTCCCTCGCATTCCTTGGCACAAATGGCCCATAGCATGCTCGGTTGCTTGCGTAGCGACAGCCGAATAATAACCATCAGACAGAGGGATGACTTTTGGCTGTCCACCTTGTTGGACCCTCGCTACCGTTCAAAAATGGTGGCCTTTTTCACACCTGCTGAGAGGGAGGCCAAAATAAAGTACTATAAAAACCACCTATGTAGTCAGTTGGTCTCTGCCTTTCTGCGCCAACGTCCATCCTCAGACACTGTGGGCCCTGTGCGCTCGCGTTCCGCTGCCATGGCAGCAGGGGAGGGGTGGGGTGGTAGGAGCAGTGGCAGCTCCACCAGCAGCGGCTGCCTCAGTCTGCAGTCGATGATGAGTAGCTTTCTTCACCAGCGCAGTGAGGAAACTACTAACCAGCCGCAGCAGCAGCAGCATCAGGTGGACCTGGAGCAGGACCTCAAACAACAGGCTTGGGCCTACTTGGACAGCACCCTGCCAACCGAGGTAGACAATCCCCTTGACTACTGGGCAACGAAACTTGACCTTTGGCCCCAACTAGCTGAATTTGCCCTTGAAAGGCTGTCATGCCCGGCCAGTAGCGTGGCATCGGAGCGCGTGTTTAGTGCGGCAGGAGGTATTGTAACTCCGCGGAGGACACGACTGTCCACCCAAAGTGTGGAGAGACTCACGTTTGTGAAAATGAATCAGGCGTGGATTAGTCTGGATTTCAAACCACCAGTTCCTGACACAACTGACTAAATCCGCCATGAATCATGCCCCAAACATGTTATTATTTTTAACATAGGCCTCTGTATGGCCTTCAATTTAAGCTGCTTACACTTCGCCACTCTGCCATGGGCCCCTGTACCGCCTCCTCTTGCTGCTGCCAGGTCCAGAGTGTGTCATGGGTCCCTGTACGGCCTCCCATTGCTGCTGACTTCATCGCCAGACTCTGCCATGTGCCACTTTCAGGTCTCCTTACACTGTTGGTGGGTTCCATTTTGTGATAGGGTGCTGTATGGCCTTCCATTGCTGCTGCCTCCACCGCCACCCTGCGCCATGTGCCTCTGTCGTCTGCTCACGCTGCTGACGGATTCCGCTTTTTAACCGAGGCCTGTGTTTGGCTTCCGAATACTGCTGCATCCACCGCCACCCTGCGCCATGTGTCTCTGTCGTCTGCTCATGCTGCTGATGGCTTCCGCTTTTTAACCTAGGCCTGTGTATGGCTTCAGAATAATGCTGCCTCCACCGCCACCCTGCGCCATGTGCCTCTGTCGTCTGCTCATGCTGCTGCCAGGTCCATACTGATTCATGGCCCCCTGTACCGGCTCCTCATGAACGTGGTTCAGCGGGTTTGCATCACTTAACGGCAAATCGTTGACAAACGCTGGGACGTTCAGTGTTGTGCGCATTAAGCCAGACACCAAAGGGCAGCACAGACCTGTTATTACTCGCTCAAGCATGGCTGAACAAAACCAGTCTCTACCACAAATTGGACCCAGACCTGCCCAGGGTCTCGTAAGTAGATTGCACGGAGGAGTAGAGTTCGTTATTGGAATTAACTGTGAGGGACTTTTAAACCTAGGCCTGTGTATGGCCTTCAATTGAAGCTGCTTCTGCTCCGCCACTCTGCCATTGGACTCTTGATAGTCGACGACTATCAAGAGTCCAATGGCAGAGTGGCGGAGCAGAAGCAGCTTCAATTGAAGGCCATACACAGGCCTAGGTTTAAAAGTCCCTCACAGTTAATTCCAATAACGAACTCTACTCCTCCGTGCAATCTACTTACGAGACCCTGGGCAGGTCTGGGTCCAATTTGTGGTAGAGACTGGTTTTGTTCAGCCATGCTTGAGCGAGTAATAACAGGTCTGTGCTGCCCTTTGGTGTCTGGCTTAATGCGCACAACACTGAACGTCCCAGCGTTTGTCAACGATTTGCCGTTAAGTGATGCAAACCCGCTGAACCACGTTCATGAGGAGCCGGTACAGGGGGCCATGAATCAGTATGGACCTGGCAGCAGCGTGAGCAGACGACAGAGGCACATGGCGCAGGGTGGCGGTGTAGGCAGCATTATTCTGAAGCCATACACAGGCCTAGGTTAAAAAGCGGAAGCCGTCAGCAGCGTGAGCAGACGACAGAGACACATGGCGCAGGGTGGCGGTGGATGCAGCAGTATTCGGAAGCCAAACACAGGCCTCGGTTAAAAAGCGGAAGCCGTCAGCAGCATGAGCAGACAACAGAGGCACATGGCGCAGGGTGGCGGTGGAGGCAGCAGCAATGGAAGGCCATACAGCACCCTATCACAAAATGGAACCCACTAACAGTGTAAGGAGACCTGAAAGTGGCACATGGCAGAGTCTTGCGATGAAGTCAGCAGCAATGGGAGGCCGTACAGGGACCCATGACACACTCTGGACCTGGCAGCAGCAAGAGGAGGCGGTACAGGGGCCCATGGCAGAGTGGCGAAGCGTAAGCAGCTTAAATTGAAGGCCATACAGAGGCCTATGTTAAAAAGTCCCCCCAGCAGCAGCGTGGGGAGACGACTATTAGTCGTCTCCCCACGCTGCTGCTGGGGGGACTTTTTAACATAGGCCTCTGTATGGCCTTCAATTTTAGCTGCTTACGCTCCGCCACTCTGCCATGGGCCCCTGTACCGCCTCCTCATGCTGCTGCCAGGCCCGTAATCTGCCATGGGCCCCCGTACCGACTCCTCATGCTGCTGCCAGGCCCGTAATCTGTCATGGGCCCCTGTACCGCCTCCACATGCTGCTGCCAGGTCCAGAGTGTGTCATGGGTCCCTGTACGGCCTCCCATTGCTGCTGTCTCCATCGCCACACCCTGCCATGTGCCACTTTCAGGTCTCCTCACACTGCTGGTGGGTTCCATTTTGTCATAGGGTGCTGTATGGCCTCCCATTGCTGCTGCCTCCACCGCCACCCTGCGCCATGTTCCTGACGTCTGCTCATGCTGCTGACGGCTTCCGCTTTTTAACCGAGGCCTGTGTTTGGCTTCCGAATACTGCTGCATCCACCGCCACCCTGCGCCATGTGCCTCTGTCGTCTGCTCACGCTGCTGACGGCTTCCGCTTTTTAACCTAGTCCTGTGTATGCCTTCCGAATACTGCTGCCTCCACCGCCACCCTGCGCCATGTGCCACTTTCAGGTCTCCTTACACTGTTGGTGGGTTCCATTTTGTGATAGGGTGCTGTATGGCCTTCCATTGCTGCTGCCTCCACCGCCACCCTGCGCCATGTGCCTCTGTCGTCTGCTCACGCTGCTGACGGCTTCCGCTTTTTAACCGAGGCCTGTGTTTGGCTTCCGAATACTGCTGCATCCACCGCCACCCTGCGCCATGTGTCTCTGTCGTCTGCTCACGCTGCTGACAGCTTCCGCTTTTTAACCTAGGCCTGTGTATGGCTTCCGAATACTGCTGCCTCCACCGCCACCCTGCGCCATGTGCCTCTGTCGTCTGCTCACGCTGCTGACGGCTTCCGCTTTTTAACCGAGGCCTGTGTTTGGCTTCCGAATACTGCTGCATCCACCGCCACCCTGCGCCATGTGTCTCTGTCATCTGCTCACGCTGCTGCGGCTTCCGCTTTTTAACCTAGGCCTGTGTATGGCTTCCGAATACTGCTGCCTCCACCGCCACCCTGCGCCATGTGCCACTTTCAGGTCTCCTTACACTGTTGGTGGGTTCCATTTTGTGATAGGGTGCTGTATGGCCTTCCATTGCTGCTGCCTCCACCGCCACCCTGCGCCATGTGCCTCTGTCGTCTGCTCACGCTGCTGACGGCTTCCGCTTTTTAACCGAGGCCTGTGTTTGGCTTCCGAATACTGCTGCATCCACCGCCTCCCTGCGCCATGTGTCTCTGTCGTCTGCTCACGCTGCTGACGGCTTCCGCTTTTTAACCTAGGCCTGTGTATGGCTTCCGAATACTGCTGCCTCCACCGCCACCCTGCGCCATGTGTCTCTGTCGTCTGCTCACGCTGCTGACGGCTTCCGCTTTTTAACCTAGGCCTGTGTATGGCTTCCGAATACTGCTGCCTCCACCGCCACCCTGCGCCATGTGTCTCTGTCGTCTGCTCACGCTGCTGACGGCTTCCGCTTTTTAACCTAGGCCTGTGTATGGCTTCCGAATACTGCTGCCTCCACCACCACCCTGCACCATGTGCCTCTGTCGTCTGCTCACGCTGCTGATGGCTTCCGCTTTTTAAACTAGTCCTGTGTATGTCTTCCGAATACTGCTGCCTCCACCGCCACCCTGCGCCATGTGCCACTTTCAGGTCTCCTTACACTGTTGGTGGGTTCCATTTTGTGATAGGGTGCTGTATGGCCTTCCATTGCTGCTGCCTCCACCGCCACCCTGCGCCATGTGCCTCTGTCGTCTGCTCACGCTGCTGACGGCTTCCGCTTTTTAACCGAGGCCTGTGTTTGGCTTCCGAATACTGCTGCATCCACCGCCCGCCCACTGCTGCTGCCAGGCCCGTAATCTGTCATGGGCCCCTGTACCGCCTCCTCATGCTGCTGCCAGGTCCAGAGTGTGTCATGGGTCCCTGTACGGCCTCCCATTGCTGCTGTCTCCATCGCCACACTCTGCCATGTGCCACTTTCAGGTCTCCTCACACTGCTGGTGGGTTCCATTTTGTCATAGGGTGCTGTATGGCCTCCCATTGCTGCTGCCTCCACCGCCACACTGTGGCTCCACACTCTGGTTTTGGCCCCGTGACTGCCCAAATGAGTGAAGTGTGCGGTGATTCTAAGATCGACGGCACTAATCTGCATGTCATACTGACTGACAGTATTAGTTCTCTTCCCCAGCAGACTCCAAGGGCATTTAAATTAAAGGTACAGTGTTCTGCACTAATATAAAGGCTCTCTGAAGCCTAGAAACACCCTTTTTATAAGTTAAATTCGCAGTGAATATATTCGCCTCGAATCGAATTTATTCCGCGAATTCGGCGAATCAGCCGAATCGAATTTTTGAATAATTCGCTCATCTCTAACTAAGAACACGTCTGAAGAATACATGGCTAACCTAAATACAAGTTTGAATTATATGGAAACCTAGGATCATATAGCTAGAAAATACCCCATTGCCTTCTATGGTTCCCTATGTGCCAAAATCACCCAGGAATGAGGACGCCAAGTGCTTTTAAATGATTTTATTTGTCTGATATGTTCACCGTGTTTTTGCTTAACCTCCTCACGATCTATGTGATCAAATAAAGTATTCTTTGTAACTATTGAACCTACATTACTCCGTGTGGATTTCTAAGTAACCTCTTTTTTCTAGGTGGTGTTGCTCTTGTCACACTACCACATTGTTTACTATGCATTTCCCGGTTTATAAATCCACACTTTTATGATAAGTGAGTCGGAGATAGTACTAGGACACAAACTATTTGTGCCTTTACAGGTGGCTTTTTTCTGTTCTATTTTTTCGACATACCCCGAAAGCTTGTCCTCAAAATTGTATGTTAGTGCAAATAAAAAAGTATCACAGACAGTACTCAATTGTTTCTGTCAGCTTCAAGCAACAAAACTCTCAGGTGTGACCTTACTGATTAACCAAAACCTGTAGAACCTGGTAAGTGACAAACATAGTTTTCACTCTACAGTTGATCCATTTGCTATAACTGTTTTTAAATATGAAATGCAATATAAGAGCTTCATCACTGACAAGTAACACGCAAAACTGGAAAAGTCTCACATGCAGGGGAGGACTGACAACTCATGGGGCCCCCGGGCAATAGGGGATCATGGGGCCCCTGTGTCCTTGCCCAAACTCAAAAAAGCCTATGAAAAAGGTACCAGGGGCATCTCATGGGGCCCCCTACTGACCTCGGGCCCTCGGGCAGTGCCCGAGTTTCCAAATGGTCAGTCCGCCCCTGCTCACATGTTCACATATCTTTGATTCCAAGCAAAAAGGTTTAAAGATTGGAATCCCTTATATCTGGCTATAATCCATGGAGATTTAGAGGGAGAAAAATGGAGAGAGGGTGGTTCCCTATATAACCAAAGATGCATTTGACCACCATAACTGGGGTCTGGTGAGTGAACCATCCACACTTCACGTATATGAGCATGCGGTGAAGACCACAGTCACTCTTGATTTTTTGATTTTTTTGGAATTTTTGCCTTCCTAATATTTTATTTTGGGACAGTCACAAGAGTTGTCACTGTATCTATGTTTTATAATACCTACCTCACATGGTATACTATTGGTCGAATTGGTATATGGAGGGGTAATAATATCTCTTTGTACTAAGCACGTTGAGGCATGGACCAAAAAATAAAATTTGTATAGGGCCACAATAGTCGGCCCAAGCTTTGTGGTCATACACTATATAGAGTGATTAGTTTTCTGGGATATTTTGTTCATATTCATCCCTTTTCTACTGTACTTTTAATTTTGGTATGTACATATAGCGCCTACCTATTCTATTTTATTCTAAGGGTAGATAAGAAGCTTGTTTGTGGCAAAAGTGTGATATTACAAGATAAGACATTGTTTGCCAGTAAAGTGGATGGGTGTGACTAATGGAACCTTTCTGTCAGGGCTCCAGGGTATGACCAGAGGTATGTGACTGACGCAGGGAAACACAGGCTTCAGATATGTTATAAATATAATTTATTAACACTAACAATACATAAACGCAGTGCAATACTAAAACATACACAGTGCAAATGAACCAAACCACCCACAGATAACAGTACATACAATGCAAGCGTCGTCAGGCAGGCCGGGATTATCAACAGGAGGTCAGAACGTATGGGGTTAAGCAGGAGAATGGTCAGACAAAGCCAGGGATCAGGAGCAGGAGAATGGTCAGACAAAGCCAGGGATCAGGAGCAGGAGAATGGTCAGACAAAGCCAGGGATCAGGAGCAGGAGAATGGTCAGACAAAGCCAGGGATCAGGAGCAGGAGAATGGTCAGACAAAGCCAGGGATCAGGAGCAGGAGAATGGTCAGACAAAGCCAGGGATCCAGATCAGGCAGGGTCAGCAACAAGACAGGAACAGGAACAGGATGCAGGATGCAGGATGCAGGAACAAGATACAGGGCCCAGGAAAAACACACACCAAGGCAGAGTCTGCAGGTCTGGCCATCCCTTAAATACACCAGTATAAGCAGTTTCAGGTGTTTAGCTGGCTGCAAGGTTGAGTCTCTGATTGCTGGGAGCACCCGCTGGCCAACCCTGGTACTACAACCCATAAGGCAGGTGAGTCCCACCATTGCTGGCCAGTCCATTCCTGACAGTACCCCACCCTCAAGGAGCGGCCTCAGGACCCTCCAAACAGTCCTAGCTGGGCAAAATGTTCCACCGCCCGGGTAAGGTAACTGGCGGGATATCAAAGACTGGCACTCCGGGCAGCGGCTCACCGGGCAGGGCTCCGGGCAGCGGCCCATCGGGCCGCGGCACACCGAGCAGAGGCACATCGGGCAGAACTCCGGGCAGAGGCAAATCGGGCAGCGGCACACCGGGCAGCGGCACATCGGGCAGGACTCCGGGCAGCGGCACATCGGGCAGGACTCCGGGCAGCGGCACATCGGGCAGGACTCCGGGCAGAGGCACATCGGGCTGGACTCCGGGCAGAGGCACATCGGGCTGGACTCCGGGCAGA
Organism: Staurois parvus; assembly: GCF_062004578.1. Lineage (NCBI taxonomy): Eukaryota > Metazoa > Chordata > Amphibia > Anura > Ranidae > Staurois > Staurois parvus. The sequence continues at coordinate 8,263,440 of NW_028318058.1, forward strand.
GGCACATCGGGCAGGACTCCGGGCAGAGGCACATCGGGCAGGACTACGGGCAGAGGCACATCGGGCAGGACTCCGGGCAGAGGCACATCGGGCTGGACTCCGCGCAGAGGCACATCGGGCTGGACTCTGGGCAGAGGCACATCGGGCTGGACTCTGGGCAGAGGCACATCGGATCACCAGGCGAAGCAGCAGGCAGCGGGCCACCAGGCGGAGCGGCAGGCCCCGGGCCCCCAGGCAGAGCGGCAGGCCCCAGGCCCCCAGGCGGAGCGACAGGTCTCGGGCCCCCAGGCGGAGCAGCGGGCACCGAGTCACCAGGCACGACAGTGGGCTCCGAGTCAACTGGCTTGACCGCTGGCACTGGGTCAGACATTGGATCGTCTGGCTGGACAGCGGGCATCGGGTCACCAGGCATCAGGTCATTTGGCTCGACAGCGGGCACCGCGTCATCTGGCAAGGCAGTGGGCTCCGAGTCAACCGGCATGACCACGGGCACTGGGTCAGACATTGGATCGTCTGGCTGGACAGCGGGCATCGGGTCACCAGGCATCAGGTCATTTGGCTCGACAGCGGGCACCGTGTCATCTGGCAAGGCAGTGGGCTCCGAGTCAACTGGCATGACCGCGGGCACTGGGTCAGACATTGGATCGTCTGGCTGGACAGCGGGCATCGGGTCACCAGGCATCAGGTCATTTGGCTCGACAGCGGGCACCGCGTCATCTGGCAAGGCAGTGGGCTCCGAGGCAACTGGCATGACCGCGGGCACTGGGTCAGACATTGGATCGTCTGGCTGGACAGCGGGCATCGGGTCACCAGGCATCAGGTCATTTGGCTCGACAGCGGGCACTGCGTCATCTGGCAAGGCAGTGGGCACCAAGTCACCAGGCACGACAGTGGGCTCTGAGTCAATTGGCATGACAGCGGGCACCGGGTCATCAGGTACCGGATTTTCTGGCTCGACAGCGGGCATCGGGTCACCAGGTATGACAGCGGGCACTGGGTCACCAGGCATCAGGTCATTTGGCTCGCCAGCGGGCACCGCGTCATCTGGCAAGGCAGTGGGCACCGGGTCACCAGGCATTGGATCGTCTGGCTCGACAGCGGGCATCGGGTCACCAGGTATGACAGCGGGCACTGGGTCACCAGGCATCAGGTCATTTGGCTCGCCAGCAGGCACCGCGTGATCTGGCAAGGCAGTGGGCACCGAGTCACCAGGTACGACAGCGGGCTCTGAGTCAATTGGCACGACAGCAGGCACCGGATCAGGTACCGGATCATCTGGATCAACAGCGGGCATCGAGTCAACTGGCCTAATAGGATCATCAGGCTGGATCAGTTCATCAGGCTGAGTGGAGGCATCAGGCTGAGTAGAGGCATCAGGCTGAGTAGAGGCATCAGGCTGAGTAGAGGCATCAGGCTGAAGAGAGGCATCAGGCTGAAGAGAGGCATCAGGCTGGGTACAGGCATCAGGCTGGGTACAGGCATCAGGCTGGGTACAGACCTCAGGCTGAAGTGCGGGTGCCGAGGCACCAGGCTGAACCACGGAAGGCAGGTTCTCAGACGGCAGGCTCACCGGTTTGGATACTGGCAGTATGGTATTGGTTGGAAAGAATTTTCGCTTTTTTCTGGTTTTAACTACTGGAGCACTGCAAGTAAACGCAGGTCTGCAAACGAATGGAGCAGCTGGAGACAGAGAAGAGCTGGAGGATGGAACAGAGGAGGGAGCAGTTGCTACAGAGGGTTTTTTTACAGGGTTAAAGGCAGGATAGGTGCAGCGAGTGGGAACAGGGTACTGACATGCGGTAGATAGCAGGGCAGGAGGAGCTGTTGGGAATGCAAGAATAGAGCTTTGAGGAAATAGATTAGAAGCAGGACTGGGTTTTTGTAAGCTGACTGAGGCTGGGTGTAACAAATCTGTCCATGTCTGCAGAATGGGTTGAACAAAGCTCAGCTTACACAAAGCCTGTCTGACCAAAGACTGCACTGCGTTTATACAATCTCTTAGTGTCTGTGGTGAACATGCAGCATAATGCTCCAAGAAGCAATCCACATCATCCTCTAATAACCATACCAGGGACTCTACCTGGTCGGCACTAAATGGCGGCAAAAATTCATCCCTGCATTCGGGGGTACCAGATGAAACCAACTCCGCACAAACCTGAATCAATGGCTGCACCTCAGAGAATTCTGTGCCCTGATCTACTAGAACATGAGCAAGCCGTATACATTCTAGCAGTTCATCCCGGGGATACTCCTTCAGAGTTTGATAAGCATACTCTCTGTCATCAAACACTAGCAGATATAAATACACAACCTTATCAAGATCCATCTTTCCCATCAACAAACCAAGATGGCTTCCCTGTGCAGCCACTTCTGGTCAGGATTGGCCTTGGTGTAATGTCAGGGCTCCAGGGTATGACCAGAGGTATGTGACTGACGCAGGGAAACGCAGGTGTCAGGAATGGACTGGCCAGCAATAGTGGGACTCAGCTGCCTTATGAGCTGCAGTACCAGGGCTGGCCAGCGGGTGCTCCCAGCAATCAGAGACTCAACCTTGCAGCCAGTCAAACACCTGGAACTAATTATACTGGTGTATTTAAGGGACATTCAGACCTGCAGACTCTGCCTTGGTGTTGTGTTTCTCCTGGGCCCTGTATCCTGTTCCTGCTCCCTGTTCCTGTCTGATTCTCTGCTGACCCTGCTCTGATCCCTGCCTTGTCTGACCATTCTCCTCTGCCTGACCCTCTGTACCACGCTGCCCGCTACCTGCTGAACCTGGCTTGTGACTCCGACCATTCTCCGCTTGCTCCCCCTGTACCTACCTGCCCAATTGATATTGACCCGGCCTGCCTAACGACGCTTGCATTGTATGTACTGTTATCTGTGGGTGGTTGGTTTGGTTTGTTTGCACTGTGTTATGTTTTAGTATTGCACTGCGTTTATGTTTGTATTGTTAGTGTTAATAAATTACATTGTTTATAACATATCTGAAGCCTGCGTTTCCCTGCGTCAGTCACACACCTCTGGTCACACCTGGGAGCCCTGACAGCAGGCTTCAGATATGTTATAAATATAATTTATTAACACTAACAATACATAAACGCAGTGCAATACTAAAACATACACAGTGCAAACGAACCAAACCACCCACAGATAACAATACATACAATGCAAGCGTCATCAGGCAGGCCGGGATTATCAGCAGGAGGTCAGAACGTATGGGGTTAAGCAGGAGAATGGTCAGATAAAGCCAGGGATCAGGAGCAGGAGAATGGTCAGACAAAGCCAGGGATCAGGAGCAGGAGAATGGTCAGACAAAGCCAGGGATCAGGAGCAGGAGAATGGTCAGACAAAGCCAGGGATCAGGAGCAGGAGAATGGTCAGACAAAGCCAGGGATCAGGAGCAGGAGAATGGTCAGACAAAGCCAGGGATCCAGATCAGGCAGGGTCAGCAACAAGACAGGAACAGGAACAGGATGCAGGATGCAGGAACAATATACAGGGCCCAGGAAAAACACACACCAAGGCAGAGTCTGCAGGTCTGGCCATCCCTTAAATACACCAGTATAAGCAGTTTCAGGTGTTTAGCTGGCTGCAAGGTTGAGTCTCTGATTGCTGGGAGCACCCGCTGGCCAGCCCTGGTACTACAACCCATAAGGCAGGTGAGTCCCACCATTGCTGGCCAGTCCATTCCTGACACTTTCTGCTAACTCCTCCTGGAGTGGGCATGGCGCCCGCCCATTTCGGGAAAGTTGCCAGAGGAATTGAGGGTGTATAATGAGAGGCCTGAACGCGGTCAAATTGGAAGCCTTCCTATGCGAAAGGGGGCACTCTGATGCTTTGCCAAAGCTATATGGGCTCAACAAATTGGTTGTGTTTAAGGCTTCTCCGTGACCCCCTGTTACTGTTACTTCTGTTACTTTGGTGTGCTTCCAGAAAGTGCACTAAAATTGTGAGAGACAATAGAAGTCAATGGGAATGTGCAGCTAACCTGCACCAAACCCACAGGAACACTAATCCTAAGGTGTCTCTTAATGGGTCTCCCAAAATGAACATGCAACATATACGTTTAAAATGTTCTGTTACCATAAAGAACATCAGTCATCTCTCACATAGAAATGCCTGTAGACAGATGAAACTAATATTGAGGTCTGGCTAACTGGTAGGATGTGGTCTTAGGGATGAATTCACTATCTCACCCAAAGTTCTACAAAGGCTCCAGGACCCAGCTAGAACTTATTAAGGTCTGAGAAAACAAAAAAGACACAAATTTTGGAGCTCCTCATTACATGTAGGTGAGAAACCTAGGTGACATATACACACTTCCACAATCTTACAAATACTTCTAAAAACATGCCGGGCTTCCGGTTCCGGCGCTGATGCTGTGAGGAGGTGAGACCCGCGGCTCCCGGAATCCCCGCATACAAAGCCGGCATTCTGCACAGGGGACATCTGTCAGCGGCTTCAGGAGCTCCCCACTGGCCCCCCCGCACGATCCTCAGTCCCTCCGGCATGGAGCGATTCCTCCTGCCGACCCGCAGGGCTCAGGTCCCACCACGAGGGGAGAGGGATGCGGCTCTCCCCCTCCTGCAGCCAAGATGGCCGCCGCCCATGCTAATTCAATGGACACAGGCACAGAGGCTGTAATAAACGCTGGTGCAGATGTACACACCCTCCCTGCACACACTGATATAATTATACCAGCCCTGACCTCTACTCCTGGCACCTGTAGTTCCACAGAAATCTATGACAAAATTGCACAAGCCGTCGCTGCCATTCTACTGCCCACAATCACACAAGCCGTGGACCATGCAGTAGCCACAGGCATTGAACAGATCAGAAAAGACTTAGGTGATCATAGTAAACGTTTAACAGAAGCGGAACAGCGTCTGTCAGATTTGGAGGACGATGTTCACTCGCTGCGCTCAGGTGCACTTCAAACCAATCGTACGCACCAATCCATCCTAGACAAGTTGGATGATTTAGAAAATCGCTCACGCAGAAATAATCTGCGCATAGTGGGCCTTCCAGAATCATTTACAACCGGGGTGCTTCCAGAATTATGCTCCACACGTATACCCTCAGCTCTAGGTCTAACCACTTTGTGTCAGGTCGAGAGAGCTCATCGCCTGGGGCCGCCTTCAAATGACCGCCGTACACCGCGATCGGTGATAGTCAAGTATCTCAACTACGCTGATCGAGTGGCTATTCTTAATTCTTTCCGCAATTCTCGATCCCTACAAGTAGACGGTCACAAATTACTCCTATTTGCCGATTACTCGCAAGAAGTATCCCGCAAACGTAAGGCCTTTCAGGAAATATGTGCCACGCTCCACCAAAGGGGCTACAAATTCACCCTGGCTTATCCGGCTACTCTCCGCTTTACTACACCTTCTGGCGATACGAAGTCTTTCGTCCACCCTGAAGAAGCCGCTCAATATTTACAAGATTCTTTGATGGCTACGGATGTCTCCTCACCCTCGCACCTCAGGCCCTAGAGATCAGCGAAGCCCGCGCAAGGATCCACCAAAACGCCCACGTACCAACTTTGCTCCCTCTAAATCTCGCCAATCCTGAGCTGGCGTACTCTCTCAGGCGCTATACGGTTTACTCCACGAATTGGACCACCTGCCTCATGTAACTGACTATAAGTTTCTTGTGCCTTTAGCTATCATCTTCAGTCCACAGATAGCTATACCAGCTGTTAGAAAGCAATAACTTAGTTGATCCTGTGGTACTTTCCTCTCATTCTGCTTGATAGCATATACTTGTACTTACTGTGTCATCCCTTCTCTGTGCCTTGCCTCGACCACGGTTCCGCTCTGGTCATTCGATTTGTTGAGCCTCTTCTCCCTTTGGCGATCCCATTTAGGCATGGGAGCAATGCTCCCCTGCCCTCTCAACAACTCCAATGAGCCACTGCTGCAGATCACTACTCTGCTATTTCCCGGTTACGTTGGTCGCAGTACAGGGAAGCATGCAGATTTATGTGAAGTCCAATACACTGTTAAGGTTTTTTGTTTGTTTTGCTCTTCTGATAGGCCCCAGTTGGGCCACCATGTTCCACTCTCTCTCTCTCCTTTCTTCTGTTCTCCTTCCTTACATTTTTCTGGAGAATCACCCCTTCCTTGGGAGTCGACCATACTTCATCAGAGATTGGGCGGTAATGGGCGGATAGCTGGCTCCACCCTACAAAACTGTAAGTCCACTACCTTTGTACTCAGCTCCTATCACGTGACCTAATGATACGTATTTATTCTTGGAATGTCAAGGGCTTAAGATCACCTCATAAACGCATGGCTATTCTCCGCCATCTCCGCCGACTTAGAGCAGATGTAGCACTACTCCAAGAAACACACTTAGGCTAATCTGACTTTGTTCGTATGAAGAAACTTTGGGTAGGGCACGTTATAGGTTCTCCCTCACTCAATAATAAAGCGGGTGTGCTCATTCTGATACACAAAAAGCTCGCACCTGACATAATCTCGGTTAACACTGATGAGGCAGGCAGATTCCTAGCGGTACACCTCAAAGTAGGCTCTCAATCACTGGTCCTCACCAATATTTATGCTCCAAACTCACCGTCAAAACAGTTTTTTCAGGACCTGTCCTCAAAGCTGTCCGCCTACATCCATCTACCTTTGGTAGTCGGAGGGGACTTCAACTCACTTATGAATGCCTTTGAAGATAAGTCAAAATCACTAGAACACAATCACCGCCCACTTGCAGAGTCCCAATCAACACTCACACAACTGTCTACATTTGCGGAAGCAATGCAACTAACAGACATTTGGCGTTTAGCCCACCCAGATGGGAAGGAATTCACCTTCTTTTCTCCGGTACACCATTCGCTTTCCAGAATAGACTATTTTTTTTGCAATTCTATTGCTTTGCAATACGCATCTTCCTCAGATATACATGACATAGTTATTTCGGACCATTCTCCCATATCCATAACCCTCAACTATCTTAACAACACACAATCTCACAAAACGTGGCGCTTTCCTTCCTTCTTAGCAAATAACCAGGAGGTGTTACGTCAACTCCAAGATACTTGGGCAGACTTCCAGATCACCAACGCAGCTCACTTATCCAATCCTAACCTATTTTGGGAAACGGGAAAGACAGTTTTACGTGGTAAAATCATCGCCTTTACATCTGCATATAAGAAAAAGGTCGCTCTAAAATACACAGAAGCTAGCAACCGACTCCGACGGACTCAAAAAAATTTGGCTGACTCCAACACACATGAACACAGGAATGCTTGGCTAGAGGCAAAACACCAATTTGAAACATGGGCATCAGCACAAGAATCCATGCACCAATCACATCTTGACTTACAGTATCATAAATTTGGCAACAAGCCGGGCAAACTCCTGGCTCGCTTGTGCCGTAAACCGTTTACTCCTACACAATTCACCTCCCTCAAGGACTCTCAGGGTATATTGAAACACTCCCCTGAAGAAATTGTTTCCATATTGGAAAGTTTCTACGCTAAACTATATGGCTCCGACCCTATTGACCAATCACAGACTTTGTCTTTTCTAGACGACATTGCTCTTCCTCAAATCGATCCCGTAGCACTCCAATCTCTTAATGCTCCTATATCTCAATCCGATATTCAATCCGCTATAAAAACTCTGGCTAATGGTAAAGCCCCTGGCCCAGACGGATACACTTCTGAGTTCTATAAACTCATGGTCACAACCCTTTCTCCTACCCTGCAATCAGTTTACTGCTCTATACAAGAAGGGGGTGCCTATCTTCCGTCTGCCTTTCAGGCACATATAAAATTAATAGCAAAGAAAGACAAAGACCCGTCTGACCCAGGTTCCTATAGGCCGATCTCCCTTCTAAATTTAGATGCCAAAATTCTATCAAAAATTATCGCAAATCGTTTAGCTATTATCTTGCCTTCCATCATTCATCCCTCTCAAGCGGGCTTCATACAAGGACGCTCTGCTGCCTCAAACATCCGCAAAGTACTAGCAGTGTTAAATCATGCTAAAATTAATCCTCACCAAGATCTAGCGATAATCTCTCTTGATGCTGGAAAGGCCTTTGATAATGTTAACTTTCAGTGGCTGCAGATGGTTTTACATAGATTTGGCTTCTCAGGCCCTTTCACTCATGTAGTCCAAGCTATGTACTCAGCTCCTACAGCACAGGTGGTTGCTGCAGGACACACATCTACCCCTATTAAACTGCATAAAGGAACAAGACAAGGGTGCCCCTTATCCCCCCTGCTCTTCAATTTGGCCCTAGAACCCTTAGCCCGCTTCCTTCTGTTCCACTCACAGCTGCACGGAGTCCAAATAGCTCAACAAGATCTACGTTTAGCCTTGTTTGCTGATGATATTTTAATTTTCACTGCCAACCCAACTCATGACCTGCCTTATATACAGGATATTTTCACAGCCTTCAGGCACTGTTCGGGTCTTCGTATTAACTTCACGAAAAGCGAAGTCCTTCCCTTATTCCATGCACGCACTCCCTCATGGGCTCATAATTCTCATTTCAAAATTGCCCCTTATCATATTACATACTTAGGAATCAAAATTGGAAAACTTGCCTCTTCTCTCTACTCGCTCAATTTTTCACCAACAATTCAAAAAATTATAGGCGAACTAGAGGTATGGAAAGAGTTACCACTGTCACTTGTAGGGAGAGCCCACCTCTTCAAGATGGTGAGCTTCCCGAAATTGTTATACTCTCTTCAGACCATCCCTCTACTACTTAAGCATACGGACATACTTAGACTAAACAAAGCGCTCTCTGCATTTATTTGGAAAGGACGTCGGTCACGCATTGCCCTGCATAAGCTATATCTGCCTAGATGTGAGGGGGGAATTGGTCTTCCAAATATCAGAGTATATAATCTCTCCTGCATCTTACGGGTGTGTATAGATTGGCTGACCAAATCCTCCAACTATTCTAATCTGCAACTGGAATCTGCCATGGCCCATCCTTTCGATCTTGCAGCCCTTTTACATTCAAACCCTAACTCACTCCCTCCACACTTAAAATATAATCCACTCATCCGTGATACCCTTATCACATGGAGGGAGATCAGACGTAAATTAGGTGTATCCCCATGGGTTTCCCGTTTCCTCCCCATACATCGTAATCTTGCTTTTTCTGTCCCTCAACAACACGCAGCTTATGATCTATGGTTGGAACGGGACCTCAAACTAGTTAGCCAATTATACAACACGGCCTCTGGCTTTCCTTTATCTTTTTCTCAGATTTCAACTTCTTTCAATCTACCTCCTCATCATTTTCTGTATGTTTTGCAAGTTTGTAATTATGTGAACAAGATAACATTGGTTAAATCTGGTCGCTTCCATTCCTCATTCATAGATATCTTAGTTAGAAATCGAAAATACAAGATATCCCACATCTATGGACCATTAAACCTACACTATGTGCACCCTCTAGAGGCCTCCACTCCTACTTCTCCTTGGATCAGAGACTTTGACAACACACTCTCAATGGATCAAATCCTCACTGGTTTCAACAATACCTGTGCCTTCAACTCCAATGAGTTCTGGCGGGAGCAACAATTAAAGTTAATGCCCCGTGCCTATATGCCATGCCTGTATGTCCGTGGGAATCCCTCGGTCTCTACCTGCCCTTTGTGTGGACATTATAAACCTTTGCTAAAACACAGATTTTGGGATTGCCAACTAATATCTACTTTTTGGTCCCAACTACTCAGCTATATCGCCTTCATCACTTCTCTACAACTACCAAGGGACCCTTTACCTCTTCTCTTCGGCAATTTGGAATCAGTCTCCACAGGGGCTCATCCGCTTCAGCTTGCCATTCTCCGAGCCACAAAACCGTGGCTGTCCTCTTGCCTGATGGTCGCAAGGAGAGCCATATTGAAAAAGTGGGTCTCCAACAGTCCTCCAAATATCTCGGATGTCAAGTCAGCTCTTAATGCACTTCTTCGTCTGGACCAGCTCCACTTCCTCACCTCATCCCTCCAGCACAGAGAGGATCAATATAATCGAAAATGGAGACTCTATGTTCAAAAATCCTTTCCAACCACAGAGCATCAGTTTTTCCTTCATGGCTCTTCTGTGATGCCCCAATTTGGAAACATGATCCAGTAAATCCAGACATATTGTTTTGATTTATGAGGATTTAAGGTGTGCATGACTATATCTAAAACACTTACAATACTCGTTTGTTGCTGCTCTCACACCACTTCTAGCCAACCTAGGCGACCAAGCCATATTTCCTTTCATCTACTTCCTCTACCATTTTCTTTATACTTCATCTTCATCGCACATTCTTTTATAACTTCTCCCCCCACCCTTAATCAGCGAGGACTCACAACACGTATATCAATTTTTGATACAGGGAGTTGCCTCTAGCTCTATTATTCTCTCAAAACACAGCGCTCGGCTCATTACCAAATATTTTCAACGACTTCTTGGGAGGGGATCCTCTGGCCCGTTCCAACATCATTTTTCCACCTCTTTCTTTTTTTTTTTTCCATCTTTTCTCCATACTAGCTTCCTTCTCCACTTTCTTCTCCTTCTGAATAGATCTACCTATCTTCTCTGCTCCTTCTTTTTTGATTATCTCCTCTTCATACGCTTCTCTCCTACTTCAACATTCACGTCTTACGCATGACAACTGACATACTCTAAGCACCCCAGTTCCCATTCAAAGTTCTGTGATATGTCCTGACCTTCTTATCTTTGGATATATATCATAGCTCACCATTACACATCCCCTACACACTCTACTGACTCAAAATGCCTCCCCTCTTTTGTCTCATCTGCCTTCAGAGTTTCTGTTCAGAGGTTCTAACTGCTGACATTTCGTGAATCTTTCTGATCAGTTTTCTATGCAAAATATTGTATTGCTCATATTGGTCAATCTATCAGTACTGTTACATAAGTTACTTTGTTGCCATGATGCATCCTTGGAGTGTTTCATCCGCTGAGTTTATGTAAATTGAAAAACTCAAATAAAGCTTTGTTTAAAAAAAAAAAAACAACATGCCTGCATACTCCCTTCCTCAGTCTTTTAAAACTTTAGACATGGAATCAAATGTGAAACGCCTTATGGTGGGCATAGATCAGTCTTTGTATTCACCTAGTGTTTCCTTCTTGCTAACAATGAACCAGGCTATCAGCTCCAAAGAAATTTTACAGCTGTAAATGTGTTTGACTAGAAAACATATCTTAACAGTTGACAGCTCTGCTATACCCTCCTTTCCAATTATTGTTTAATATAAAAATATCCAGCATAATGTAGTATGACTATCAGTTTAACTATAACAACTTTGTAATGTCAGCCAAGAACATTTTTTTTCCTGGTAGAACATTTTCATGTGTTCTTTAACTTATTCTTTCATAAAAAAACATACAGTATATATAATCTGAAGAAAATCTACAGTGTAATGGTGAATTCTTACAATGTATGGCACTGTAATTGCTCATTTACCACTTTCATTATGAGTAACTATAAAATCCAAGACAAAACATGACATGTCGGTGAGCCCAGGTGACAGCCAATGACAGGTTAGTGAAAGCAATCAGGATTTCAATTAAGAAGAACATGTAGCCTTTTTTAGGCAAGTCCTCTGTAAAAAAAAATCACTGTGCCCAGTCAAGTATCAATGGAAAAGCAGATTTACATAAAATATAAATAAGTACAAATCCACTGAATGATATAATTTTTTTTTTTATTCATTAAAAGGTTTTATTATGAAAACTGTACAGTACAAATGCAACAAGTCAGTGGTTCAGATGCAGAGACACAAAAAGTCACTGTGCCCAGTCAAGTATCAAGCAAAATGAATTTGCATAACATTTAAATAAGTACAAAAAATGATAATTTTTTTGTTTTATTTTTACTATGCACATTGTGGAGCACAAGTGCACAGGGAGTAGCTCAGAAACGGAGATAAAGGATACAATAGAGCAGTGAGTAAACAGCAAGAAAGGCTGACCCTACAAAAGTTGCCTGTAGGTAAGCTAAGGATTCTATTCAGTTTGGTAATTAGCAATGAACCCAACTGCCCTGGGTTCCGTTTGAGCAGGGTTTGGCGAATTTCAAAGTCTGGATAGCAAAACCAAACCCCAATTAAATCAATGGGAGCAGATTTTGTCCAATTAAAAAAGCACATTTTCTTGTCAAGGGGGGTGTCAAAAAATAGTATGGGGGTGCGGCACTGCCCTGGGGAACATGTACAAATGCATAAACAATTTTTTTTTAATTCCATGCAACCAGGAGCAGTGATTTTTTTAAAGCACCAACATTTACAAAGAAAAAAAAGGAACATGACGTGAGGAGAAATCTCAGTGGAGACATAGCATGCAATTGTTTCCTTATAATGTCCTATATACTGTGTAGATACAGTATCTCACGGAAGTGAGTACACCCCTCCCTTTTTTGTAAATATTTATTATATCTTTTCATTTGACAACACTGAAGAAATGACACTTTGCTACAATGTAAAGTATTGAGTGTACATCTTGTATAACAGTGTAAATTAGCTGTCACCTCAAAATAACTCAACACACAGCCATTAATGTCTAAACCTCTGGCAACAAAAGTGAGTACACCCCTAAATGAAAATGCCCACATTGGGCCCAATTAGCCATTTTCCCTCCCAGGTGTCATGTGACTCGTAAGTGTTACAAGGTCACAGGTGTGAATGGGGAGCAGGTGTGTTAAATTTGGTGTTATCCCTCTCACTCTCTCATACTGGTCACTGGAAGTTCAACATGGCACCTCATGGCAAAGAACTCTCTGAGTTTCTGAAAAAAATAATTGTTGCATTATATAAAGATGGCCTAGGCTATATAAAGATTGCCAAGACCCTGAAACTGAGCTGCAGCATGGTGGCTAAGACCATACAGCAGTTTAACAGGATAGGTTCCACTCAGAAGAGGCCTCACCATGGTCGACCAAAGAAGTTTAGTGCACGTGCTCAGCGTCATATCCAGAGGTTGTCTTTGGAAAATATATGTATTAGTACTGCCAGCATTGCTGCAGAGGTTGAAGGGGTGGGGGGGTCAGCCTGTCAGTGCTCAGACCATATGCCGCACACTGCATGAAATTGGTCTGCATGGCTGTCGTCCCAGAAGGAAGCCTCTTCTAAAGATGATGCACAAGAAAGCAGGCAAACAGTTTGCTGAAGACAAGCAGACTAAGGACATGGATTACTGGAACAATGGCCTGTGGTCTGATGACACCAAGATAAACTGATTTGGTTCAGATGGTGTCAAGCATCTGTGGCGGCAACCAGGTGAGGAGTACAAAGACAAGTGTGTTTTGCCTACAGTCAAGCATGGTGGTGGGAGTGTCATGGTCTGGGGCTGCATGAGCGCTGCTGGCACTGAGGGAACCATGAATGCTAACATGTACTGAAGCAGAGCATGATCCCCTCCCTACAGAGCCTGGGCTTCAGGGCTGTATTCCAACATGATAACGACCCCAAACACACCTCCAAGTCAACCACTGCCTTGCTAAAGAAGCTGATGGTAAAGGTGATAGACTGGCCAAGCATGTCTCCAGACCTAAACCCTATTGAGCATCTGTGTGGCATCCTCAAATGGAAGGTGGAGCAGTGCAAGGTCTCTAACATCCACCAGCTCCATGATGTCATCATAGAGGAGTGGAAGAGGACTCCAGTGGCAACCTGTGAAGCTCTGGTGAACTCCATACCCAAGAGGGTTAAGGCAGTGCTGGAAAATAATGGTGGCCACACAAAATATTGACACTTTGGGCCCAATTTGGACGTTTTCACTTAGGGGTGTACTCACTTTTGTTGCCAGTGGTTTAGACATTAATGGCTGTGTGTTGAGTTATTTTGAGGTGACAGAAAATTTACACTGTTATACAAGCTGTACATTCACTACTTTACATTGCAGCAAAGTGTCATTTCTTCAGTGTTGTCATATGAAAAGATATAATAAAAATATTTACAAAAATGTGAGGGGTGTACTCACTTCTGTGAGATATTTTATATACAGTATATATTGCAAGCTATGTCCCCACTGAGATTTCCCCTCTTTTCCTGTCTTGGTGTCACCAAGACAGGAAGTGGGGTAATCTCCCTGTGGGGACATAGTATTTATTTCCTTACATATATTAAATATAATATATAATATGAAATGGGCATTATAAGGCAACAAATGCAAGCTATGTCCCTACAGTGAGATTCCCCCACTTCCTATCCTGCTGACACCAAAACAGGTAGTGAGGGGAAATCTCCTGAAGTTATAAAACCCTGGTAGATGTTCTAGTTATGTTTAAAATGAAAGTATATATAAGCCAGCACTTTTCTCCATTTTGGCTAAAATCCTATACACACAACAGGAAGTGAGAGGGAAATGCCCCTGGGGACAGTCGTCACCAGAACTGGTGTCCCAATTGGAGGGTTTCTGCCTTTTCCTGTTCTGGGGACAATTCAAAGTTTTTGATTTTCCACATGTGGTTACTGGGACAAAAAGCTCTTTGTCCTGGTGACTAAAAGGAAAAAAAATAGAGTTGTCACCAGAAGAGGGAGAGGAAGGGGGTTTTAACTTTTCACTGCTCCATCAAAAACTAAAATGAAAATATGGATTTAGTTTCACTCTAAAATGACAGGATTTTGAACTTCTACAGTGTGATCCTGGGATATGACGCTGTGTTCACATACTGCTGATTGTGTCTGTTCATTATGTCTGTGCAGAATTATCATCCTGGAAAAAGAGGCCATGGGATGGGGGGGTGGGACTGGAGGAGGAGGACATGGGATGGAGGAGATGGGACTGGAAGAGGAAGAGGACATGGGATGGGGGGGTGGGACTGGAGGAGGAAGAGGACATGGGATGGAGGAGATGGGACTGGAAGAGGAAGAGGACATAGGATGGAGTAAGAAGATGACATGGGATAAAGGAGGAGGAGGACATGGGATAGAGGAGATGAGATTGAAGGAGGAAGAGGACATGGGATAGAGGACATAGGATTGGAGAAGGAAGAGGACATTGGATGGAGGAGGAAGAGCACATGGGACAGAGGCGATGGGAATGGAGGAGGAAGAGGACATGGGATGCAGGAGATGGGACTGGCCAAGGAAGAGGACATAGGATGGAGGAGATGGGACTAGATGAGGGAGTGGACATGGGATGGAGGAGGATTAGGACATGGGATGGAGGAGAAGGGACTGGAGGAGGAAAATGACATGGGATGGAGAAGATAGGACTGGAGGAGGAAGAGGCCATAGGATGGAGGAGATAGGACTGGAGACGGAAGAGGACATGGGATGGAGGAGAAGGAGGACATGGGATGGGGGAGATGAGCCTGGAAGAGGAAGACATGGGATGGGGAGATGGGACTGGAGGATGAGGAGGAGGACATGGGATAGAGAAGGAAGAGGACATGGATGGGACTTGGTGGGATGGCCAGTGGGCAGATTCAGTTGGACGGCCAATGGGTGGGCCACAGGGAATGTTGGTGGTCAGGCCTGGGGGGCTCAGGTATAAAGCTGTGTAAGAGGACCCAAAATTTCTGATAGCTGCCATGGTACTAAAGAGTGAGAAAGCTTTGGTGCCAGGATAGGTGGTCTTTGTTTCAGGGTCTTCCTTAGTGCAGGGCAAATCATTTGTCTTTGTATCTTAATCCAATCATATTTGTCTCCTCTGCTTGATAGAGAAGCCACAAATTTGAAACTCCAAGGCCACCATTACATTTAGAGGTGAACAACAAATATTTTGAAAACCTATATCCCTTCTATCCTCATATAGTATAGTATTCTGAGTAAAAGATTCATTTTTATCATGTGTATTCCACCCATCCACGACAGGACAAATCATAACCCGACTATTTATTTAATTCTTCCTCTAGGCGCTTAGATAAAGGGGAGTAATTATGCAGGTGAAGTTGTGAAACGGAGAGAGTAAGTTAGATTCTCAAATACTGTATGGGATGAATCATCTTTCCAAGTAAAATGAAAATATTACACTACTCTAGAGAGGAGGTCCGGAGGTTAAAGAAAATATTTTATAAGGAAACAAATGAACTATGGGCAGCTGCAGTAAAACTATTAAAAGATAGAAATAATTGCATATTAGTGTATGCTTCTGATCTTGGTGAAAATACAGCAGCAGTAGCACCCCATGTGCATATAAGACCATGCGGCCCAGTTCTCTGTCTCCCTTTTCACTTCCTCCTTCTAGGGTTTGCATTATAATTATACATAACTTTGTGATAGTAGCAGCTAACAGTAGAGGTCAACAGATCCTTACACAGCTCCCCTGATGAAATCTTTAAGTCCTGTTAACACAACATTCATAATAAACATCAGTTTAAGAAAAAGCATTGTCCTTTCCCTAATATAATGGCTTGTTGAGATAAAACAAGAAGTTAGTAGCAATACATGCCATGTGAACAAAAACAGGCAACATCTTGACTAAATGGGAGATTGCTCCTACCCAAGCATAATACAAGTGTGGCTGAGTGATAAACCTGGGGTCCCCCAAATTATCATAGGTGAAAACGAGTGGAGGATGTCTGACTCTCTGACCTCCCTGTACATAAATCTGCGGTAGTGCTGTGTTTCCAGGCACTAAACTTGGACTAAGACATGGGAAGTGATGGCACTGGCTATGTAGAAAGACTGGGTCCCTGACTAGATGTGTTCAATAATAAGAGGCACCAACTCTGGAGATTCAGGGTTCAATGGCTCTTTTGGAGGAGAGAGTGTTTTTGAGCTAAAGGCCTCAGGTATTACAGTCCAATCACCCTTTTGGTATCTGGAAGATCAGATGAGAGATCAGCTTGAAGCTGGGGTGAGTCACACCCTGAAGTGTCATTGACTTTAGGAATAGGCAACAAATCATTTCTATGCTTTGATCCTGCCTTCTTGTCCTTTTATCTTGGATACTGGCATCCTGGGCACTTTGTTTACTACTGTATAAATCTCCTTCCACCATCTGATGTTTCCAGGCAGCTTACGTTTTCCAGATGCTCCCAAGTTGCGTAGCAAGGCTAGGCCACCTGGTTTCAGATCTCTGCATCTCACAAACATTAAACCTTCTTTTGTTCTCTTCATTTATTTTAGCTGCATTTTCTTCAGCCAAAAGGTAAGCAGACTTGAGGGTGTATTTCAGGTGAGTCACATATTGATAATGACTGATGATTAATACCATCAGTAGAAACTAGCAGGAGGTGATCCTAGGCTCCCTCCCAAATATTAGGAAATAGGTGGAGAGCCCTGTACCCAGTGCTAATATAAGCAATGGACCTTGGCTTTATTGGGAAAAATGTGAGTTTTTTGGTGACTGTGTAGAAAAATGAATATACGAAATTGTGAATATATGCACACAGAGTATACAGAATATTCAACTTCCACAAACAGCAGACTCGGGTTCTAACCATTTAGTATATCCCACCCTTCTGAACATTTTTTGTCACAGGTTTTTCATTTACTGAAATACTGTAAAGCACAGCCTTGTGATTATTGAACTGTAGCAAGATTGAATAGTTCTTGGAGGCACATTACCCTCTATAAATTATTATGGAAGGATTTTATGGCAGTATGCCTATTTAAATTTTTTAGTTTGTTAAATAAAGTTTCATTACTGACTAAGAGTTATGATTCAGAATAGATAATTTACTGTAACCAAGGAAAGGTAGGTCTTTACAGTTTGCAATTATTATTAACAATTATTATTGTGCTGCCAGAGGAAAATTAAGCAATACATTTTTTGTCCTATAAATTCATGACTGCTGAAATGCAACTGGCATTAAAGTTAGCTGTACAACTTAACCACTTGCCTACTGGGCACTTATACCCCCTTCGTGCCCAGGACGATTTTCAGCTTTCAGCACTGTCACACTTTGAATGACAATTGTGCGGTCATGCAACACTGTACCCATATGCAATTGTTATCAATGATTTCACACAAATATAGATTTCTTTTTGTGGTATTTACTCGCCACTGGGTGTTTTATTTTTTGCGCTATAAACAAAAAAAGAGCAAAAACTTTGAAAAAAAAAGTTTTTCTTTGTTTCTATTATAAAATTTTGCAAACAGGTAATTTTTCTCCTTCATTGATGTGCGTTGATGAGGTTGCACTGATAGGCAGCACTGATGGGCACTGATAAGCAGCACTGATGGGCACTAATAGGTGGCACTGATGGCACTGATGAGGAGGCATGGATAGGCAGCACTGATGGGCACTGATGGACAGCACTGATAGGATGCACTGATAGGTGGCACTCATGATGCTGCACGGATATGCAACAATGATGGTCACTGATAGGCGGCACTGATGGTCACTGATAGGCGGCACTGATGGGCAGCACTGATGGGCACTGATGGGTGGCACTGATGGGCACTGACTGGTGGCATTTCTGGGCACTGATGGGTGGCACTGATGGGGGGCACTGATGGGCACTGGTGGGTGGCACTGTGACAGCATGAGGAAAGTGAAGCCGATAACTGGCAACTGCATTTACCGGTGATCTGCTATGTCATTGGACACAGCTGGTCATGTGGTGAAAGGCCACTGGGATTGGCCTTTTACCACATCACATGATCAGCTGTGTCCGTGGGACACAGTGATTATGGAGGTCGCCAGGTGCGTGCCCCCGGGGCGCGCGGGAGAGCATGTTTTGGGAGGACATCATATGACGCCCTCTCGGAACTGGACAACCACGCTGTAGCCATCATTCAGCTACAACACGGTTGGCAAGTGGTTAAAGTGTACCTATGGAAACCTCATTAACCCCTTGCCCACTGAAATGTTTTACCCCCTTCCTGACTAGACCATTTTATGATATTTGGCACTGTGCTACTTTAACTGGCAGTTGTGCAGTCCTGCAACACTGTACCCAAATTAAATTTATATAATTTTTTCACACAAATATTGCTTTATTTTGGTAGTATTTGATCACCATTGGGTGTTTAATTGTTTTATTATTTAAATGAAAAAAGTTTATAACTTTCTGCTCTAAAATAAATCCAATAAGAAAAAATTTTACAATATAATTTTTTTCATAAATTTAGGCCAAATTGTATTCTGCAACATATTTTAGTAAACAAAATCCCAATAAGCATATATTAATTGGTTTGCATAAAAGTTATAGTGTCTACAAATGGCAGGGATCAACGACTGTCATGTAGAATAAAACACTAACTGACATTGTGTGGGAACTGATTAACTGCCACTGACATCACCAGTAACACTAATAGAGCGATCAGTGCTAAAAATATACACTGACACTGTACTAATGTCACTGACTGAGAAAGGGTTAACATCTAGGGATAATCAAAAGGTTAACTGTGTGCCTAGCAAAGCTTGGTGTGTTTATTGTGTGCAGATTTTCTAAGGATGTGCTGGTTTTTATTCCCTACTTTGTTGTTTACAATCACAGAGCTCTGTGTTGTCATCCGCTTAGCCAGTCGATAAGCCCCAGCCATCAATAATTAGCCAGGACCCTTTGATCGGCTTGTCCTGTAACTAATCATAGCACAGCCAGGGCGGTGGGTACGAGCACCCCTTACCTATAATAGCTGGATCACGTATCAGATACATGAGCCACTTTGCTGCCGTACTTGTAAGTAAGGCAGTTGGCAAGCGGTTCAATTCTAACAGTATGTACACAATTTATGATTAGTTCTTAGCAAATAGGACACCAGATTCCTGGATCCCCGATACCTACTGTTGATATTGTGTTAAATTCCTATGCAAGTAATGATTTTCTATCTAAAGTCAACAGTTTTTGCTGCTCCACAAGCCTCAGCTGGTCCTCTTAGCCTGAAGTGGAGAACATCCTATACATTCCTCCTGGCTTCAAGCATACTCAGAATGCGTAAAAAAAGAACAATAACATGGGTGATGTTAGCTTCTGTAAAGTCAAGGCTCAGCCACAACAATTTTGACAGGCTTGGCGTGGCATCATGATGAGTGCCAAAAATAAAGATGATAGTATTCTTTCCAGAGGGAGGCAAACACAAATATGTCTGTGTAGGAGGAGCAAAGTGAAAGGGTTGGAAAAAAGCCATGCGTATTGATTTTTTTCATTGTGATTAAGTTGGAATGTAAAGGTTTGCTTTAAAGAACAACTCCATTCTAGACCCCACCACTGTGGGACATTGGCTTTGTTGATCCCTCTTAACAGTTTTTCTACCTGTTGATCCTGCCAGTGTTTTCCACTTCCTTTAACATGATGACAATACTGTTCATTTTGCATTAGCTTTTGATGACCTGTAAGTAACAAACAAGTTAAAACATAAATCCAGCCAGCACTTCTTAACCAGCTACAGCAACCTTTTTTTTTCTTTTGTAAAAAAAAAATGTGGAAACCAGAAGAAGAAAAGGTAATCACTCCTGGCAGTTATAGTTATGCTTTGTCTAAACTCGACAACTGTCAATTTTCTGTAGGAGCTGTATGTGAATGCAGAGAAAAATACAAATAAATGTATGTGAAATAAAAAAAATTATACTGAATTATATCATTACAGGCATTAACGAAAAAGTTACCAAAATAGAATAATTCTCAATAGTGGTCCTTTGAGATTAGTATTTAGGGTTAGATTTGGGGGTTAAATTGAGGTACTAGATTTTTAACTTTAATACATACATTTTTAGGGTGGTATAAGTGGCAGAAGTACAAAAAATTCTAATGACAAAACTCCTGAGTAAAAAAAAATGTAACCATTTTCCCTCTGGAAGATTTACCTCCCTTAATGACCAGGCCAATTTTTGCTTTTCGGTATTGCGGTAATTTCACAGTGCTGTACCCAAGCAAAATGTATGTCCTTTTATTAACACAAATAGAGCTTTCTTGCTCACCACTGGATTTTTTATTTTTTTGTGAAATAAATAAAAAAAGATCAAAAATTTTGAAAAAAAAAAAAGATTATTTCTACTTTCAGTTATAATAAATATCCAATAAACTTAAAGTTAGTCATAAATTCAGGCCAAAATGTATTCTGCTACATGTCTTTGAAAAAAAAAATATCAATACATGTATATTAATTGGTTTGTGTAAAAAGTTATAGCATCCACAAACTATATATATATAGGAATGTACGCAGCTTTCTGACTGCCTATCACATTTCTTCAGGTGCTAAAATGCCAGAGCAGTAGAAAAACCCCCCAAATGATTCCTTTTTGGAAAGTAGACACCCCATGGAATTTGCTGAGAGGCATGTTGAGTCCATGGAAGATTTAATTTTTTGCCACAAAGTTTTGGAATATGACAATTTTTTTTTATTTTTTTATACAAAGTTGTCACTTAAATGATATATTGCTCACGCATGCCATGAGTATATGTGGAATACAACTCCAAAACGCATTCTGCTACTTCTCATGAGTATGGCGATACCACATGTGAGAGACCTTTTGTCAGCCTAGCTACATACAGACCCTGAAAATCTAATGACCACATCCAGGTTTTCAAAGGGCATATCTCCTCATGTCACTTCCTCTCTACCTATCACAGTTTTGGAGGCCCTAAAATGTCAGGATAGTACAAACAGCCAAATGACCCCTTTTTGGAAAGTAGATAACCCAAGGAATTTGATAAGAGGTATGGTAAGTATTTTGCAGATATCATTTTTGTCACAGGGTTTTGAAAAAAAAAAAAGAAAAGAAAAAATACATTTTTGTTTTCTTTCTTTGTTTTCCAAAAACTTGTGGCAACAAATGAGATCTGCAAAATACTCACCATGCCCCTTAGCAAATATCTTGGAGTATCTACTTTCCAAAAAGGAGTGATTTGGAGGGTGTTTTTACTATACTGGTAATTCAGGGCCAACATTAGAAGCATATGCTAGACATCACCCACTCTTCTAACCACTTGAAGAGCAAGCCTTTTCTAACACTTTTTGTTTACGTGAAAATGCAGTTATTTTGCTAGAAAATTACTCTGAACCATAAAGATTAGATTTACAAAAAACTGGAGCACTCAGAATCTGGTGCAACTGTGCATGGTAGCCAATCAGCTTCTAACTTCAGCTTGTTCAATTAAGCTTTTGACAATAAAACCTGGAAGCTGATTGGTTTCTGTGCAGAGATGCACCAGATTTTGCACTCTCCAGTTTTAGTAAATAACCCCCAATGCACTGCCCAATGGTTTGATAACATATAAAAGAGCATGTTATGCTGAGTGAATGGATACCAAACACGACATGGATGGGAGACCCCAGGAAAACTGTGGAAGGCAGTGGGGGAGGGGATGTCCCTTCCCGCTGCTTGTAAAAGAGATCCAGCAACGAATTAGCCACTAGGATTGTTTTTACATGACCACCAGCTGAAAAAGACAATACCATGATGATGCCTGTAGCTCCAGCGATGTACCAGTATGTTGCTGGTCCTTGTTGGGCATATATGTAATAGCAGTGAACATGGGTATATGATGAATTGGGTCTGTGGAGCAATATGACGGTAATTTATTCTTTTTTTGTAATCTCCATGTTGAGGGTTAGGCCCAAAAAAGTTTTAAATTGGGAAACTGTGATAGGTTTCCATGCGAATTGTCTGGCAAGAGCTGAATTTTTGGTGGGTGTATTGTTGTGCGTATAAATTGCTTTGGCCCACAATCGATACAAATCTTCCATGAAAAATAGCAGTGCGACTAAATGCTAGTGCTGCTAGCGAATGGGGCTGATCCTGCTAACACTGCATTTTTCGGAACACTATACTAAGGCTCTAGTATCATTCTGTTTGTGATCAATATATTGATCCGTACAAACACTATACTGGTAATGGCAGTGATTAGTGACCTATAGCATGAGTACAATAGTGTGCAGACAATCTAACGCTAGCTAACCCTGGCTGGAAGGGGAGCTTACAGACCCTGATGCTATCTGATGTTGCTAGTGGCAATAATACATCACTGAAAAAATTCTATATACTGACACTGTACTAAAGGCACTGGCTGAGTGACAGGATGATCAAAGGGTTGATAATGGCAATCAAAGGGTTAAATGTGCTAATCTAATGTGTGTAAAATGTAGTGCTTTTACTCAGTGCCGTATTCTCTCTTCTCTCCCTGGGCTGGTCTAGGGGGCAGCGAGGAGAGCATGTATGCACACGCACACCCAAAAATAGAAAGCAATGTAAGGTTACATCCAGGGGTGGACTGACCATTTGGAAACTCGGGCACTGCCCGAGGGCCCGGGGTCAGTAGGGGGCCCCATGAGATGCCCCTGGTACCTTTTTCATGGGCTTTTTTGAGTTTGCGCAAGGACACAGGGGCCCCATGATCCCCTATTGCCCGGGGACCCCATGAGTTGTCAGTCCGCCCCTGGTTACATCCCTTTTCCCAGAGCAGTCGCTTGCCAGCACATTGGGCAGCAAGTAGTTAAAAAAAAAATTAATTTCTCTCAATATTTTTATAACATTATTTTTTTTTCACTATTTGTTAATAAAATACTTTAATCCGAGTAGTAGTAACATTGTACTACTCTGGGGGAGCAATCAGGGATTTTATTTTTTTTACACTTTGCATTGCTTGAGCAATAAAGATTATTGCTCCTGCAATGCAATGCTTGCTTTGAACTGTTATGAATGGGTTAAGTTCATGAGAGTTCAAAATACAGTAATCTCTGATTAGTCACATGGTACAGGGTGCTGTGATTGGACCCATGTACTATGTGAGAGCTGTGGGCCAATCACAGCTCTCCAGGAACAGAAGCAAAGTTGTTATGAATCAGATTGATTCATAACAACTTTGTTGTCATTGTGATCATGTGATTGCATAGCGATTACATGATCACCGGGTCCCGATTACCATGGCAGGGGAGTGTTGCACACCTGCTCGAACATGCAGTGCCCCCCTGTGTTGGAACAGCCCCAGCGACGTACAGGTACATCGCAGGTCCTGTACCTGCTGACTGTTCGCCGTACATTGCAGGTGGGCGAACGGAAAGTGGTTAAAGGCCAAACACTAAAATTGTATATTAATGGTGGTAAAAGTACTCTATTAAGTTGCTTTAAAAACTGGATAATGCACAGTTACTTCTAATTACCAACAATAATTCAACTTTTGCACAGTATAAAATATTCAGACAAAGAAAAGAAAAAAGCCAGATTGTGCTTTTAGGAAGCTCCTGGGTTTCACTTTAACTTTCACTTTCTCTGTGTGAGAAATAGAATTACAGCATATATTGCTCACAAATAAGTATCAGTTGGCTTATGTCTTTTTGTATTCTCACTTATCGGAAGATAGAAACACTGATGTCTATAGAGAATTAGTAAACTGGCATGATTCCACAAACTCCACATGGTAAATACCAAGATGAATAATCTTAGATTGTAAGCTCCAAGGAGCAGGGCCGTCCTATCCCTCTTGTATTGAACTGTATTGTTGCTGTATTGTCTCCCGTTATATTGTAAAGCGCTGAGCAAACTGTTGGCGCTATGTAAATCCTGTACAATAATAAAGACCCACAGGAGGTAAGTAGTGATTACTGATGGAGTTTAAACGCAACCCTTTTTTCAGTGACTGCCTTCAAGGAAAATTAATATATCTAAAGCCAATTTGTTGTGTGTTGTAGAACACATAACGGTGTGAGGGAGATTCATCCATTAGATTTATCCTGCGGACTATTATCACCAGGAGAGACATGTTACATTTTGTCACAGAACCAGAAAGTGAAAGTAAATCTCCCAATGGAGAAATTTGTTTTAATGACATCTGTCTAAGTGGGAATCTCATCTTGCTTTTTAGAGGTTGTTTCTTATTTCTTGCTATGTCTCTGAAGAGAAATTTCCCAGATGGGACATGGATAGCAAAAAAAAAACTGACAGGGGTCTTAACTGTTACCCTATCTATAAGTAAAAGAAAAAAAAGAAAAAGTTTTGGCTTTTACATACATGCGCACTGGGCTTAAAAAAAATCCAGTTCCCTTGGCAGAAAAATGCATATATAGAGTGTTTATACACAGTTAGGCAAGTTTAGGAGAGTTTAGCATTTTTTTCTGCCAGAAAACTCCAATCAAAAATGCAAACCAGAACGTTTTTTTCCTGCCTCTAAGGGCTCATGTACATGGGGCGTTTGGAAAACTGCTCTGAACGAAGGAAACTGACTGTTGGAAAACATAGGTTAAAAACCGTCAGTTTAGCCGCGTTTGCATATCGAGTTTATGTGCGTTTATGTGCATTTGTGTTTAGAAGCTTTTTTAAAAGATAACCTCAGGTAACCTTCCCAAATGCCCAGAATACACTAAAAAATAGTAAAAAATTAACTATTTCAGACATTTTGAGAGTAATAGAGAGAATAGAAGCAGAGAGAGCAGTATGTGTTGAGATGACCTGTCTTTTCTGGTTGTATTCACTATGGATCCCATCATGAGCATAATGCAGCACGTTCTACCATTTTTTCTTTCACACGAAACCTTGAACTGACTGCACTGGTGTACTGGGTCCATTTGACTACATGGAAAACGCTTTGCATGCATTTCTTTTGATGAAAAAAGGCTCTGGACAGCATCTGGACATGGAAACGCAAACGTTTATAAATGCGGTTAACCTCATTTACAAGCATTTACACGCGTTTACAAGCGTTTGGCATTTGAAACGCTAATAAAATCTACTCCTGAATGCAAGTTTGGTGCGTTCAAAAAAACTACTGTAAACTCAACTGCCTGTAGATGACTGTAAATGACGATGTGTACATGGACACATAGGAAAACATTAGGGAGAGTTCAGGGGCTGCTGAAAAAAACGCTCAACAGCTCCTGAACATCAGTTTAGCATCTGCAGTGTACATGAGCCCTTAATGTTGAGCTCAAAATATGCCTCTAATCATCCTAATGTGCATAGACACATAGAATAACATTGAGCTGCTTCTACAGGCAAACACAAAACTCCTGCATAAGCAGCAATTTTTAGGCCAGTGTGCATGGAGCCTTATAAAAAGAAATCATTTAAAACTAGGACTTTGCAGTTGTCTGTCCTGTGAGACCCTGGCACTGTAGAATATGGTTTTGCTTATAAATTTATCAACAACATTTTTAACACAATACCAACACAAGACCAGGTCAAGGATAGTTAAAAACAGATTTCCTAACTCTGTAATTGGACTGTGGCTAATAACTGCTGTTTACCTTCTTCCTTTGCTGCTGCTGCATTATCTTTCTGCAGTGTGGACACAGTTAAATTGAATATTCATTAATGCAGAAGTGAAGCAGCCATCTTTAAGGTGACCATTTTGTAATGCTCATCTATGGAGTGTCTTCAGTGCAGGGGGCTGCCATCTTGGCTAAGTCTAGATAATGGTGATTGGCTTGTAGGCAGGTTGTAGAATGTGCTAGTTAGCTGTTGCTCTGGAAGGGAGAATGAGGGTTAATGCCTTTCCCAGTTCTTTGGTTATGGCAGGTTATTTGTAGTTCCGCCCCACTGATCCTGTGATATAAAAGAGGGACAGTAGACTGGAAGAGAGAGCCCATGCCTGAGAACCTCTGAGAGAGGAGAGAATAAGAGAGAAAGAGAGAAGATTGGAAAGCCACACCCGGGAGTAGTACAAGAATGTCGCCTGCTGCTGCCGTAACGTACTGTACCTGGGATTCGCCCCTAAAGACACCAACTACTTGGAAATGCCACTGATGGACGTTTTAGAACATAGACTTCCTACTTTGCATGTTGGACTTTAAGATGTTCATTTTCTACGTTTCCAAGTAAAGCTTTGAAACTTTTTTCCCACCTAGCCTGAAGTTAATCAAAGGGGTGTAACTCAAGTAACTGGCACCTTTGGTTTAAGGTTTGGGTATTGTAACACATTGGGGTGTGAAGACAGCTCTGCAAGAGTTAACATAGTGTGAAGTACAAGTCAGTGATTACCTAGGGTAATAGAAGTTTGACAAGCAGCCTTTCGTTAGCGTGTACATGTTATAGGTGGACCAGCCTCTAGCAGCAAGGGCGATGTTGTCAGCACTGCTTCCACCAGTGGTCTGTCTCCCATGGCAACAGGAGTGGATCTGCATCCTAGAAATCTCTATCCTGTACAAAGGTACAGAAGTTCAAGAGCAAAGGTAAACATAGCTGTAGAGCTCGCGCAACGTGCACTGAGGGACCCACTCCACTACTGGGGAATAGTAGTGGAAACCGCTGGATGGGTGGTTGTGGATAATGCTTAGTGTGTCCCTCCTAACTGCAAGTCTACAATGGGAAGATGTACATTTACATGGGAACCCGAGAGTTAACTTAAGAACAGTTACGCTGCAAGTGTACATGGTGTACGTTCATCACGAATAGTAGAGGCCCACCTTAAGGTCGAGTATTCCCCAATGGAAACATCAGCTTTTTCACAGGGCATTAGCCCACAAGAACCCACCCTGGGGGTAGTTCTCTTATGTGACCCAGACTTGGCACCCAAGTTATTGGGGAACATGGAGGAATGTCCACCATCATCCACCTATACTAGATCCCCCCTTGCTGACAGGCTGATGCAACAGAGCAAGGAGAGTGAAATGGGCTGCTGGAGAAAGGGAGCTGTGTTGTGCCACCAGAATGAAGCCACTGTGAGGACCATGTGCT
Organism: Staurois parvus; assembly: GCF_062004578.1. Lineage (NCBI taxonomy): Eukaryota > Metazoa > Chordata > Amphibia > Anura > Ranidae > Staurois > Staurois parvus. The sequence continues at coordinate 8,290,938 of NW_028318058.1, forward strand.
GCTACAATAATGTTTCTATGCTGAGCAGCTGAAAGAGGGCACCACAAGGTTGAAGTGAAGAGGAAACAGTGGTGTGTTGCCACAATTTTTGAGAGCTATCTGATGCTATGCTGCCCAGAAGTATAACAAATTATCAGAGACTGCTGCTGCCATCATACTCTGTGCAATGCTACATGTGAGGGGACAGTCCTGGAAACAAACAGGTGTGTGAGACAGAGACTGAGTTTTTGCTGCTGCTGCTACTGCTGGATGAACAGACCCCTGCCATAGATGACCACAATAGTGTAAGAAGCAAAGAAACTGAGAGTCTTCTCCCTGCGAGGGTGTAATTTGGATGCAGAATTGAAAGAGTGAGATCATCAGCAACCGCTATCCCTGTCTGACTTGAACTAGACTTTTACTGAATCAGAACACATGTCCAGAGACCCAGAAGAGGATGCCCTGGGACTGGTAAGAGACTAACATCATACAAGTTTATCTGTTGTCTGCTGGGAACTGCTTTGTAAGGGCTCCAATTTTGCCAGCCATTTTTGTTTTCATCAACCACTTGACAGTGTGATAAAACTGGGACTGTCATTGCAAGTTAGGACTGTCTTTATATACTCTTGTTAGGTAAATACAGTTCAGTTCTGTTAATTACTGTTATTCAGAATACTGCAGGTGTTAACCATATCTCTTAGAGTAACATTATTGTCCTATTGATTGTATGTATAAGAATACTTGCTAATCCTTTCTCCTTTTAGGCTATACTTGGTCTAATAAATACTTTGAAATACCTCAAGATGTGTGGATACCTGCTGGGTGAGTGAGGTGTATCACCTTCAGATGTGCAGATAATTCACAAAACAATTCAGCGGCTCCTCTGGGGTAGTGCTGCATCTCTGAAGCCTTTTAAAGTCATCTGCACCCTTTAAACACACCTTTGCCTTCCTTATTGACTCCAAAGCATTTTGGAGTCAAAGCATTTTGCCTAATGACAAAATTTAGGTAGAATGGTCCTGATTTATATTTTTATATATAGTAGGGGGGGCTGCAGCAACTGGACATCCAACCACCGCTGGTGGCCATCGTGAATATATGGTCAGTAACATTTTGGAAATTTTTGAAATTTTACTATTGTGCCCATTATCCTTGAATAAAGGTACCTTAAGCAGTATCACGCTATGTGGTCTCTTATTGGGCACTCCGTGTGAGTGCTATCATTCGCAGTGCCCATCTGGAGAAAAGATGACCCTGATGGTGATACCTGGTAGCGGATCCTGGTGACCTTTTTCTGTGGAGCTTGGATGGTGATTCGTGGGGTAACCTGACCCGAGACCTGATGACCTATCTATGGCCTGGTGACGCAGGATTAATTATTGCGTATTTTAAACACACACCTGGTGAGTGCGTTTTTCATCCATTCGTTTGGTTTGCACCAGTTGTCACTCCCGGATCAGGACGTCCACTCATCTGAAATTGTGATCTCTTTATGATCCACACAATCATATTGAACTAATTTTATCACTAGTAATCAGAATACCGCTTCCCCGTCCGAACACCGACAACAGACACCTCCCCCATCATGGAAAACTGCTGGGATTTATACGCTACAGCATATTTGTGTAACTTACTCTGCATGTACATGAGACCATAAAGACCAAGTGAACCATTGTTATTAATTATTGGAATGTTGCCAGGCTGTATATACAGCAAAAAATTTTGTGTTTCCAGCATATGGGGGGTGGTAGTCGAATCAGGAGAACCAGGCTGCTGTTTTGTGACTTTCCGATATGCTGGCAGTAAAAGACATTTTAACCCTTTGTTCAGTTCTTAGTAGTTTAAAAAAGTTAATGAGCTTTATATTGATCCATATTTATTGTGTATTTAGTTGGGCTTTACAGCTGATTTACGAGCATTACATTTTTCAATTCAATATATTCCTCAATTGTCACAAAAAACAACAATCCATTTTGTGTGCACCAAATGCCTTTACATATCCAGTTATTACATTGATAAAGTAATAGTGACACCATTACTGGGCTGCACAATAGTCTTTGCAGAAAGCAGAGCTATGGGAGGGACTCAGCAGGCCCACACACTACAAGCCAACTAGAGGGAGAGGCCGATACAAGACCAGTCATTTTGCTTGAGGAGAGACAGCAGCAGTGACCAGTCTTTTTTACAGAAGACTCCAGCACAGAGGCAGAAGTTTCACATTAAATTACAGTACAGATCTGGAGGAAATACAAAAAGCACAGCAATTTTTTCTAGTATATAGTAACATTTAGGTTACTTTCACACTGCTCTACTGAAATAAATGCATTAAAAATGCATATGTGTTTTGTGGCTTTTTGACACGTTTTTACTGCAATTCATGCTTTTTTTTATACGTTTGCATTGTATTTTTCACCACTGGACAAAGCACTTCCAATAGGTGCGTTGCGTTTTTGATGTGGTTTCCATTCATTTTAATCAAAATGCATTTTTGGTGCAGTTTTTTTTAGCTGAACAAGCATGCAGGATTTTTTTCAGGATTTTTTTCACCGCAACTGAAGCACAACGGTGTGAAGAGCGCCATAGGATTTAAAGGGATGCAGTTTTCTTCCACTTTTTTTAACTGAAGAACGTACAACAAGCAAATCACTGTGAAAGCAGTCTTAGGATACCTACAAGTTACATCTCTCATGCTTTGACTTCTTTAGTCCATTTCAAGTTTTATTTCAACACAACTATAAGCAGACACACATAGTGTTACTAAACCCAGGACCCTGTAGTCACTATATCTGGTCTCCCACAGTACACACAACATGAAAGTGCAATTATTTTAGTAAATATAAACTGCTAAATACCCTTTCTCATCAGAAGTTAGAGAAGTCTTGTGACTTCTATCAGTGTCCAGCGCAGCACTAGCTAAAGCTTGTAGGAGTTTTCTTTCTGCTCTAGGAGGATGGAAATCCCCTGACCTCTGTCTGGACAGTGCTGACCGGTCCTGTGCTGATCACATGCACTCTACTGAATGCAATATACACCAAACTGAGCATGTGCATGCCTATGGCTCAGTCTGGAGATAAGTGGGGGTCGCTTGAAAAAGGGGAGGAACAGAGAAGAAAGCATCACACAGCGTTTTTACACAATGTAGAAGATTAAACCCCGTTCCATAGTGAGCATAACAAGCATGCTTTACTGCATATACAGACTGATTTTACTGTTGTGGGTTTAGTAACACTTTAAGCAATCAATGTCACAGTTTGGGGGTCATCTGAATGGTTCTAAGAATCCTGGTGATGGGGCCTTTCCCTCTTAAACATGACACTTATTTTCTATGTCAGCATAGTTTCATATTTAAAAATAAAGCTTATCATACACTGAATATTGTGAAGCGCTGATCTTCTACTGGAAATTCTAGTCTAGTCAATGCCAGCTATCACACTGATTCTTTGAATTTAGTTCAAACTAAGATCAGTGTACTACTTAAAGTGGAACTTCACCCACAAGGCCAGATAGCCACGATGATCTGTGCCAGAGGTTTGGCCCCTCTCCTCCCCCAAAGCCTTCTGGGACACATCACAGGTTCCGGAAGGCTGCAGGACCATTCACTAAGCACAACGCACTTTGCATATTCACCATAGAAAACCCTCTGTGAAGCTGCAGTGATTACTTTCGAGGGGAGTGGTTGGTATTGTTTGTAAGGGGGATTCTTTGGCCAAAGTACAGCTTTTATAAAGTTTTAAAGAGAGTAAGTAAGTGTTAAACTCTCTTTTTATATTCAGCTGTGTCCCTGAAACCTCCTTTAAAATAAATTTATTGTAAACATAAGTAATATCTTCCAGTGATCATGCTGATGCATTTCATTCTACACGGCCCTAGTCATAGCTGATTATTTCCAGTACAAACTAGGTTAAAATACTCTCTCTATCTAAATTTTGTGTGCATCCTACACAACGGTGACCAGAGTGTGTATTTTAACTGAATTTGTAGAGAAGAGAGAAAGATTACTAGAAGATAATACCTGATTACAATAAAGGACATAAAGAGTAGCTAGAGTTGAGAAAGATTAGAACCTCTGTAAAGTTGTACGGCTTTCTGTGCCCTTGCTAAGTAGTTTCATCCTTTCTGACTGTTATGAATAAAGAGTAGATAGAGTAGGGAAGGATTAGTATGTACAGTTGCAAGAAAAAGTATGTGAACCCCTTGGGATTACGTGGAGTTTTGCATGAATTGGGCATAAAATGTGCTCTGAACGTCATCTAAGTCACAACAATAGAAGAACACAGTCTGCTGAACATAATACTACACAAACATTAGATGTTGCCATGGTTTAATTGCACATAACATGTAAACATTCACAGTTGCCCAATTCATGCAAAACTCCACGTAATCCCAAGGGGTTCACATACTTTTTCTTGCAACTGTATATTGTAGTATGTAGTATGTTATATTAACTCCCAAATAATAATAACTCCTCAGTCATTTTTATATATGTAATAATAACTCTCTCTATGTAATAATAACTCTCCTAGTTTTGAAGAAGCTAAATTACATAAAAGTTGAAAGTAAGAGCTTAAATTAATATGCCTTATCTGTTAATATATACATAAGAGCATTAACAGGTTTTAATTATTGAACGTTATCATTCATTAATTATTTGGAGGATCAATTCTTTAAAGTGCAAATTCTTTAAAATGGCAAATTCCAAGTTATAAATGCACTCATTTGTTTATTAATAAACATTTAATTCAAAAATTGAATTTATTTGAGATAACTTACGCCTTTTTCTATTTGGGAGTTATTATTACATAGAGAGAGTTTTTATTACATATATAAAAATGACTGGGAAGTTATTATTTCATATATAAAAATGACTGTGGAGTTATTATTATTTGGGAGTTAATATACCATGCTGCACCCCTGTAAAGTTTTATGACATTCTGTAGATTCATTCAGGTAGATTCGTCCTCACTGATTATTAAGGATAAGGAGTAGATGGAGTAGTGAAGGAGTAGAATCCCTGTAAAGTTGTATGGACTTCTGTGTCCTTGCTAGGTAGATTTATCCTCTTTGTTGAGGATAAGGAGTAGATAGAGTAGGGAAGGATTAGAACCCCTGTAAAGTTGTATGGCTTTCTGTTTCTCAGCTAGGTAGATTCATTCTCACTGATTGTTAAAGATAAAGAGTAGATTGAATAGGGAAGGATTAGAACATCTGTAAAGTTGTATGGCATTCTTTGTGTCCCTGCTAGGCAGATTCATCTTCACTAATAGTTAAGGATAAGGAAAAGATAGAGTAGGGAAGGAATAGAACCCTTGTAATGTTGTATGGCTGTCTGTGTCCTTGCTGGGCATTTTCATCCTTTCTGACTGTTATGGATATGGAGTAGACAGAGTAGAGAAAGAGTATAACCCCTGTAAAGTTGTATGGCTGTGTCCTCACTGGGTGGATTCGTGCTCTCTGACCCTTATGGATAAGGAGTAGTTAGAGTATGGAAGGATTAGTTTTATTGTTTTTTGTGCCCCCCCCCCCCCCCCATTATGTAGTTTCTTCCTGTTTATTCTGTCGGCCATTTTTATTGAGGCAGAAAGTGATATGACATGTTAAATTTTAGAGATGTCCCCAAAGCAAGAGGTGAGTGTAAACCTTCAGTTGTAGGCTTCTCTTCCAGCAATTATCTCTTTAGATGAATTCTCCTTACTTTGTGGAAATTTCCTCTTTTGTCTTGTTGGGTTCTTCGCACAGGAAGTAAGGGTAAACCTTCCCAAAATAAACAAAAAAAACAAACAAAATTGCAGGACTTTAACTTTTCACTACTCTGCACAAAATTAAAAATAAATGGTTTTGATTATGCATACATGTTTTTTGTTCTTCAAATCCAATGCAAATATGAAATTAAGACACCATCACTTTTGTATCCCTAAGTTTGTATTTGTCCTGGCTTTTTCATTCTATTGTTACTTCATAAATGTCACAAAATACAGGCCACAACACAAGTAAGAAATAACAAAATACTACAGAAGTGTCTTTGCAGTTGGTGCTAATATAAATGGAAGATTTTATATGGCTCATTTTTGCAAGATTACTCAATATCTTCAATAACAATAGGTAAACTGTAAAGTTGGCTTGGTTTCCTATTCATAAAAACAATATATAATTAAGAAATACAGATAGCAGACAACTGCAGTTTGTAGAAAAAATATGTTGTTAGAATAAAATATATATTAAGAGACGTATAAATAGTTCAAAAACAATTTACCTCTACATTATGAGGCCTGTTTATGTAGATTGGTATAATACTTTATTTATTTTCAATATGTTTTGCAACAAAAATATGTACACATTTATACCTGCTGATAAAAGTTTGTCATGTAAAATTCTGAATATTCACAAAAAACTGCAATGAAAATGGATTGTACACATTTTGTGTAAAGTTAGTGTGTAAAATTTTTAATGCAAAAAACATTCAGTGGTATTTATAGATTGATGAAACCTATGCACAAATGAGTTTTCACCAGATTGTGTAAGTTTAGTCATGCCTTAATCTTATTTTTTTTATCAAGATCTGGCATGTACTATCAATCCACTAATGTCCCTTTTTTAATTTATCCATAGACAAATGAATGCATGAAGCATATCCTGGATGAAATGAAAAAAAAAAATTGACTCCAAATAGGACAATTTTCTAATGGCAAGGGCGTGTTAACACTTTTTCATAGCTAAGTTAATAAGTGACATCTCCCAGTTTGTACATGGCAGTTCTGGCTACAAGATGTGTTGATCTTTTCCTCCAGTTCATTTTATTACAGCATGCAATCAATCAGTCACTTGTATAAAGCAGCTGAGTCTCAAAAGTGCATCCACAGAAGAACCATTCAGAGAAGATCGTCCGCTTATCAATCAGTCAAATGACACAAGAGGTGGGGAGATTCTGCAGTGCGTCATCTACAGAAGATAAATTAAAAGTCATGCAGGAGTGGATGTACATTTCCTGAGGTGTGCCAGAGTTATTTTAAGCTTATGACGATGTTCTTCTCTATTTTCATCAGATCGTTTTTTATTTTCACAGCCCCTGTCCTCCATACACCCCTTCCCCCATAACTCTTAATTTATTCCACTGCAATTCCATATAGCACCTTCTGACGTCCATTATGGATGCTCTGACGAAGGTCCAGCTTTAAAAGAAATTTATTTTAATAAAACCAAGATCATTGAAGGCGAGTTCCAGTTATCAGTAGCATGTTCAGTAAGCTAAAACAAAGATGGTAATCTTTATCTAAGGGCTCTCTACTATTCACCAAAAGGTGAAGTAAGGACTTTGGGAAAGGTCAAGAAGATACCCAAGACCAAGAATCATTTTGCTGGAAGAACAGTTGTATGTCAAAGCGCCACAGGTAAGAAGGCAGAATTGGACAATTCTTTCATAGTGGGAGTGACTCGGTTCATGCCTATTATGCAACATTTTGCTAGTAAGTAGTAACTGACTGGAGATATATATATATATATATATATATATATATATATCACCTTAGATTTATGCCCCTTGAGGGTTAGGGACTGATGTGAATGTACAATATGTATGCAAAGCGCTGCGTAAATTGACGGCGCTATAGAAGTACCTGAAATATATATATATATATATAAAACCATGTAAGACATGGGATACCTTGGGTCATATGACTTAGCCTGTTTCTATTGTGAGGCGGATAGACTATTCTTATTCTAGCCTTCCACCCCCTTAATTAACTAGATGCTTTGATTAAGTGACTTTCACTTAAGTGAACAGCACCCAGGACAGTTCTAATGCCATAACCCAATCAGCACAACAATGATGCTGACTTTAAGCATTCCCTTAAGGATTTTAAAAACATTTAATGCTGCATTTATGCATGTTCATCTTCTGCATTTATAAGATAAAAACAGAAAAGATTGCATTTTTGCTCTGGGCCCTTGACAGCATGAGTTGACAGAGTGAAGCTGACTGCAGCTCATAGGGGGTGGATTTCTTGCTTTACTTCACTGAGAAGTGGATTGTGGAGCAGAGAAGCAGCAGGGGGATTGTGCGCTTGCCTGTGAAGCAGGGTGTGTACAATGAGAGGGAGAGCAGGAAAATAGCACAGCCTGTGACTCTGAGCCTGCAGGTGGATGATGCTGCTTTCAAGAGCCCTTTAACCAACTGTGTGAGCTAATCTATGTGTGATGTAAGTACTCTACCAATGCATCATTTACTGTTTTTCTCTTCATTTCTCTCATCTTTTGAGTAAAGCGATAGGTTAAACTTTTATTGTTGGTATATAAAACAATCTAAACAGGAAAGCAAATTAGTAAGCTATTCCAGGATGATAATACTCATATATTTGAAATGTTATATTAACTCTGAGCAGCACTATAAGGATTTTGAATGATCCTTATAATGTTAGACACTGATCATACAAAATGATCATTGTAAATTCTAGTCTTTGATAAAACAAAATCCTTCGTCAAAGGAATAGACAGAAAGAAACAAGTACAGAGTGGAAAGAGAATAATCATACAGTTACACTAATGTGTTTATATGGAATGATAAATACATAAAACAGCTTGTCCAATTCATTTGAATGAAGTGATATGCAAACCACAGTTGAAATATTGCTCCCTGCTGATACACACTATCAAAGGGAATAGGATTTCTTTTGCTTGTGAATGAATGACAGAAAAAAAAATCACATCAATCAAGCAGAGCATTTGTTTACAGGTCTCCGGCTACAGGTGACTGACTTGTTGATATTCATCAGTGACTTTTCAGCAAAGCAAAGAAAGGAACAAATTTCTTTCAAGTGGGTGATATCTGTGCTTTTTTCGTTCACAGTTCTACATGTGTGGAGGACGAATGAACTGCACCTTCTCAGAGTTATTAATGAAATAGCCAGACAAGGCTCTGGAAGAAGATGGCTTTCCACGTGGAGGGGCTGGTTGCTATAATCTTGTTTTATTTGGCTATTCTGTTTGTCGGTATCTGGGCTGCCTGGAGAACTAAGAACTCTCGTGGGGATGGAGATCCTCGAGAAGGGATTATTGTGGGTGGCAGAGACATTGGATTGCTCGTTGGTGCTTTTACTATGACTGGTAAGAAAACATTCCTTGACTTAAACTTGTTACATGCTCTGTACATAACTTACCATCAGGTGAGGTATTAACTAACTCTGGCTCTTAGAAATACAAATTTTTGTGTCTGAATATTAAGAACACAATTTACTAAAGAGCCATTATTTTTTTGCAAATCCAGCAAATAAATATTTGTTCAGCTGGTCAATGGAGACATCAAATCAAAGACATATAAAAAAAAGAAATACCTCATTAATTGGTTGGTTGTTTGCAAGGAACAATGGAGTGCTGTGCCAGTGTAAAAATTAAATAAATGGCTTCCTAAAAGCGGGGCATGCATTATAAGGATGAGATGACTACCAAATAAAAAAAAATTATAATATACTAAACAGACAATCTAAAAAATATATATATATATTTATATATATACACACACACACTCACTGGCCAGCCTTTCCCAATCAACATGTCATGACACCAGGCTGTCTGGGTTCATCAGCAGTGCCAGCAAACAACAGCACCCTGGATGATGGTATAACATTTACAGTATATGTGTGGAGACACTTATTTTGTGTCGCCACATATACACTCACCGGCCACTTTATTAGGTACACTTGTTCAATTGCTTGGTAACATAAATTGCAAATCAGCCAATCACATGGCAGCAACTCAATGCATTTAGGCATGTAGACTTGGTGAAGGCGATTTGCTGAAGTTCAAACCGGGCATTAGAATGGGGAAGAAAGGGGATTTAAGCGACGTGGCATGGTTGTTGGTGCCAGACAGGCTGGTGTGAGTATTTCAAAAATTGCTGATCTATTGGGATTTTCACGCACAACCATCTCTAGGGTTTACAGAGAATGGTCCGAAAAAGAGAGAATATCTAGTGAGTGACAGTTGTGTGGATGAAAATGCCTTCTTGATATCAGAGGTTAGAGGAGAATATGAACAGAGGGATATTCCAGAAACTGGTTGTGTATACGATTGTTTGTCACTTTATGTGTTTGTCTGTGTGTTTTAGTGTGTTGCACTTTAAATCTTTGTGTGTGCCTTTGTGTTTTAGTGTTTCACTGTGCATGTATGTTACTATGTCTACATAGGATGATGTGAGTCTGTGCATGTTTCTATGTTAGTATGTGGTACTATGGGGTTTATTTTCTAAAGCAGTAGAGTGCAAAATCAGGCTCGCTTCCAGGTTTTATTGTCAAAGCTTAATTGAACAAACTGAGGTTAGAAGATGATTGGTTTCTATGCAGAAGTGAGTCTGATTTTGCACTCTCCAGCTTTAACAAATAAACCCCTGTGTGTATGTTTTGCCTTTACAGACATTTAAAATATTTTTGTCAACTATCTTTAGTAAATTAAATGAATATCCTGCAAATATTTGCTCAAGTGACAACAGTGGCATAATTAATGAAAAGCTAATGGTGTCTGTTTTTGTTGTGCCAGTGTTAAGACTTGCTTAATTTTTAATAGATAGTTATATAGTTACAGTGCAAGTAATGTATTAAAATATATTACATACCTGTTGCTTTTAAGTTAGTGATGTTAAAGTATTGCTCTCTTCAGAAATGAATGACTATATTCAATAATCAGCTATATGTTGTCATTTTGCATACTGGCATTAAACATCCAACTAAAAAAAGATTTTCTGTCTAAAAAAAACTTTGTACTTGTCTGTTACTTTTTATGCTATCACATTTCAGATGATTGCATAATTGTGTTTAAGGATATATGATTCAACTTATATCTAATCTCTTTAATTAGCAACATGGGTTGGTGGAGGCTATATCAATGGAACAGCAGAAGCCGTGTATGTGTCAGGCTATGGGTTGGCTTGGGCTCAAGCACCAATTGGCTATTCCCTCAGCCTCATTGTAGGTAAGTCACAATCAAATTACATGTATTGATATTTGTCTCAGTCAAAACTTGCAGTGGTTAGCCTCAAATTAGATAAGAGCTCAGGAATACAAATACCAGAGATATGGGAAGGTTAATGCATGGATAATTTAATAAGGAGACATATCTAATCTAAGCTCCACTGAGACATTGCATTTAAATAATCTCTTTAAGCATCTAAGGCGGTGTCCTGCATTATTTCAGCTCTGATAAGTTATATATAAGATTATGCAGTGCCATGCCATGAGAAGATGAATGTCTAATAAATGATTATTTAAGATAGACTCAGACAATTGGTTTATCTTGACTGAAGAGCAGGAGACATAAATGCACCCAATAAAGTGCAATTATGTCATAGAGAATGGGCATACTGCAGCATGATGAAGCATGCGGCACTCTATGTAGAATTAATGCTGCCTAGGCATATAGTAAAACATTCTGCAGACTCCACCCATTTCTTAGTGTTCATCATAGATAATTATTAAACCAGAATGTGTTCCAGTATTTGATGCAGAACACCTTGTATGCTGTCATTCCACTGCATTAACCATTCTTCAAAAGTTTGAAGAGAAAGAATACGTTTCAACATGTTATTTGAAATACAGGGAGTCTAATGACTCTTCCAAGAACTGTATGTAGAGATAATGCTGCCTAGACATATAGTAAAACATTCTGAAGACTCCACCCATTTCTTAGTGTCCATCATAGATCATTATTAAACCAAAATGTGTTCCAGTATTTGATGCAGAACACCTTGTATGCTGTCATTCCACTGCATTAACCATTCTTCAAAAGTTTGAAGAGAAAGAATACGTTTCAATTTGTTATTTGAAATACAGGGAGTCTAATGACTCTTCCAAGAACTGTATGTAGAGATAATGCTGCCTAGGCATATAGTAAAACATTCTGCAGACTCCACCCTTTTCTTAGTGTCCATCATAGATCTATATTTAAGGCGGAATGTTTTCCAGTATTTGATGCAAAACACCTTGTATGCTGTCATTCCACTGCATTAACCATACTACAAAAGCTTGAAGAGAATGAATACATTTCAATTTGTTACTTGATATACAGGGAGCCTAATGACTCTTCCAAGCACTGTATGTAGAGATAATGCTGCCTAGGCATATAGTAAAACATTCTGCAGACTCCACCCTTTTCTTAGTGTCCATCATAAATAATCATTAAACCAGAATGTGTTCCAGTATTTGACACAGAACACCTTGTATGCTGTCATTCCACTGCATTAACCATTCTTCAAAAGCTTGAAGAAAAAGAATAAATTTCAATTTGTTACTTGAAATAAAGGGAGTTTAATGACTCTTCCAAGCAGCTCAGGCAGACCCTTCCTCTTCAGCTCTTGTGCTAGGTGTACCCAGGGGCGGACTGACAACTCATGGGGCCCCTGGGCAATAGGGGATTATGGGGCCCCTGTGTCATTGCCCACACTCAAAGCACGCCCAAAAAAGCCTATAAAAAAGGTACCAGGGGCATGTCATGGGGCCCCCTACTGACCCCGGGCCCTCGGGCAGTGCCCAAGTGCTCAAATGGTCAGTCTGCCCCTGGATGTACCCTTAAAGTGTATTTACACCTTTGCACTCAAATCTGCAAAAACTATTATATATTTGTTATGTATTCCCATTTACACAGCATACCCAAAAATAATTAAGAATAATATATTTTTTTTGGAGCAGGCATAGCACTCTAGAGACCACTGTTATTGCTCAGAATAACATTCAATGTGCAATTAGGGGATATATTTTAGAGACAGGTTTTTTTTAAGACTGCCTTAACATACAATGCACCACTCAAGCATTCAACATCTTTAACCTTTTGTTAGAACAGTGTGCACATCTAATGTACAATTGATCATGAAAGGGGATGAGCCAAAGTGCCCTGGGTTCAATTCAGTCAGGCTTTGGTGAACTTCAAAGAGGTTTGGACGTCGAACCCAAACCTCAGTGAAATCAATGGGAACCAAATTGTCAAATTAAACATGATAATCTCATCGGTAAATAGTCAAGGGGGTGTCAAAAACTAGCACAGGGGTGGGCACTGCCCTGGGGAAATTGCACCATTGCAAATAGATGTAAAAAATGTCATTTTGCCAGGAGCAGTGATTTTTTTTTAATGCCAAATTTTTTTTAAATAACATGCCTGGGGGGTGCCCTAATTCTGTCTGTGGAGGGGTGCAGGCAGTTCTGCAGCAGCACTGACATTTTCAAAGGAAAATCATTTTTGGAAAATTACATTTTATTGGTGGCTTAATAAAGAAAAAAAAAGGTAATGGTTTTTTTTTTGGGGGGGGGGGGCTTTGAAGGGGTCTGTGTGCTATTTTTTTCTTTGTAAATTTCATTTTTGCTTTAGCACATCTTACAGCAAGGATGAAAAAAAAACACTTCCAGACCGGTATGGAAAAAAAAAGTGTGAGGGCCTTCTAAAAATCCATACCAGACCTTTAATCTGAGCATGCAGCTGTCTTCCCATTCCTAAAACCATGTCAGCCCACATACCCTCAACATGCCCCCAACATGGAAGATGCCTGGTTGATGAAGACAAGGTCCTCTCCCATGTGGCATCTTTAGGCAATGATGTAACCTCTATGATTCCCGCCCATTCGCTTACGTGGCTGGGGATTCCCCGCCATTTAAGGAAATTGGGCTGGGCAAAGTCAGGAGTTGGTAAAGACGCAGCACGTGCAAGCAGCTACTGGTTCCTTAGCAACCATTCACAGCCAGAAATTGTCATGTTCATTAATGCCGAACACCATAACAGTTACTTTTGTTTGGACCAAACACTGAGTTTATCCCTAATCATGAACATTTGCAAAAACAATACAGGCCAGGGTAATTAGGGTAGATATAATTCCCGAGCCCCCTCCTTAACATTACACAGATGGGAAAAGCCTAGGTAGGATTTTGCATTCAGTAAAAAGGTAAACACCATTTAAATTTTATTTAGGTTATTCTATGTGAATGGGAATATGTAAGAAATAATGTAGGTGTTATCCCAATTTTTTGTGTAGCTCCCTTTCATTGTAAAGAACTAGGCACTCATCAAGAGTTGCTATAACTGCAGTCCTAAAATTACATATAGATGGATAAATCTAATTTTGGGATTATGTAAAGAGAATCTGTCTTCAAAAACTATGACAATTATAAAGTGCACTCACCTAGAGGTGTCTGCACTCTCCTGCAGCAGCTTTCCAAACACTCATTATCACAGCCAGATCTGTCAACGCCAAAACTTGCCCCCCCCCCCCCTTCCTGCCTCCTACACATTTCTATTGGCCAGTAAGGCTGCCCATCATAGTGATGGGTCAGAAGGGATGTGGTGGGCTTATCAGCTCTGAGTCTCAGAGTTTTGTCTGTCAGGGGGTCACTTTCTGAATGGCAGTTGGAGTGAGAGGTGCTACTACTGATGTGAATACAGCACCCCTTTGGAATCCAACAGAGAGGTGCTACTACTGATGTGAATACAGCACCCCTTTGGAATCCAACAGAGAGGTGCTACTACTGATGTGAATACAGCACCCCTTTGGAATCCAACAGTTATATGGTTAACTCTCTAGGTTGTCTTATAGTCCTACAGGCTTATATGGAATTTTACTGTCTAACTACTTAGGAGTGTTGCTCTCACTCCCTATGCATGGCCCTGGAAACTTTGGGCCGTTTCCTCTCCATTTTGGTACTATCTGTTGCCCTCCGCGCTTACTGACATATCTATGAAACTATATTACTGGACTTGGATTCTGTCCCCCCTTGTCATTGGGGTTCTTCTTTTTGGATTTCAGCCATTTTCAACTGCGTCCTTTGAACCCCTAAAGAAGCTACAGTGCGATTTGCGTCTGAACTTTGCACCCCCTTCTAAAGATTGTTACATTGTGTGGTCTGTCTTAATATTTCTAATACCATCATGTTATGTATTATATAAGGAGGGGTAGTGCTTTCTGGGGGGCTTTGCTGTTAATTATGAAAAAGAAAAGTTTTTTTTAGTCCTGTGTGGACTCGCTGTTTTACTGTGCTACCCCAATCAATGTTAATTAATTTTGTAATAAAATGTAATGATTTTATTCCAATTAGTTGTTGAATTTGTTCTGAGAGAAGGTATCAGCACCATTAATATCCCATTTTCTTTTGTCTTTTTTTGACTGGTTTTGTCTGTCAGAACTGACAGAGATTTGGCTGTAACAGGACAATTTGGGAGGCTGCTGTTGGTAGGTGTCTATATTCAGTGCCCATGGCAGTTTTCTATCTTCTTTTAATGGCAGTCAAACATTCTGTTTGTTGGTATACAACTGGGTTACCATACATGATAAAGTGCTAAACCATGATATGCACAGCCTTTCTGTTCATATATTTCAGAACCTCTAATTGACGTCTTCTGGAATCACAAGCATTCAATGATGTTTTGAAAAATATTGAGTATCTAACATTTTAGTGTCCAAAAAAGAATATACTGAATCATAAATAACAGTAAATAATACACTGAAAAAGTATTTGTATGATAAATCACCAAATAGCTTGTAGAAATGCTGTTAACCATTCATCTTTATTATGAAACATGACTTATGCTACACTCAAATTACCAAATTACTAGCCAGCAGCCTACGCATTAGAATATGAGATTCTAGAGGGTCTGCAAATTACATTATTTCCTGTCTTTACTATAAAATTAAACTTCGAAACCAGAGTAGAATCATCCACAAGGCGACAAGTTACAGGCTTCATGCACCACAATAAACCAGGAAATAGCGCATGCAGCCTGCCTGTGATTTTACAAAAGAGAATGCACTTGCACGCTATGCAAGTACAGATGATGCAAATGGTGTCTGTTCTGTGTGTCTATTGCAATCCCTATCAGAGTCAATCCATGAGGGTGGGAGGAGCAAAGCTTCTACCTTTCTGCCCAATTCTGCCTTAATCCATCCCTGTTAGAAAGTCAGAGGCACAGAGAGGAGTCATCTGTTTTTGTGCAAAACTTTGCAATACTCAACGGCTGTGAGGGTGAAGTTTAGGATTTGGTATGTTAAAAGGCACGGGTCTAACTTTGATAGTGTAACCATTCTGCTTGAAGACTTTTGGCTAAAGCGGTCACTTTTCTCTAAAGTTTCAGTATGCCTGGCCCTCAGTTGCAAAAAGTATGGGTCAATAATCCACTCTCTATCTAGAGACAGGATCTGACATTTTTTATGGTCTTCAGCAAACTGATCATTGTGGACTAAGGGCCATTGTGGACCCTGAAGAGGCAATATAAATGGGTCCTGCACACAAATCTTTACAGAGCATAAAGTTTGTGCAGTGATTTACTAGTGCTTTTTGTCTGCTTTTAGATCTTTGTGCTCCTTATTTACATTCATAAACAGCTTTAAGAATACAAATTAAATGAAGCCATAGTCTATTCTATTGGCTATGAAAGCAAAACTCCTGGCAAGCAGATATACTTTATATACAGTTGAAAAGTACTGGCAGTCTTGTGATTTACACTGACTTACATCTTGCACAGACAGAAATGTGACATGTACAGGTGAAACTCGAAAAATTAGAATATCATGCAAAAGTTCATTTATTTCAGTAATGCAACTTAAAAGGTGAAACTAATATATGAGATAGACTCATTACATGCAAAGCAAGATAGTTGTTAATTTTTTGAGTTTCACCTGTAGTTCCTAATTCCATTTCACCCTTCTTTGTGACTTGTCAGTTTCCTCATTGGTCAGTGATTCAGCATCATCACCTCTATCCAGTTAGCATGGTGCTGACCTAGTATACAATAAAGCTAAGCAGGGAAACAGTAAAGCAGATACAGAACGCTGTAATGCTAAACATAGAGGTAACAGTGATCTTACTGATTGATAGAGATTGTGTATCACATAAACATATTTCATTTTTTAAGGATGAAGGCTTAAACAAACCTTAAAGCAGAGCTCCACCCAAAAGGGGAAGTTCCACTTTAAGGACTGCTCCCCTGCTCCCCATTAAGGATTGGCACCTTTGGTGGGCGGGGGGAGAGCTGGTACCCGAATTTGACAGGTACCCGCTCCCACTTCCGCTCCGATCACCTAGGCGGCTGGAAGCGGAAGATGTCCTCCCTCCCTCCCTGTAGTCTTTTGGGACATGTGACAGGTCCCAGAAGACTACAGGACTATTCATGAAGCGCAGCGCTACTCGCACATGAACAACTCGCTCTTGTGCAGTGGGTGCCCGGCTGTGAAGCCGCAAGCTATCACAGCCGGGTGCCCACTTTGAAGATGCCGGCCTCCTGGAATACAGGACGGCCAGTGAAACGGGCTGCGGGGGACACACCGCAGGACCGAGGGACCGGTAAGTGGATGATTTTTAAAAGTCAGCAGTTACAGTTTTTGTAGCTGCTGACTTTTATTTTTTGACAGGGTGAGTGGAACTCCGTTTTAACACTTGAATTCAGTTTTGTAACTTTGGCATGTATTGGAAAAGCTGTACATGTCTTTGCAATCAATTAGTGTATCTAAGTGAATTTATTCTTGTTTTTTTTTTCAGGACAACTTGGGCCTTAATTTGATGATAAATGGTAATGGATATTTCCGGCTTTTTTATTATCAAAGGAAAACTGACCCAAAATAGTAAAACAATGTTTTTTAAATTTAAAGTGTAACTAAAGACAAAACGTTGGGGTGCATGCACGACCAGGGAAGATAAAGGTCGCATCTCCCTGAAGCTCCGTACATCCCCGGCTTTATCGACTCACCCACGGTGCAACGTCAGCCTCCAGGCATCTCTGGGTGAGTCACATCAGCCCCGCACCCGACCTGGCACATAAGGGGAGAAATAATGGGGAAGATCAGGAGCTGGAAGCCCCCTTCCCCACCGCCACATGACCCGCGGCCCTCCCCGCTGCAGCGGTTCCTCAATAGGCTGCAATCCCCGGCCTCAATTACGGCCGCGACCCCTGAGCTCCGGACCCCCAGCAGCGGCCAGAGGTACTGCAGCTCCATCCCACACTGTGCACCCAGCATCCCCAACCTCTCTTAACCCCCAGATGGAGGATCCCAAGCCCCTGACACTGGAAGGGGGGGCATTAGAACACCCTTCACTGAGTCATCCTCCCTCCGCTCCTTCCACTCCGCATGTATCACCTTCTCTCACGATATCTGAGTTGGAGGAAAAATTAAGTATTTTTATGCAACATTACCACCTCTATATCCGCTGAAGTGGGCAAATTGGCTTTGGATCTTAGAGGGGAAATAGCCCAGATCGGTGAACGTGCAAATCAATTGGAGAATAAATTTGATGAATTGGTGCAATACGTCCATGTCTTAGAAGAAGATAACGCGTATCTGAAGCACACTGTGTAACAAATCCAGCTCCAACAAGAAGATTTAGAAAACAGGGAACGCCGGCAGAACATCCGTATTCGCGGTATGTCTGATCTATTGCCGATTCCCAACTCCACTGACATCTCTTGTCCTTCACCGAAACTGCCCCCATGGTTCCAGAAGCAGACTGGTGCCTGGAGAGGGCCCACTGATCACTAGGCCCTAGACCTGCTGACGACACCAGACCATGCGACGTCATTGTCCTCTTTAATTTTTTGAAAGCGAAGAAGCCTTGTTAGCCTCCGTATGCAACAAGTCCTCCTTGGAATTTAAAGGGGACAGGCTCCAGTTCTTTTGTGATCTCTCTCCGATTACCCTGGCCAGCGGGCGCTGAAGCCAATCACCACATATCTTCAACATCACCATGTCCCCTATCGCTGAGGTTTTCCCTTCAAGCTGGTCATCTCCAAAGATAATTCCCAAGTTATCCTACGTGATCTTTTAGAGGCGGAGTCCTTTCTGAAGCAATTGGGACTACCTCCTTTATCAGAACACGCCTCCTCATTACCGCCTACCCCATCTCGCCCTTCCGTTACCCACAACAAGATTTGGACACCAGTTCATCTTTCACGTACTCCACAACGTCCTCGTCCTCCTCATTCCAGCAATGAGCCTACCCGATGCTCTTCTAGGGTGTTCTCCTGTGGATACTTTGGGGTTGTCCCTTCCTTCCCCCTTGTGATGGCCTTACGACTTCTGTCATATAATGTTAAAGGCCTTAACTTGTTCAGAAATGATGGATGGCTTTGAAGGAATTCCGATCCTCAGGAGCAGACATTATTTTTATTCAGGAGACCCATTTTAAATCAACTGGCTCCTTTCGTTTTGCCTCAAGGTTTTTTTTCCCAATCCTACCCGGCCTTTGATCCGTCTGGGAAGGCTGGAGTGGCAATTCTGATTCAGACACATTGCTTCCTTCGGGTCGTTTCCTCCAGGGTCGATCATCACGGTCGCTTCATTATTTTAGAATCCATGCTTGGTGACACCTGCCTTTTTTTGTTGAATCTATATGCCCTGAACTCAGGTCAGTTACAGTTTCTTACACAAACCCTCACCAAATTTGGTTCCTTCTCTACTCCACACATGATTATAGGGGGTGACTTTAATGTAATCCTCTCACCACACAAAGACAGGAAGGTTCTCTTCGAGTCCACTCCTTCGAAGCGGCAATGCTCCTCCTCGAAATCCTTTTGCAAATTGATCAGGGAACATCGTCTCTTTGACGCCTGGCAGATTCGGCACCCTCTCCACAAACAATTCACCTTCTACTCCACCCCCCATCGTAGTTATTCCCACCTAGATAATTTTTTTATCTCAGCTCCTCTGCTTCCTCTCCTGGTTTCCTCTGACATCAACCCTATCACATGATCTGACCATGCCTCTTTGACCTTAAACCTGTTATTCCCTAATGTTATGCCAAAGGCAGGCCATTGGCGCCTCAATGAGACCTTTTTAACCACGGGACATCTCTGTGCTGAGCTCTCACAGGGACTTGACATGTACTTCCACCACAATGTAGGCTCTGTACCATCTATCTTGACCGTATGGGAAGCCCACAAGGCAGTATTTCGAGGTCTTTGTATCCTTGTGGGCTGCAAAGTGACCTCTCTTCGAGACCAAATCAAGGCTCTTGATGCCTGTAAGTCCACAGAATCTCTTCTCTGGGTCAAACAGAAATTCTACAAATTCTCTAACAAACCTCACCATATGCTCATCAATAGACTCAAAGCACAATCTCCCTCTACAATGCCAGACCATCTTATCCAGCTGAATGGGGACCCTATTTATGACCCCCATGTAATGGTCTCCTTTTTTGGCTCATATTATGAGTCCCTTTACAACTGTTTGACCCCAGATCTCCATTCTCCCCTCACAGAGACTTCTTTTGATAGGTTTTTTTAACCTTCTACTGTTACCGAAGCTATCGCCTTCTGATATCTCGGCCCTTAACGCTGACATTTCATCTGAAGAACTATTTGATACAGTCAAACATCTCCCCTCACGCAAAACCCTAGGACCAGATGGACTGCCCTACTCTTATTACAAAACCTTCATTGGTATCCTGGCTCCCCATCTTTTCTCTCTTTATCAAGATTTCTTCAAGGGTATTACTCCCCAGGTTAACTTCTCCCGAGCATATATTTCTGTAATTCCCAAACCTGACAAGGATCATTCTATCTTAGATAATTACCATCCTATTGCTCTACTAAACTCTGATTACAAGATCTTTACTAAGATCCTAGCCAATCGGCTGTCCGGGCTTATCTCCAAGCTCATACACAGAGACCAAGTAGGCTTTGTTCCTGCCAGACATGCAGCGGATAATACAAAGAGATCCATTAATCTGGTTGACTTGGTTAACTGGTCTTCTAAACCCACCATTTTATGGAGCTTAGATGCCCAAAAAGCTTCTGACCGCCTCAGCTGGCCTTATATGTTTATGGTCTTGGAGAAGTTTGGCTTCCATGGACCATTCGTGGCAGCTTTAAAAGCTTTCTACTCTTATCCTTCCTCACAGGTCAGACTGGCCTCTTTTCTCTCACCCCCTTTCTAGATGTCGAATGGTACGCGTCAGGGATGCCCACTCTCCCTTCTATTGTTTATCCTCTGCTTGGAACCATTGGCTATTGCAATCCGGTCCCACTTTGACATACAAGGGATATCATCTCATGGCCGTGAGTACAAACTATCCCTATTTGCGGATGATATCCTCCTTACACTCTCGAATCCCCAAATCTCTTCCAGTATTACATAAAATTTTATGTCAGTTCGGGACTCTCTCGGGTTACAAGGTTAATACCTTCAAAACTGAAGCACTCCCTCTTCACATCCCACCAGCTGTCCTCTCGTCCCTCCAAGAATCCTTCCCTTATCGATGGTGCACTCATTCTCTAAAATATGTGGGTACTAGCCTCACTTCCTCCTACAGTTCTATATATGAATCCAATCCCCCCCTATTTATAGCTATCTCTCGCACCTTAAAATTCTGGGATACCTTACCCATATCCTTCCTGGGACTCATCAGCGTCATAAAAATGACTGTACTGCCCAACTCCTGTATTTATTTGCAACTCTCCCCATTCCTGTTCATGTGTCCAAATTACACTCCCTCCAGAAATCTCTTCTATACTTCATTTGGTATAAGAAGCGACATAGAATCTCATGTAGTGTACTACTTTCTCTGCGTTCTAGGGGAGGTCTAGGGGCACCAGATACTGTGACCTATTACTATGCTACTCACCTCCACTTCCTTACATCGTGGTCCACCCACTACCCTCCCAACCTGTGGACTGAGATCGAGTCCTTACAATTGACTCTGACTCATCCTTGTTCTCTCCTCTGGTCGAACTCGGCGGTGGACCTTGCCTCTATCCGTCGTCTCTTCCTTGGCCCCATGCAATTCTCTATGAGTATCTGGCAGAAATATAAGACTAGGTTTGCATTGGCCTCAGATTGCTCCCCACTGACTAATATCCTCTTTAACCCCAACCTTCCAGATACTCTGGCCATGCCCCAGGTGCTCCCTTGGGTCACAGCTAATCTCTTCCAACTAAGCCACTTAGTACATCCTGTGACTCGGAAGTTGCAACCATTCTCATACCTCCATAAAAAAAATCTACCTTGACAACATTTAAATATCTACCTCCAGATACGCCACTTTTTCTCTACCATGTCCCCCACATTGACTCTTGGTAAACCCACTCCCTTTGAGCGTCTATGCATACAAGGTCCCCATCAAAAGGGCATCATTTCTAATACATACAAACTTTTTATGGTTGCCCCCCCTCTTATGACACTCATAATTACATGCGCAAGTGGTCCCACTTTTTACAATGTCACATTGATCTGACGCAGTGGAAGAAAATTTGGGAAAACACATCTAAATCTTCTGTCTGTGTGGTTTATAAGGAAAATACATACAAAATTATGATGCTGTGGTACAAAACTCCAGATGTAATTCATGTCTTTAACCCGAATGCTTCTTCCGCCTGCTGGCATTGTGGGAAAGACTTTGGCTCCCTCTTCCATATTTTTTGGACCTGTGGATCCATTGTTCCATTTCGGGAAGAGGTTTTGTCCTTTTTACAATTGCTATTGCATACCTTTCTCCTCTTTGAGCCCCTATACTTTTTATTGAGCCTGCCATTCCCAGGTCTTCCCAAAATGGCCAGGAAACTCAACACACATATTCTGACTGCGGCTAGAAGAAGCATTCCTATGTGTTGGCTATCCTCTATACCTCCTTCGTTGCCAACTCTGTTTAAAATTATTGCTGATGTAAGACAGATGGAATACTTGACTGCTCTACACACCTGTTCGATTGCTGTGTTCGAGGCAGTGTGGCACCCATGGGATAATTTCACCTTTTTCCACTTTTCTCCAAATGTAAGGTTCTGATGGCCTCCCCATTGTTGCTATGTGACATTATTATGTTCGTAACCATGCAGATTTCACCATCAATGTGCTCCCTCTTTCTCTTGTGTTCCTTTTTCAATTTACTGTTTGTATATATATATATATATATATATATATATGTGAAAACCAATAAAAATTGTTAATAAGAAAAAAAAAAAAGACAAAACGTTTTTATTTTCTTCATTTTGGATAGAGTAAGGAAGGTATATCTTAGTCCCACTGGGGAGCTTCTCTTCACTTCCTGTCCCATAGCCAAAACTGGAAGTGAGAGAAAATCCCTCCAAAGCGAGGCAATCCTAATGTTTCACCAGGGTCACCAGAACTAGTGTCTCCATTGGAAGAGGGTGTTCTGATGTCAACCCAAAATTTGGATTTTCTTTTACTTTCACTTTTGATGATAATGATAAACAGAAAACATAGGGAGGGGAAATCTCCCTAACGGGGGCACAGACAACAATGAAGACTGACAGGTGTTCTAATCCCTCTCTACTCTATCCAAAATGTAAGAAACAAATTGTCTTTAGTTACAACTTAACTATGTTTTTTACCATTACTATAACCCAACTTCAAAAAACAACCCAGAATAAATGCTCCTACTCCTGACAATCACGTACCATATATTTATATGTTATTTGTTGTCTCTATCCATAGTAGAGCCCAAAAGTATTAGTGAACATTTTGCTTTTTTATCCTACCTAAAACACTGATGCTAAATTACAAAAGCTTTTTTTATTCTACCCAAAACACACTGACCCTGACAATGACTTAGATCCAACACTGATCTAGCAATTTTATCTTTATTTAATTTTACCTATTTATTTTTATACAGACTTTTTTGTGCACTTTTTTTTCTTCCAGTAAGGAGAAAAAGATGTAGAGGATAAAGAGTAGGGAGCAGGCAATGCAGTTACTGATAGTCAACCATAGGTTATCACAGCAGTCATGCGACTGGGAGTCGGTCCTCCTGGCTCCTGAATGTTAGTATGAGACTTTGAATTGTTGGTGACAGCTGAGACTCCATGTGACCCGTATACAAAAAGCTTGCAGTGCTGCTCAACGCACTGCAAAACTTTCCCCTGCAGTCCAAAGCACAGATTAGGTGCCGATGTTAAAACAAGTTTATTTAGATTGAACTCCTCCTGGATATGCTCCTCTGACATGTTTTACCCCACCAGGGGACTTAAACATATAGATTACTTACTGTTAAGCCCCGTAGCTGGGGCAAAGCATGTCAGAGGAGCATACTTCTCCTGGCTGAAGCCATCTCTTTACCTCTCTATATAGAGGCTGGGTTCTGGTTTGTGGCATTTCCACCTTCTGTTTTCTAAGCTGAGACTCTATATTGGGAACACAATATGCAGCGCATTCTCGACATAGTTACATAGTTAGTCTTGCTGAAAAAAGACAAAAGTCCATCCAGTTCAAGCATAAAAAAATAAAGTTATAATCCTATACCCAGTTGATCCAGAGGAAGGCAAAAAACCCAGCAAAGCATGATCCAATTTGCTCCTGCAGGAGAAAAAAATTCCTTTCTGATCCCCCGAGAGGCAATCGGATATTACCTGGATCAACTTTACCTATAAATATTGGTATGCACATATCTGGCCCCACAGCAGAAGACATGTTTCACAGAGGTTCTTATGATCCCATGGATTCACAAGGGCAGCAAAACTGAGTGCCCTAATAGTGCTGAGAGCCAAATGCTGACCTAGGCCTGGCAGCAGGAGAGGACTTGTCTCCCAAGGAAACTCACGAGGAGGAAGTCCTGAGGCAAGATAATAAAACATCTCATGTCCAGCAATAAATGTAACAAGCCTCCCATCTTAGCATTCCTAGACTCCTTGATGACCTGTCTCTCAAAGCTTGAGCTTCAATCATCTTCAATCATCAAGTTTTTTAGAAGCAGTTTGAAGCTGGATGGGAAAAAATATTCATTGGGAACAGATGATCCTGATCTAGAAGACCCCTTTGAGCAATTGTCTAGTGTCCCTTCAGGTTGGCGTAGATTGATCTGCCTGGGGCAGCCTGGAACAATGAGGAACTCCGGAATGACTTCCATCCCAACATACAAGAGAAATGAGGGATAGAATAGGTCAAGAAGTACAGATCTCACAGAGTCACCAGAGCATCCAGTGCATATAATATTGGACCACTGCACCTGAGACAAAACTGCCTAGTTTGACTTGTGGGCCAGGTAGTCAACCTCTAAAGTTGCTTACCTGTGGTACACCTCACAGGTTTAGGTGCTGCTGTCTGATGTAGCTTGCCTGCCACTGTGTATACCTGGAATGCTCATGCCTGACAAGGCTGAAGTATGACATTTTGTCAAGGATACCAGTCTGTCTTTTTGATATGATAAAACTCTGGATCCACCTGAAAATGATGTACACCACCTCCATGGCATTGTCTTCCTAAATCCAAATTTTATAACCTTCCACAGAGGAGGTCTAATATATCAGAGACAGTCAAACCAACCAGAATTTCTGGATGTTACTTAGGGAACAAAGACACCAAAGACAACCAAACTCCTTTAAATCAAAGGTGTCAAGGTCTCCTCCCAGACCAACCGTCTATTATCCACTGTAGGGATTGCTTAAACATCAGGAAGAAAGAACTCCCTCGCTCCAGAGCCAGACACCTGAGCCTCTGCGATAGGCAAATCACCTGTCCACAGATAAAATGAACCTGTCCCCCGAAGAACAAAGGTCTGGTGTAAAACTAGGCCAAAATAATTGCCTCACATAAGGCTACCCTAAGTTCTAGGCATCTCAAACAAATGGCTCCTGGTCCAGAGAGCTTGCATCTCAGACCAGAGTGTGTAAAGTTATTAGTCAGGAACGGCACTCCATCCTGAGCTGTATGTGGGACCAGTCAGACATTCTCATGGTGAGTCAGTTCCAGGAATGATTTTTTTTTTTGGATGACTCATCCAAAATAATGGAAAATCTGGAGGATAATGTCAGGTTGCTCGACAGAGCCCTTGTATATTGTTCCCTCAGCATTTATAAATTCTCAAATCTACTTAATGAAAAGAGCACACAGCGTATCTGAGGGCCCCTAATAGTTTGATCACTCTTCTATAAACATACAATATCAATGGTACTCATGTGTATAGTGAACATAAAGTATTTAACAAATTGAACAATGATGTTCAATGGGTGTTCCTGCAACAGGAGGTCATCAAAAGATTCCACCATGAGAATGTTACAGGAAGGCAAAAAGGCTAGCACTGGATCCAGCATCCCAGTACATGAGGCGCTCACGAGAGGATGAGGGGCAGTACTCCTGATTGGTAGTGCATGGACCCTATAGCAAGGAATGGTAACATTAGTTATCTTTGATGCTCATCAAAACCATAAAGTCTCCCTGGTGAAGGGAGGCAATGCAAATTTTGTATGTTTCTATTGAAAACTTGCATCTGAACCCAGCCTCTTGGAGCTTCAATACGCAGAAAAGGTAATGTTCACCATGCGCTTTAGAACAGTGAACTGTTTGCCACCAAAACTGGAGCAAAACACCTTGCCCCAGAAACCTTCAAAGGATATGTGGAGGCCACGAGTGGAGAAAAGATGCTTCCTAGCAATTATAGGGAGAAAAAGACCTTACAATCTGTATTCTAGACTCCTTCCACTGGGAATAACAAGTGTTCAACCTGGGTTATCTCACAGAGACACTGTCCCTGCAGGCTGACCTTTAGGAAATGCTGTAGCAAGTTTCTTACCTTGAGCCCTCTGGCTCCTCTGATTCTTCTCCACCCATGGTAAACTTACCATGGTCTAGCAGGGGTGAAGTCTCAGGCTGAACATGAAGTAACAGCTTATAATTTCTGCTCCTCCTTGACAGCAGAAGCTGGCCTGCTGTCTGCTGTGGGAGGTTGTATGCAGTTGGCAGCAACTGTATTGTAAAGCAGCTTGAGTTATTTGCAATATTTGAGTATGGTAACTACACCAGGGCCTCGCAGCAATTCTTTGCAGCTGTGAATAATGGGTAGGAGAGCTTCTGTCTACCACTTTTAAGCAATCTTGACACACTCTGTCTTGTAAAGGCAGTTTCACTAGGGCTCACAGCAATTCTTTGAATAGTGGGCAGAAGAGCTTCTGTCTAGCCCTTTAAGGCAATCTTGACACACTATTTATATTGAAAAAACAGTTTCACTCAGGGTTCAGAGCAATTCTTTGTGGCTAAGCATAGTGGGCAGGAGAGCTCCTGTCTACCCCTTTAAGGCAGTCTTGACACACTCTTTAGGCTATAGTGCTGGAAAAGGATTTTCTATACCTTGGATTCAATTTCTGGCACTTCTCTCATAGTATATTCTTGTCAGTAGGACAGTTTGGGCATTAGCTGAGAGAGGCCTGTTAGCACCTGAATGCACTCTTTTAGTAGCAAAATACCTACCTGTCTGATGACCCTTCCCTGTAGGAACCATGCGGACCTTTATTATATAGTGCAGGGCAGCCACAATACAAACATTTACTCAAATGTAATAATCAGCAGAGACATGAGTTAGGGCGTGTCTAGCTGCTGGAAACAGGATATGGCTCTTGAAGCAGAGTTTGCAGCTATAGGCATGCTGGCATGAAATCCTTGCCCGTGGATGCCCTATCCGTGAGATGCTGGCTCTTTAAACCATTTCCTCCACTCTTCTTCCTGCCTCCAACTCCTGGAAATCTTCTCACTTTGTTAATTTCCCAGATGGCTTTCAGACAGTTTTTCACAACTCCAAGATGGGCACTGGGGCAGTGCTTGCTCAAACCATGGATGGCCCCCATGTGAAATCTATCCACTTCAACTGCTCAGCACAATGCATCATTCCTTTAAATGTAGACACTTAGCTTTTTATTCAACAATGGCCACTAGAATGCACACTGCAACAAAGCGAAGTTGCAGCTCATCTGGATGTATCCTTGTTCCAGGTTAGTGACCCAATAGGCAGCTAATTCAACATCACTACAGCTCTGAAACCAGCAGGCAGCAAAGGTAGCTCCCTTATTTCTTTCCTCACATATTTATTTTAAATATAATTTGCATTTGATCTGTTAAACTCAAATGCTTTTTTTATTGAGTAAATGCAGTCTTCAGCAGAACTTTTGTTGACCCTTGCAGATGTATCCTATTCAAATTCAAAGTCTCTTTTTCTCATTCAAGTTCAACAGCCTGCCCTAATATACTACCTGTGTAGCTTTCCAGCAGTCAATGTATGGTCTGAAATGTACAGTGAGGAACAGAAGTATTTGAACACCCTGCGATTTTGCAAGTTCTCCCACTTAGAAATCATGGAAGGGTCTGAAATTCACATTGTAGGTGCATTTCCACTCTGAGAGACAGAATTAAAAAACATAATTCAGGAATCACATTGTATGATTTTAAAGAATTTATTTGTCTTGCACTGCTGAACATAAGTATTTGAACACCTGAGAAAATCTTAATATTTGGTACAGAAGCCTTTGTTTGCAATTACAGAGGTCAAACATTTCCTGTAGTTCTTGACCAGGTTTGCACACACTGCAACAGGGATTTTGGCCCACTCCTTCACACAGATCTTCTCTAGATTTGTCAGGTTTCGGGGCTGTCGCTGAGCAACACGGAGTTTCAACTCCCTCCAAAGATGTTCTTTTGGATTTAGGTCTGGAGACTGGCCAGGCCACTCCAGAATCTTGATATGCTTCTTACAGAGCCACTCCTTGGTTATCCTGGCTGTGTTCTTCGGGTCGTTGTCATGTTGGAAGACCCAGCCACGACCCATCTTCAATGCTCTGACTGAGGGAAGGAGGTTGTTGCTCAATCTCACAATAAATGGCCCCATTCATCCCCTCCTTAATACAGTGCAGTCATCCTGTCCCCTTCGCAGAAAAGCACCCCCAAAGCATGATGTTACCACCCCCATGCTTCACAGTAGGGATGGTGTTCTTGGGATGCAACTCATCCTTCTTTTTCCTCCAAACACGATGAGTGACGTTTAGACCAAAAGTTCTACTTTGGTCTCATCTGGCCACATGACTTTCTCCCATGCCTCCTCTGGATCATCCAGATGGTCATTGGCAAACTGCAGACGGGCCTGGACATGTGATGACTTGAGCAGGGGAACCTTCCGTGCAATGCATGATTTGAATCCATGACGGCGTAGTGTTCTACCGACAGTGACCTTTGAAACTGTGGTCCCAGCTCTCTTCATGTCATTGACCAGCTCCTCCCTTGTAGTTCTGGGCTGATTCCTCACCTTTCTTATCATCAGTGATACCCCACGAGGTGAGATCTTGCATGGAGCCCAATCCGAGGGAGACTGACAGTCATCTTTAGCCTCTTCCGTTTTCTAACAATTGCTCCCACAGTTGATCTATTTTCACCAAGCTGCTTGGCAGTTGCCCTGTAGCCCTTTCCAGCCTTGTGGAGGTCCACAATTTTGTCTCTTGTGTCTTTTGACATTTCTTTGGTCTTGCCCATGGTAGTAGTTGGCGTCTGACTGACTGTGTGGTGGACAGGTGTCTTTAAAGAGGTCAGACAGGTGCTACTAAGTTAGATTAATGAGTGGAGTAGAGGTGGACTTTTTAAAGGCACAGTAACAGGTCTTTGAGAGCCAGAATTCTTGCTGTTTCTTAGGTGTTCAAATACTTATGTTCAGCAGTGCAAGACAAATAAATTCTTTAAAAATCATACAATGTGATTTCCTAAAAAAAATTTTTAACTTCTGTCTCTCATAGTGGGAATGCACCTACAATGTGAATTTCAGACCCCTCCATGATTCCTAAGTGGGAGAACTTGCAAAATTGCAGGGTGTTCAAATACTTCTGTTCCTCACTGTACATGATTCATTACACTGGAATGATGTGACAAAGGTGCATTCATTTCTGGTGGATGAACGGGCTGCAGTCTGTTAACTGGGCACCTATATTTACTATTGCAAATGTGTTGCTGGCGCAGGAAAACAAGAATCTTAATTTTGTATTAAAATGTAAAGTGACATATAAGGGTTGATTTAGTAAAGGCAAATAGGCTGTTCACTTTTCAAGTGAATTTGCACTTTGCAAGGGAATTTGTCCCAGAGCTTAGTTTCAGTTTGCAAAAAAATATCCAATCACATGCAAGGAAAATGCAAATAAACAGCATTCCCTGCTATTCCTTGTCATTACCACTGAACACTCTGCTTTTGCCAGCCACTCCCATAAGGAAGTGCTGCCTCCCTGCTCCCCCATTTTCCCACTTTCCCCTCACTTCCCTCTGGCTGTATCTGCATATCCTTGTGATGGGTGATTACATGATCTCTATGTGAAACTGTGATTCCTTAATTGTCCATACATTTCATAGCATATTACTGACTCTGTTTTTTGTACCTGCTGAATGTATTCTACTGCATTGCGACCTGTGCGTTTTTGTGCAATTTCTAAATAAACCTTTTCTTGGCAAAATAAATAAATAAACAGCATTTTTGGTTGTACATGATTGGATGATGGAAGTCAGCAGAGCTTCACCTTATTCACTTAGCCTCGGTGCAAATTCAATTGCAAATTGAACAGCCTGTTTGTCTTTACTAAATCAACCCCATAGACATTATCAGAGATGTCAAACAAGCTGTCCTAACTAATTTTGTAATAATGGGCAATCCATCTGTATGTGGTTAAATAGATTGACTGAAATAGTTAAATCATTGAAATGTTCAGGCGTGAATATTATATTTCATGGAGTTTGAGAACATATTGTTGTATCATCTGGCTCAGATGTTACAATTAGAGATGAGCGAATCGAAGTATCCGAAGTGGAATTCGAGTCGAATTTCGGAAAAATTTCGATTCGTGCCGAATCCGAAAAACAGCCTAATTCGGACGCGCGAATCGAAATTTTTCCGAAAATGGCGGCTGACATGTGCGGCGACGGAGCGGGGATGTCGGGGAAGGCGCGCAGACAAGGCGCGCTGCCCCATAATGCATTCCTCAACGACATGTGATCGCATCAGCCAATCAGCAGCCAGCCAGCCAGCACTGTGTAATGGTCGAGGTATATATAGCGGCCATTTTGGAAATCTTCATTTGCCTGCAGTCATTGAACAGAGGCAGACCGCTCTGTACTAGGGACAGGGACAGAGTTAGGGCCACAGAAACAATACTTGGGGACAGAGAGAAGTTACTTAGGGACAGAGAACCATTACTCAGGGACACAGACTTGTTAATGAGGGCCACAGAATCGTTCTTTAGGGACAAAGAAACGCTAGTTAGGGCCACAGAATTCATACTCAGGGACAGACAGAATTGTTACTCAGTGCCAGAGAATTGTTACTTAGGGCCACAGAAACGTTATTAGGGCCACAGAATTTTTACTCAGGGACAGACAGAATTGTTACTGAGTGCCAGAGAATTGTTACTCAGGGACAGACAGAATTGTTACTGAGTGCCAGAGAATTCTTACTCAGGGCCACAGAATTCATTCTCAGGGACAGACAGAATTGTTACTCAGGGACAGACAGAATTGTTACTGAGTGCCAGAGAATTGTTACTCAGGGACAGACAGAATTGTTACTGAGTGCCAGAGAATTGTTACTCAGGGACAGACAGAATTGTTACTGAGTGCCAGAGAATTGTTACTCTCACAGACACAAAATTGTTACTTGCACAGACACAGAATTGTTACTTGCACAGACACACAATTGTTACTCAGGGCCACAGAATTCATACTCAGGGACAGACAGAATTGTTACTGAGTGCCAGAGAATTCTTACTCAGGTCCACAGAATTCATACTCAGGGACAGACAGAATTGTTACTCAGGGACAGACAGAATTGTTACTGAGTGCCAGAGAATTGTTACTCAGGGACAGACAGAATTGTTACTGAGTGCCAGAGAATTGTTACTCTCACAGACACAAAATTGTTACTTGCACAGACACAGAATTGTTACTTGCACAGACACACAATTGTTACTCAGGGCCACAGAATTCATACTCAGGGACAGACAGAATTGTTACTGAGTGCCAGAGAATTGTTACTCAGGGACAGACAGAATTGTTACTGAGTGCCAGAGAATTGTTACTCTCACAGACACAAAATTGTTACTTGCACAGACACAGAATTGTTACTTGCACAGACACACAATTGTTACTGAGTGCCAGAGAATTGTTACTCAGGGACAGACAGAATTGTTACTGAGTGCCAGAGAATTGTTACTCAGGGACAGACAGAATTGTTACTGAGTGCCAGAGAATTGTTACTCAGGGACAGACAGAATTGTTACTGAGTGCCAGAGAATTGTTACTCTCACAGACACAAAATTGTTACTTGCACAGACACAGAATTGTTACTCGCACAGAGACAGAATTGTTACTCAGGGCCACAGAATTCATACTCAGGGACAGACAGAATTGTTACTGAGTGCCAGAGAATTGTTACTCAGGGACAGACAGAATTGTTACTGAGTGCCAGAGAATTGTTACTCTCACAGACACAAAATTGTTACTTGCACAGACACAGAATTGTTACTTGCACAGACACACAATTGTTACTGAGTGCCAGAGAATTGTTACTCAGGGACAGACAGAATTGTTACTGAGTGCCAGAGAATTGTTACTCAGGGACAGACAGAATTGTTACTGAGTGCCAGAGAATTGTTACTCTCACAGACACAAAATTGTTACTTGCACAGACACAGAATTGTTACTCGCACAGAGACAGAATTGTTACTCAGGGCCACAGAATTCATACTCAGGGACAGACAGAATTGTTACTGAGTGCCAGAGAATTGTTACTCAGGGAAGACAGAATTGTTACTGAGTGCCATAGAATTGTTACTCAGGGACAGACAGAATTGTTACTGAGTGCCAGAGAATTGTTACTCTCACAGACACAAAATTGTTACTTGCACAGACACAGAATTGTTACTCGCACAGAGACAGAATTGTTACTCAGGGCCACAGAATTCATACTCAGGGACAGACAGAATTGTTACTGAGTGCCAGAGAATTGTTACTCAGGGACAGACAGAATTGTTACTGAGTGCCAGAGAATTGTTACTCTCACAGACACAAAATTGTTACTTGCACAGACACAGAATTGTTACTTGCACAGACACACAATTGTTACTGAGTGCCAGAGAATTGTTACTCAGGGACAGACAGAATTGTTACTGAGTGCCAGAGAATTGTTACTCAGGGACAGACAGAATTGTTACTGAGTGCCAGAGAATTGTTACTCAGGGACAGACAGAATTGTTACTGAGTGCCAGAGAATTGTTACTCTCACAGACACAAAATTGTTACTTGCACAGACACAGAATTGTTACTCGCACAGAGACAGAATTGTTACTCAGGGCCACAGAATTCATACTCAGGGACAGACAGAATTGTTACTGAGTGCCAGAGAATTGTTACTCAGGGACAGACAGAATTGTTACTGAGTGCCAGAGAATTGTTACTCTCACAGACACAAAATTGTTACTTGCACAGACACAGAATTGTTACTTGCACAGACACACAATTGTTACTGAGTGCCAGAGAATTGTTACTCAGGGACAGACAGAATTGTTACTGAGTGCCAGAGAATTGTTACTCAGGGACAGACAGAATTGTTACTGAGTGCCAGAGAATTGTTACTCAGGGACAGACAGAATTGTTACTGAGTGCCAGAGAATTGTTACTCTCACAGACACAAAATTGTTACTTGCACAGACACAGAATTGTTACTCGCACAGAGACAGAATTGTTACTCAGGGCCACAGAATTCATACTCAGGGACAGACAGAATTGTTACTGAGTGCCAGAGAATTGTTACTCAGGGACAGACAGAATTGTTACTGAGTGCCAGAGAATTGTTACTCTCACAGACACAAAATTGTTACTTGCACAGACACAGAATTGTTACTTGCACAGACACACAATTGTTACTGAGTGCCAGAGAATTGTTACTCAGGGACAGACAGAATTGTTACTGAGTGCCAGAGAATTGTTACTCAGGGACAGACAGAATTGTTACTGAGTGCCAGAGAATTGTTACTCAGGGACAGACAGAATTGTTACTGAGTGCCAGAGAATTGTTACTCTCACAGACACAAAATTGTTACTTGCACAGACACAGAATTGTTACTCGCACAGAGACAGAATTGTTACTCAGGGCCACAGAATTCATACTCAGGGACAGACAGAATTGTTACTGAGTGCCAGAGAATTGTTACTCAGGGACAGACAGAATTGTTACTGAGTGCCAGAGAATTGTTACTCTCACAGACACAAAATTGTTACTTGCACAGACACAGAATTGTTACTTGCACAGACACACAATTGTTACTCAGGGCCACAGAATTCATACTCAGGGACAGACAGAATTGTTACTGAGTGCCAGAGAATTCTTACTCAGGGCCACAGAATTCATACTCAGGGACAGACAGAATTGTTACTCAGGGACAGACAGAATTGTTACTGAGTGCCAGAGAATTGTTACTCAGGGACAGACAGAATTGTTACTGAGTGCCAGAGAATTGTTACTCTCACAGACACAAAATTGTTACTTGCACAGACACAGAATTGTTACTTGCACAGACACACAATTGTTACTCAGGGCCACAGAATTCATACTCAGGGACAGACAGAATTGTTACTGAGTGCCAGAGAATTGTTACTCAGGGACACCTAATCGTTGAATTAAATAGTATGTCAGACAACATGCAGAGGAGTGGCAGAGGAGGCAATGTTTTAGGAGCGAGCAGACGTGGCAGCAGAGGAAGGGGTCGAGGCAGCAGTATTCGCAGCCAGAGGCCAGTGCTCCCGGTGTCATCCAGCGGTCGTGTCTCCACCGACAACCCTGCCGTCATTGATTGGTTGGCTCGGTCGTCTTCCTCTTCCCAGGTCACCTCTGACACCTACAGCCAACGGTCGGTGGGTACGTCAGACACAACCGTTAGTTGGCATGGCCCGGGACCAAGCCCACTGAAATCACGTGTCCTCTACCTGCCCCTGTCCTTTGCTGTTCCCTCACCAAGCGAAGTATCGCATGCTGTGGGCTCAGCCCCACTGTACAGTGAGGAAGAGCTAACAGAGGGCGGTCAGGAACGGGGGGAGACATCGGCCTTTTCAGCAGCCAAGCGAACAAGTACTGGCGAGGAGAGTGGCTCGGTAGCCGGTCTAGAGACAGGTCTGTCTCCTGACCCAGACGCAGCCGAGGGGGCTAGTAGTGAGGCGGAGACCCTACTTGATGATGAGGAGGTTGATCGCACTTGGCAGCCTCGTCGTCATCAGGCAATTTCTTCCGCATCATCAGGAGAAGAGGGTGGCAGCTTGGCAGCGAGCAAAACAGTCGGTGGGTTGCCCAGGAGACAGCAGCAGGGTCGCATCAGTGTCAGTGGAGCCAAACGTCCACGGAGTAGAGCACCAGCTCCACTGCAGCCTACCACCACGGCCAGTAGTGGTGCCGGTGCGCACGGAGGAAGTAGCAGTCAGCCAGTGAAGAGTAGCGGGGGCAAAGTTTCCTACTCGGTGGTGTGGCAATTTTTCCTCAAGCCGCCCGAGGAAGTAAACGTAGCCGTATGTCGACTATGTGGCCAGAAATGCAAGCGTGGCCAGGGGGCCCATGTTGGGACTACAGCGTTGCGTCAGCATATGCAGCGTCACCATTCGGTGGCCTGGGAAAACCGTGATAAACATACGGCGGTTCTGCCTGCCCCAGCCCCCGCTCCATCACCCGCTCCGTTACTTGCTCCGTCACCCGACGTCGTCAATCGCCCTCTATCAGCCAGTCAAGGCTCCAACACCTCTGCTGAGGGGAGTTGTCGCTCATTGGCATCTTCCGCTCGTTCAGATGCTCCTTCTCCTGCTACTCCTCTTCTCGGATTCCGTCAACAGTCTTTCTTGGAATCCGTATCCAAGAGACAACAGTTTGCGAGCACGCACCCGACGGTGCAAAAGCTGAACGTCCTCCTGTCCAAGTTGCTGGTGCTGCAGTCCCTCCCTTTCCAACTGGTGGACTCAGCACCTTTCCGAGAAATGATGGCTTGTGCCGCGCCGCGGTGGAGAGTGCCAAGCCGTCATTTCTTTGCCCAAAAGGCAGTGCCAGCCCTGCATTCACATGTAGAAGAGATGGTGGGCCAGTCTTTGAGCATGTCGGTCTCTGCCAAAGTGCACGGCAGCGCCGACGTGTGGAGCTGTAACTACGGTCAGGGACAGTACATGTCATTTACGGCCCACTGGGTGAACGTGGTGCCGGCACAGCCGCACCAGCAACTTGGACAGGTCACGACGCTTTTGCCTCCACGTTTGCACGTCCTTGGTCCAGCAAGCATGTCCGCCTCTACCACCTCTTTTTCCGCCGTGTCCTCAGCCGCCACCCCCGTGCCAAGTCCCATTACCCGACCGGCATATCACATGTGCAGGGCGCAACGGTGTCACGCTGTGCTGCACCTGGTATGCCTTGGCGAACGTAGTCACACAGGGAGGAACTGCTGAGTGTAATGAACAGAGAAATCGACAGATGGCTGTCTCCGCGCAAACTAAAAATCGGAACCATGTTGACTGACAACGGAAAGAACATGGTGTCTGCTCTGCGTCAAGGGAAGGTTGTGCCATGCGCCATGCATGGCTCACGTGTTCAATCTGGTTGTCAAGCGGTTCCTAAAATCCACCATCCACTGCAAGACATCCTTAAAATGTCACGTAAACTGTGCATGCATTTCAGCCATTCCTACACCGCAAAGAACACCCTCATTGAGCTGCAGCGGCAGAACGGAATTCCACAGCATCGCCTGATCTGCGACGTTGCAACAAGGTGGAATTCAACCTACACATGTTAGACCGCCTTTACGAGCAGCGAAAGGCCATCACCGATTTCCTGATGTTACAAGCGGATAAAGGTACTCCCCTGTGTAACTTAGATGTCAGCCATTGGCAGCTCATGCGTGACACCTGCCGCTTGCTCAGGCCCTTTGAGGAGGCCACGCTATTCGTGAGTCGGCAGGACTATGGGATGAACGACGTCATTCCTCTGTTGCACGTCCTGGAACAAATGCTGTTAACAATGGCTGGTCAGGGTGCGGTAGACGTGGCGCACAGATCTCAACGCCACATGACCCCTGTGGGGGCAGGACAGGAAGAAGAGGAGGAGGTAGAGGAGGACATTTGTGCTCAGGAATTATTGAGTGAAATGGGTGGTTTTTCCACTCAGCGGACAGGAGTGGAGGAGCAGGAGCATCTGGTAGAGGAGGAGGAGGAGGAGACAGAGGACCCAGACGCACCGTGGCAGTATGCTGTGGAGATGGAGGCAGGGAGTCCCTCGCATTCCTTGGCACAAATGGCCCATAGCATGCTCGGTTGCTTGCGTAGCGACAGCCGAATAATAACCATCAGACAGAGGGATGACTTTGGCTGTCCACCTTGTTGGACCCTCGCTACCGGTCCAAAATGGTGGCCTTTTTCACACCTGCTGAGAGGGAGGCCAAAATTACGTACTATAAAAACCACCTATGTAGTCAGTTGGTCTCTGCCTTTGTGCGCCAACGTCCATCCTCAGACACTGTGGGCCCTGTGCGCTCGCGTTCCGCTGGCATGGCAGCAGGGGAGGGGTGGGGTGGTAGGAGCAGTGGCAGCTCCACCAGCAGCGGCTGCCTCAGTCTGCAGTCGATGATGAGTAGCTTTCTTCACCAGCGCAGTGAGGAAACTACTAACCAGCCGCAGCAGCAGCAGCAGCATCAGGTGGACCTGGAGCAGGAGCTCAAACAACAGCTTGGGCCTACTTGGACAGCACCCTGCCAACCGAGGTAGACAATCCCCTTGACTACTGGGCAACGAAACTTGACCTTTGGCCCCAACTAGCTGAATTTGCCCTTGAAAGGCTGTCATGCCCGGCCAGTAGCGTGGCATCGGAGCGCGTGTTTAGTGCGGCAGGAGGTATTGTAACTCCGCGGAGGACACGACTGTCCACCCAAAGTGTGGAGAGACTCACGTTTGTGAAAATGAATCAGGCGTGGATTAGTCTGGATTTCAAACCACCAGTTCCTGACACAACTGACTAAATCCGCCATGAATCATGCCTCAAACATGTGCCACTTTCAGGTCTCCTCACACTGCTGGTGTGTTGAATTTTTTGACATAGGGTGCTGGCAGATTACGGGCCTCCTATAGCTGCTGCCAGGCCCCTAATCTGCCATAGGCCCCTATATACCGCCTCCTCCTGCTGCTGCCAGGTCCAGAGTCTCTCATGGGTCCCTGTACGGCCTCCCATTGCTGCTGTCTCCATCGCCACACTCTGCTGCCATGTGCCACTTTCAGGTCTCTTCACACTGCTGGTGTGTTAAATTTTTTGACATAGGGTGCAGGCAGATTACGGGCCTCACATAGCTGCTGCCAGGCCCCTAATCTGCCATGGGCCCCTATATACCACCTCCTCCTGCTGCTGCCAGGTCCAGAGTCTCTCATGGGTCCCTGTACGGCCTCCCATTGCTGCTGTCTCCATCGCCACACTCTGCTGCCATGTGCCACTTTCAGGTCTCTTCACACTGCTGGTGTGTAAAATTTTTTGACATAGGGTGCTGCAAGATAACGGGCCTCACATAGCTGCTGCCAGGCCCCTAATCTGCCATGGGCCCCAATATACCGCCTCCTCATGCTGCTGCCAGGTCCAGAGTCTCTCATGGGTCCCTGTACGGCCTCCCATTGCTGCTGTCTCCATCGCCACACTCTGCTGCCATGTGCCACTTTCAGGTCTCTTCACACTGCTGGTGTGTTAAATTTTTTGACATAGGGTGCTGCAAGATAACGGGCCTCACATAGCTGCTGCCAGGCCCCTAATCTGCCATGGGCCCCTATATACCACCTCCTCCTGCTGCTGCCAGGTCCAGAGTCTCTCATGGGTCCCTGTACGGCCTCCCATTGCTGCTGTCTCCATCGCCACACTCTGCTGCCATGTGCCACTTTCAGGTCTCTTCACACTGCTGGTGTGTAAAATTTTTTGACATAGGGTGCTGCAAGATAACGGGCCTCACATAGCTGCTGCCAGGCCCCTAATCTGCCATGGGCCCCAATATACCGCCTCCTCATGCTGCTGCCAGGTCCAGAGTCTCTCATGGGTCCCTGTACGGCCTCCCATTGCTGCTGTCTCCATCGCCACACTCTGCTGCCATGTGCCACTTTCAGGTCTCTTCACACTGCTGGTGTGTTAAATTTTTTGACATAGGGTGCTGCAAGATAACGGGCCTCACATAGCTGCTGCCAGGCCCCTAATCTGCCATGGGCCCCTATATACCGCCTCCTCATGCTGCTGCCAAGTCCAGAGTCTGTCATGGTCCCTGTACGGCCTCCCATTGCTGCTGTCTCCATCGCCACACTCTGCTGCCATGTGCCACTTTCAGGTCTCTTCACACTGCTGGTGTGTTAAATTTTTTGACATAGGGTGCAGGCAGATTACGGGCCTCACATAGCTGCTGCCAGGCCCCTAATCTGCCATGGGCCCCTATATACCACCTCCTCCTGCTGCTGCCAGGTCCAGAGTCTCTCATGGGTCCCTGTACGGCCTCCCATTGCTGCTGTCTCCATCGCCACACTCTGCTGCCATGTGCCACTTTCAGGTCTCTTCACACTGCTGGTGTGTTAAATTTTTTGACATAGGGTGCAGGCAGATTACGGGCCTCACATAGCTGCTGCCAGGCCCCTAATCTGCCATGGGCCCCTATATACCACCTCCTCCTGCTGCTGCCAGGTCCAGAGTCTCTCATGGGTCCCTGTACGGCCTCCCATTGCTGCTGTCCTCCATCGCCACACTCTGCTGCCATGTGCCACTTTCAGGTCTCTTCACACTGCTGGTGTGTAAAATTTTTTGACATAGGGTGCTGCAAGATAACGGGCCTCACATAGCTGCTGCCAGGCCCCTAATCTGCCATGGGCCCCTATATACCGCCTCCTCATGCTGCTGCCAAGTCCAGAGTCTGTCATGGTCCCTGTACGGCCTCCATTGCTGCTGTCTCCATCGCCACACTCTGCTGCCATGTGCCACTTTCAGGTCTCTTCACACTGCTGGTGTGTTAAATTTTTTGACATAGGGTGCTGGCAGATTACGGGCCTCCTATAGCTGCTGCCAGGCCCCTAATCTGCCATGGGCCCCTATATACCGCCTCCTCATGCTGCTGCCAAGTTCAGAGTCTGTCATGGGTCCCTGTACGGCCTCCCATTGCTGCTGTCTCCATCGCCACACTCTGCTGCCATGTGCCACTTTCAGGTCTCTTCACACTGCTGGTGTGTTAAATTTTTTGACATAGGGTGCAGGCAGATTACGGGCCTCACATAGCTGCTGCCAGGCCCCTAATCTGCCATGGGCCCCTATATACCACCTCCTCCTGCTGCTGCCAGGTCCAGAGTCTCTCATGGGTCCCTGTACGGCCTCCCATTGCTGCTGTCTCCATCGCCACACTCTGCTGCCATGTGCCACTTTCAGGTCTCTTCACACTGCTGGTGTGTAAAATTTTTTGACATAGGGTGCTGCAAGATAACGGGCCTCACATAGCTGCTGCCAGGCCCCTAATCTGCCATGGGCCCCTATATACCGCCTCCTCATGCTGCTGCCAAGTCCAGAGTCTGTCATGGTCCCTGTACGGCCTCCCATTGCTGCTGTCTCCATCGCCACACTCTGCTGCCATGTGCCACTTTCAGGTCTCTTCACACTGCTGGTGTGTTAAATTTTTTGACATAGGGTGCTGGCAGATTACGGGCCTCCTATAGCTGCTGCCAGGCCCCTAATCTGCCATGGGCCCCTATATACCGCCTCCTCATGCTGCTGCCAAGTTCAGAGTCTGTCATGGGTCCCTGTACGGCCTCCCATTGCTGCTGTCTCCATCGCCACACTCTGCTGCCATGTGCCACTTTCAGGTCTCTTCACACTGCTGGTGTGTTAAATTTTTTGACATAGGGTGCAGGCAGATTACGGGCCTCACATAGCTGCTGCCAGGCCCCTAATCTGCCATGGGCCCCCTATATACCGCCTCCTCCTGCTGCTGCCAGGTCCAGAGTCTCTCATGGGTCCCTGTACGGCCTCCCATTGCTGCTGTCTCCATCGCCACACTCTGCTGCCATGTGCCACTTTCAGGTCTCTTCACACTGCTGGTGTGTAAAATTTTTTGACATAGGGTGCTGCAAGATAACGGGCCTCACATAGCTGCTGCCAGGCCCCTAATCTGCCATGGGCCCCTATATACCGCCTCCTCATGCTGCTGCCAAGTCCAGAGTCTGTCATGGTCCCTGTACGGCCTCCCATTGCTGCTGTCTCCATCGCCACACTCTGCTGCCATGTGCCACTTTCAGGTCTCTTCACACTGCTGGTGTGTTAAATTTTTTGACATAGGGTGCTGGCAGATTACGGGCCTCCTATAGCTGCTGCCAGGCCCCTAATCTGCCATGGGCCCCTATATACCGCCTCCTCATGCTGCTGCCAAGTTCAGAGTCTGTCATGGGTCCCTGTACGGCCTCCCATTGCTGCTGTCTCCATCGCCACACTCTGCTGCCATGTGCCACTTTCAGGTCTCTTCACACTGCTGGTGTGTTAAATTTTTTGACATAGGGTGCAGGCAGATTACGGGCCTCACATAGCTGCTGCCAGGCCCCTAATCTGCCATGGGCCCCTATATACCGCCTCCTCCTGCTGCTGCCAGGTCCAGAGTCTCTCATGGGTCCCTGTACGGCCTCCCATTGCTGCTGTCTCCATCGCCACACTCTGCTGCCATGTGCCACTTTCAGGTCTCTTCACACTGCTGGTGTGTTAAATTTTTTGACATAGGGTGCTGCAAGATAACGGGCCTCACATAGCTGCTGCCAGGCCCCTAATCTGCCATGGGCCCCTATATACCGCCTCCTCATGCTGCTGCCAAGTCCAGAGTCTGTCATGGTCCCTGTACGGCCTCCCATTGCTGCTGTCTCCATCGCCACACTCTGCTGCCATGTGCCACTTTCAGGTCTCTTCACACTGCTGGTGTGTTAAATTTTTTGACATAGGGTGCAGGCAGATTACGGGCCTCACATAGCTGCTGCCAGGCCCCTAATCTGCCATGGGCCCCTATATACCGCCTCCTCCTGCTGCTGCCAGGTCCAGAGTCTCTCATGGGTCCCTGTACGGCCTCCCATTGCTGCTGTCTCCATCGCCACACTCTGCTGCCATGTGCCACTTTCAGGTCTCTTCACACTGCTGGTGTGTTAAATTTTTTGACATAGGGTGCAGGCAGATTACGGGCCTCACATAGCTGCTGCCAGGCCCCTAATCTGCCATGGGCCCCTATATACCGCCTCCTCCTGCTGCTGCCAGGTCCAGAGTCTCTCATGGGTCCCTGTACGGCCTCCCATTGCTGCTGTCTCCATCGCCACACTCTGCTGCCATGTGCCACTTTCAGGTCTCTTCACACTGCTGGTGTGTTAAATTTTTTGACATAGGGTGCTGGCAGATTACGGGCCTCACATAGCTGCTGCCAGGCCCCTAATCTGCCATGGGCCCCTATATACCGCCTCCTCATGCTGCTGCCAAGTCCAGAGTCTGTCATGGTCCCTGTACGGCCTCCCATTGCTGCTGTCTCCATCGCCACACTCTGCTGCCATGTGCCACTTTCAGGTCTCTTCACACTGCTGGTGTGTTAAATTTTTTGACATAGGGTGCAGGCAGATTACGGGCCTCACATAGCTGCTGCCAGGCCCCTAATCTGCCATGGGCCCCTATATACCGCCTCCTCATGCTGCTGCCAAGTTCAGAGTCTGTCATGGGTCCCTGTACGGCCTCCCATTGCTGCTGTCTCCATCGCCACACTCTGCTGCCATGTGCCACTTTCAGGTCTCTTCACACTGCTGGTGTGTTAAATTTTTTGACATAGGGTGCTGGCAGATTACGGGCCTCCTATAGCTGCTGCCAGGCCCCTAATCTGCCATGGGCCCCTATATACCGCCTCCTCATGCTGCTGCCAGGTCCAGAGTCTCTCATGGGTCCCTGTACGGCCTCCCATTGCTGCTGTCTCCATCGCCACACTCTGCCATGTGCCACTTTCAGGTCTCCTCACACACTGCTGGTGTGTTGAATTTTTTGACATAGGGTGCTGGCAGATTACGGGCCTCCTATAGCTGCTGCCAGGCCCCTAATCTGCCGTAGGCCCCTATATACCGCCTCCTCATGCTGCTGCCAGGTCCAGAGTCTCTCATGGGTCCCTGTACGGCCTCCCATTGCTGCTGTCTCCATCGCCACACTCTGCCATGTGCCACTTTCAGGTCTCCTCACACTGCTGGTGTGTTCCATTTTTTGTCATAGGGTGCTGGCAGATTATGGGCCTCCCATAACTGCTGCCAGGCCCCTAATCTGCCATGGGCCCCTATACCGACTCCTCATGCTGTGACGTTGCAACAAGGTGGAATTCAACCCTACATATGTTAGACCGCCTTTACGAACAGCAAAAGGCCATCACAGATTTCCTGATGTTAAAAGCAGATAAAGGTACTCCCCTGTGTAACTTAGATGTCAGCCATTGGCAGCTCATGCGTGACACCTGCGCTTGCTCAGGCCCTTTGAGGAGGCCACGCTATTCGTGAGTCGGCAGGACTATGGGATGAACGACGTCATTCCTCTGTTGCACGTCCTGGAACAAATGCTGTTAACAATGGCTGGTCAGGGTGCGGTAGACGTGGCGCACAGATCTCAACGCCACATGGCCCCTGTGGGGGCAGGACTGGAAGAAGAGGAGGAGGTAGAGGAGGACATTGGTGCTCAGGAATTATTGAGTGAAATGGGTGGTTTTTCCACTCAGCGGACAGGAGTGGAGGAGCAGGAGCATCTGGTAGAGGAGGAGGAAGAGGAGACAGAGGACCTAGACGCACCGTGGCAGTATGCTGTGGAGATGGAGGCAGGGAGTCCCTCGCATTCCTTGGCACAAATGGCCCATAGCATGCTCGGTTGCTTGCGTAGCGACAGCCGAATAATAACCATCAGACAGAGGGATGACTTTTGGCTGTCCACCTTGTTGGACCCTCGCTACCGTTCAAAAATGGTGGCCTTTTTCACACCTGCTGAGAGGGAGGCCAAAATAACGTACTATAAAAAACACCTATGTAGTCAGCTGGTCTCTGCCTGTCTGCGCCAACGTCCATCCTCAGACACTGTGGGCCCTGTGCGCTCGTGTTCCGCTGCCATGGCAGCAGGGGAGGGGTGGGGTGGTAGGAGCAGTGGCAGCTCCACCAGCAGCGGCTGCCTCAGTCTGCAGTCGATGATGAGTAGCTTTCTTCACCAGCGCAGTGAGGAAACTACTAACCAGCCGCAGCAGCAGCAGCAGCATCAGGTGGACCTGGAGCAGGACCTCAAACAACAGGCTTAGGCCTACTTGGACAGCACCCTGCCAACCGAGGTAGACAATCCCCTTGACTACTGGGCAACGAAACTTGACCTTTGGCCCCAACTAGCTGAATTTGCCCTTGAAAGGCTGTCATGCCCGGCCAGTAGCGTGGCATCGGAGCGCGTGTTTAGTGCGGCAGGAGGTATTGCAACTCCGCGGAGGACACGACTGTCCACCCAAAGTGTGGAGAGACTGACGTTTGTGAAAATGAATCAGGCGTGGATTAGTCTGGATTTCAAACCACCAGTTCCTGACACAACTGACTAAATCCGCCATGAATCATGCCCCAAACATGTGCCACTTTCAGGTCTCCTCACACTGCTGGTGTGTTCCATTTTTTGTCATAGGGTGCTGGCAGATTACGGGCCTCCCATAGCTGCTGCCAGGCCCCTAATCTGCCATGGGCCCCTATACCGCCTCCTCATGCTGCTGCCAAGTCCAGAGTCTCTCATGGGTCCCTGTACGGCCTCCCATTGCTGCTGCCTCCATCGCCACACTCTGCCATGTGCCACTTTCAGGTCTCCTCACACTGCTGGTGTGTTCCATTTTTTGTCATAGGGTGCTGGCAGATTACGGGCCTCCCATAGCTGCTGCCAGGCCCCTAATCTGCCATGGGCCCCTATACCGCCTCCTCATGCTGCTGCCAGGTCCAGAGTCTCTCATGGGTCCCTGTACGGCCTCCCATTGCTGCTGTCTCCATCGCCACACTCTGCCATGTGCCACTTTCAGGTCTCCTCACACTGCTGGTGGGTTCCATTTTTTGTCATAGGGTGCTGGCAGATTACGGGCCTCCCATAGCTGCTGCCAGGCCCGTAATCTGCCATGGGCCCCCGTACCGACTCCTCATGCTGCTGCCAGGCCCGTAATCT
Organism: Staurois parvus; assembly: GCF_062004578.1. Taxonomy (NCBI): domain Eukaryota; kingdom Metazoa; phylum Chordata; class Amphibia; order Anura; family Ranidae; genus Staurois; species Staurois parvus. Next base: position 8,335,835 of record NW_028318058.1, read on the forward strand.
GTCATGGGCCACTGTTGTCGCTTGTTGGCATATTCCGCTCGTTCAGATGCTCCTTCTCCTGCTACTCCTCTTCACGGATTCCGTCAGCAGTCTTTCTTGGAATCCGTTTCCAAGAGACAACAGTTTGCGAGCACGCACCCGACGGTGCAGAAGCTGAACGTCCTCCTGTCCAAGTTGCTGCTGCCAGGCTCGTAATCTGTCATGCGCCCCTGTACCGCCTCCTCATGCTGCTGCCAGGTCCAGAGTGTGTCATGGGCCCCCGTACCGACTCCTCATGCTGCTGCCAGGCCCGTAATCTGTCATGGGCCCCTGTACCGCCTCCCCATGCTGCTGCCAGGTCCAGAGTGTGTCATGGGTCCCTGTACGGCCTCCCATTGCTGCTGCCAGGCCCGTAATCTGCCATGGGCCCCTGTACCGACTCCTCATGCTGCTGCCAGGCCCGTAATCTGTCATGGGCCCCTGTACCGCCTCCTCATGCTGCTGCCAGGTCCAGAGTGTGTCATGGGTCCCTGTACGGCCTCCCATTGCTGCTGTCTCTATCGCCACACTCTGCCATGTGCCACTTTCAGGTCTCCTCACACTGCTGGTGGTTTCCATTTTTGTCATAGGGTGCTGTATGGCCTCCCATTGCTGCTGCCTCCACCGCCACACTGTGGCTCCACACTCTGGTTTTGGCCCCGTGACTGCCCAAATGAGTGAAGTGTGCGGTGATTCTAAGATCGACGGCACTCATCTGCATGTCATACTGACTGACAGTATTATTTCTCTTCCCCAGCAGACTCCAAGGGCATTTAAATTAAAGGTACAGTGTTCTGCACTAATATTAAGTCTCTCTGAAGCCTAGAAACACCCTTTTTTAAGTTAAATTCACAGCGAATTTATTCGACTCGAATCGAATATTGTCCACGAATTCGCCGAATCAGTCGAATCGAATTTTTCATTTCTTCGCTCATCTCTAGTTACAATCAAAGAGGGAATAGCAGTCAATAACAAGTCTTGCCTAGCTGAACCAAATGCTTCAAAAGAGATTTGTTCTAGGTTAGGGATCATCAGAATTTTCAGATGTTTAGAAACCATAGTTTTATGAAGAAACAAAATAAATATTAATGTCTTACTAGTCTATAGTACAATAGATATAGTATGTGTATTCTATTTCCCACCACAAAGGAAGAGAGATTTTTAATAAAGAACACCAATCTAACTATAGTTTCATTTCTACAGAGCAGTTTAAAGGCTAAGTTCACTGTGGTTGTACAGGGCTCCGCCTATGACCAGAGTTTCCTCTGAATGAAGACTACAAGTACCATCAGCCATTGCAGCTGATGGCTAGTAGTTCTCAATGGACTACAAGGGGGATGGTGAGCGCTCTCATAATTCATTGTTCTTCCTGCTGTCAAGTGGCTGCCTGCCCGTATCGGAGGTATGGACAGACAGCTATCCTGAGAGTCTTTAAAGCCAGAAAGTCCATTTTTATGATGCCATTTCCTCTCTCCTGAGAGTCTACAGGAGCCCGACATTGTACTCGTGATCTGCTGACTGTGGGTGCAATGCTTTACAGGCTACATAGAAAAAGAAAAAAGAAATGCACATTTTTTTTACCTAAAATCTATCTTCACTAGTCTGCAGTAGTATGGTGAAATGTGCCTCAAATTATTATTATTAATATTATACAGGATTTATATAGCGCCAACAGTTTGCTCAGCGCTTTACAATATAACGGGAGACAATACAGCAACAATACAGTTCAATACAAGAGGGATAGGAGGGCCCTGCTCCTTGGAGCTTACAATCTCAAATACATAAAAAAAGAATGTGGAAACATGTAAAAGTGTGAATAAAATTAGAAAAATTATGAATAAATTATTTGCATAAATGGTCTACAACAAATGGGTATGCTGCTGTTAAGGGCTAATGACCTCAACACATGTTATCCATTATTCACAGCGCTGCCCCTTTACATCTACCACCAATATTATTATTTCAGCATCAAATCATCCAATATACTTATATTATGCAAAAAAAAAAAAAACTGCCAAATTCAGTTGTGCTGAAAAGTTTGCATACCCTGTCAGAAATCATGAAATTTTGGCGCTGATATTAAAACTATGACTGATCATGCCAAAAACTGTCTTTTATTTAAGGACGATGATCATATGAAGCCATTTATTATCACATAGTTGTTTGTCTCCTTTTTAAATCATCATGGTAACAGAAATCATCCAAATGGCCCTGATCAAAAGTGTACATACCCTAGAATGTTTGGCTTTGGTACAGACACACAAGGTGACTCACAGGGTAAAATGGCAATTAAAGGTTAATTTACTGTATCTGTGGCTTTTTAAATTACAATTAGTGTCTGTGTATAAATGGTTTATTAGCTCTCATATGGATGCACTGAGAGCATGGTTTATTAGGTCTCATATGGATGCACTGAGAGCTAATAAGCCAAAGCAGGCTAGATACTGAGCAATGAGAAGCAGAAAAGAACTTCAAAAGGCTTGCGTAACAAGGTAATGGAACTTTATATGGAAAACAATGTAAAAAGATATCCAAAGCCTTGAATATGCCGGTCAATACTGTTCAATCTCTTATTAAGAAGTGGAAAATTTGGGGATCTCTTGATACCAAACCAAGAAAGATTGCAGCTACAACTGCCAGAATAATTGTTCAGGATACAATGAAAAACCCACATGAAACCTCAGGAGAAATACAGGCTGCTCTTGTGTGCCCCCACCCTTCCCCCAATCTATACCAAGCTCTTCAGGTCTGGTTTGGATTTTGAGGGGAACCCCCACGCCAAAATATTTTTTTAAATGGTGTGGGGTCCCCCCCAAAATCCATAACAGACCCTTTTCTGAGCTTGCACCCTGGCAGGTCAGGAAACTGTACCAAGCCACATGTCCTCAACATGGGGAGTGCATTGGGGCAGGAGGGGCTGCGCTCCCAAAGCACCTTGTCAAGGGCCTCTTCCCCACAACCCTGGCCAGTGGTTGTGTGGGTCTGTGGGCAGGGGGCTTATTGGAATCTGGAAGCCCCCTTTACAAAGGGGGCCCCCAGATCCCACCCCCCCATGTGAATGAGTATGGGGTATATGGTACTGCTACTCATTCACAAAAAAAAAGTGTAGTGTAAAAAAATATAGTAGACAGTCTTTCACAAGTCCTTTATTTAGAAAAAAAAAGACAATCAATGTAATCCATCATCAATTACAGCGTCCAGCATTGTCACGACAACACCGACTTTCCAAAATAAAAAAAAAAACTGACGCCTGCAGAAACATCCGCAGCCACCAAGCACTTGCCGCATCTGACATTTTCCGGTCAAATGTAGACAAATGGGTGGAGCTAGGGGTGATGTCACCTCTAGCTCTGCCCAATTGTGCTGTGATTGGCCAAAGCATTGCACCTGACCTGTGGTCAGGTGCATTGCTTTGGCCAAGCACAATGCACTGTCAGAGCGTAGCCGGCCGAACGCCCTAACCATTTGTGTGTTCACAGAACATTCGAATATCAAGGACATCTCTAGAGTATAATGCGATGATACTTGAACAAAAATAAGCTGCATGGTCAAGTTGCCAGAAAGAAGCTTTTACTGCACCAATGCCACAAAAAAAACCCAGTTACAATATACCTGACAACACCATAACGCACCTCACCAGGTTTTTTTGTGGCATTGACGCAGTAAGGCTTCTTTCTGGCAACTCAACCATGCAGATCATTTTTATTCAAGCATCATCATATTGTCCTCCTTGAAACAACCACACCGTCTATATCCAGAGCAGAGCTGTATCTTTACTGAGGTAATCTGTGGGGGGTTTTTTGTATTCTGAACAATTATTTTGGCAGATGTGGTTGCAATCCATCTTGGTCTACCTGACCTTGGCTTGGTATCAAGAGATCCCCAAATTTACCTCTTCTTAATAAGTGTTTGAACAGTACTGACTGATATATTCAAGGCTATGGATATCTTTTTATATTGTTTTCCATCTCTATAAAGCTCCAGTAGGTTGTTAAATGTCCAATATTGTTCCTGAAATATTATGCTTATGCCCATAAACTGGTACAGTCTCTTGTGCCAGTGAACAACTTCTTCTTTAGTGCAAGCAATGACAGTGCCATATTCCCCTCCATTGTTCTCACATTCATCAGACAGTGTGGACTCTATGTCATATGGCATCAGAGTAAAAAATGCTTGAACTTCAGGTATTCCCAGGCTCATAAAAGCTCATAAGAACTCTACTCTGCTGCTCTCCTCCTTTCACATATCTTCCAGAAAAATAAAGTGCTTGGTGCCTCTCACATGTAAAGGGCTAAACAAGAGGATGCCTCCATAGCGTAACTCTAGTTCTATTAAAAGCAATGTTTACAATGGGTTTCACTTCCATTTAAACAGAGCACCCCCCACAACAGCATCAGACCTCGGAGCAGTGCAGTGCCGCACAGCACACTTAGGAATCTACTGTATCTCAAACTTCAGTTGTGGCTCTGATTCCAGTGACTTTTTTGGCACTTGACCAGAAATTGGAAGAGAGAATAGTGTGCCCCCAATCTGATGTATGGGCTGAGGTCAGATACTGAAATTGGGCTCTGGAAAGGGTTGGGTCCATGGAACCCCAAGATTTGGTTCGAATCCCTGGACCATCCCTTGGAAAACAGAATGGGGGGGTTATGTAATTCACATGTAATATCCCCAAATAAACACAGGCATGCAAACATACTCATACACTCTGAATTTCAATCTCCAATCACAAAAAACTAACACCTGACAAACATTAAACCTAATAGTTTGTTTTTAATAACAGTCCATTTACACTACAGTCTACAGGTCCATATTTTACAGCAAATCATGATTTTAACACTAATAATATTAGTCATGACTAATATATCCACTTGCCGACTGCCTGTGGTAATTTTTCCTGTGGGTAGGAGGCTCGCAAAAGCACAATTATGTACCTGTACGTTGGCACCTTCACCCCCTCCCCCCCCACCCCCACCCCCACCCTTCCCCAGCTGAATCCTGCTCTGTTTGGACACAGCGGGATTTTGTCAACAAATTTCAGCCAATGATTGGCTGAGAACTGCTGTATCCAATCACAGCCAAAAGTCCACTGCAGACAAACACCCAGGGTACTATACAGAGGGAATCAGGGAGACGGAACAAACAGATATTTAGTAAAAAGCAGCACATAATACACACATTAACGCTTGATAGGCACAAACTTAAACCCCGGATTACCCCGAGATGTTAACCCTTTCCCAGCCAGTGTCATTAGTACAGTGGCAGTATATAGTATTATCACTGATCACTGTATTAGTGTCGCTGGTGATGTCAGTGTCAGTTAGTCAGTTAGTGTGCCTCCCAGACAGTGTGTCGGATTGCCTGCCGCACTATCACAGTCCCATTATAAGTTGCTGATCACCGCCATTACTAGTATAAAAAAATAAATAAATAGTAATGCCTGTATATATACCATCGTTTGTAGATGCTATAACTATATGTAATATTGAATATGTTTTATAGCAAAAAGTATATTTCATATGTGTGTGATTTATGTAGAAGTCTTTTTTACTAAGGCAAAACCTTGTTAGATAGTCTTGTTTCCAAAATGAGCTATATGCTATAAAAGCTATATGTATTTTTTTTTAGGTGGTCTGTTTTTTGCAAAACCTATGAGGTCAAAAGGATATGTGACAATGCTGGATCCTTTCCAGCAGATATATGGAAAACGAATGGTAGGTTTGATTTTCATACCTGCACTGATGGGAGAAATGTTCTGGGCCGCTGCCATCCTCTCTGCTTTAGGTAAAAATAACACACAGTTTCTACACACCTCCTACATTTAATATCAGTATTCTTTTTTACTCCATTTTTTAACATGTGCATATACTGTATGCTAGATTTTAAATAATAAAAATTAACATTGGGTTTTAAGGCTACATGCACACTAAGCATCTAGCCCCTGTGCATCAAATCCCAATGGTTTTGTGCATCTGGGAGACACAGACACAAGGTCCAGCCCCACTGCCTTTAGCCTGTCAAAGTCTAAGACAGGCTGAAGTATGCTGCGCCTGGACATTGTACTGAGTGGTGCTTGCATGTAGGGCCATATCCATTCAGGGACACAGGCCTGGAATGCAGAATTCCTGCATTCTGGGCAGACATTCCTGAACACATGTGGCCCTTAACACGGGTAATACTCAGTACAGCATCAAGCCGCTGCATATTTCAGTCTGTTAGACTTTGACAGGCTGCAAGCAGCAGGGCTGGAGGCTGCACGTGTCTCTCCCAGGCACATGAAAACATCAGGATTGGATGCACATGAGCTAAATACCCAGTGTACATGTGACCCTAAACTGTTCAGCATTTAAATAATCAAATTAAGATGACCAAGCGTTGAAAATTGTAATATATTTTGAAAATTAGAAAGCAGAGTCTGAATATGTAAATTTTCCGATGTAGTTTAATCAATGTCAACGTTTCAGCAAGGCACAACCTGCCTTTCTCAAGACATAACCATATACAGACTGTATAATGATATCTAAAACATTAAGAAGCATTAAAAAGATTATATAGAGTAAGGTGATCATATTCATACATATATCGCAAACACTGTATAGTTTAAAGTAACCCCGTCAGGAAAAACAAATATTTACAGCTCCTGCTACCTGGAAAAAGAAAGAGTTCACCTTTCCTGAGGCCTGTGCCACCGAAGGCAAACCATTTCCACTGAATGGAGCGGCACTCAGTGGTAGGGGCTCTAGGAATTGTAGGTAATACTTTATTCTTTTACAAGTAACGCATTGTATTTTTTTTCTCTTGACAAATGTTTGACCAAAATTGTGGAAAAAAATCCTAGAGTGTAGGTGAAAAAGGCCATTTATTATTATTTTTTACATATGTAATTTAGTATAGATTTGTGTGTGTGTCTATCTATAGATTTCCCTCTGTAAAGCTTTTATTGTGCTCTGTGTCTACACTGGGGAAGTTCACCCCTCTGTTTGTGCTGATGACCATTGTAAAGGGAAATCCAAAATTTTAGAACTGTAGTCAGACCAAGAGCTAAGGTAAATCATCCAATGGGGACAAATATTCTGGAGAATTCTCTTCATTTGGGGAACAGTTATCATTTCCTAAAATTAAGCCTTAACTGTTAACCTAAACTTAAATATACTCTTAAAATGTAATTTCTCTGTAATAGGTGCTCTGTCTACAAAGTGTGGTGGAAAAGTTCCAGTTCCCAAAGAAAAATGAGTTAGAGGCACAATGTACCAGAACATGGTTGATAAATATGATAATGAAGAGTAGTGCATGACAAACATTAAAAATATGAAAACTATGTGAAATAAAGCTAAATACATTAACAAAAACTAAAGTGATATTTACTGACACTACACAATAAATTTTGATTCCAGCAGATTGTTGCAAAATGAGGTCAGATAGAAAGTACCACCTACCTCTTCAATGCCTGCTTTCTCTAATAAAGAGAACATAAAAAATGCTGCAGAGGTTTAGTCAAGCAAAGTAAACTCATCCATTATTTTTATTTCTGCTTTTAGACAAAAAATGGCCCAAGGCAGAAATCTTGGAGATGGCCCTCTACACATTAAATGTAACACCAGTGGTATATTGTATTGCGGTTATTGTAGTTTCTTGGGGACCTTTTATAGTTATATATACTCTATATTTATATATAAATGTTTAAACCCAGATCAGCATACATATAATATATACTGTATATTTAATCATCTTTTTTGGGTGTTTAGTACAGCAAGTCATGTTAGCTTCAATCACATATGACATTAAAGGTAGGCATCATGTAGAGACATTAATAATCATTACATGGCAACTCTTTCAAGTAGCTATGAATTAGGAATGGAAATTTAGTGGAGGCAAATAAGAACCTTTATATCTTGGGGTGAAGGTGAGATTTAACTGGTTTATCTGCCATGAAAGCTGGGCCTCTAAATTAAGCTTTCAACTTATGGTTACAGATATAATGGAAATTAAGCAGAGCAGCTAGGATTTTCTAATAGAAATTAATCATTTTTTTTTAAATTTACAACAATTTGTTCCATACTGTGAATCATTAATGTAGAAAAAAAAGAAAACTAATTTGGACTCATTTGCCTATGTATGCAGCCACTTGTTTTTGATTCAAGTGCTATTGCCCCGGGTGGTCTGGTCTATTTCTTTTCCTTCAGACCAAGCTTAATTTGTTGTAATAAACATCATCTAGTCTAATTACCAGCTGTGTCCTGATTAGACGTGAAACAGTAAGGTACTTATTTACCTTCTCTCTGTTTATGATGACAGTAATCACTGTAATATTAAGTTACTGGATTTGTGGGTTTTCTAAAGAGGTTTTGAGAACTTCTATTTGTAAAGCTAGTCAAACCAAAGGAATGAATTTTGTAACACATTGTAAAATTGTGATAGGTCCCAATGATGTGCAAATATCGGTAAAGGAAACTCAATGACCAATAGACAGGCAAATGTATTCTTTTGACATTTTCAATGAGCCAAAAAAGCTGGTCACAGATGACCTGGAGGAAGACAAAAAACCTTTATAAATGTTGTCCAATTTCCTTCAACAGGGGGAAAAATTCCCTCCCGATCCCCTAAGACAATTGGATATTCCCCAGATCAACACCTACAGTGTTATTATTTGCATTTCTATGCATTTTGAAATACACTCAGTATGTTTTTGGAAGTTGCAATTAGCTCATTTTGAAGTCTATTCCTCATGAGCACAGATCTTACTACAAAGAAGCCTTTTTGTATGCAGAGGTGAAAGCTAAACTTCTGGAATTAGACAAAATGTACCCTTGTAGTAGGTCCCCTAGGGTTTTTAGGAATACTTACCTTATTCCCTGCTTCTGCAAGCTCCCTCCAGTGGTGTGGCCTGTCCCATGAAGCCTTCTGTCAAAGGTGCTCAGGCCAGTGTTTACATTCCTGCCTTTTCCTTATACAATGCAGGGTTAAAAGCCCTGCATTGTACATGATGATTCCAAGGGACTACCCACAGCCTTGATCATAGCAGCATGGGCAAGAGCATCAGAGCCAGCCAGAGTGGGGGTTAGGGAAAGTAATGCATTATTTTCATCTCCCCTTCATAGATCCAATGATCACTTAACCCTTGCAGTATGCAAGGATACATTTTGTGTAATTCCTATAGTTCAGCTTTGAAGTAGAACTATAGGAAAAAAATTTTTTTTATTTTCGATAGAGTAAAAGAGGGTTATAACCGCTGTCAGATTTTATTTTGCCATCTATGTCCCAATGAGGAGATTTCCCTTCAGTTTCTGTCATATAGCTTTGAAGTAGAACTATAGGCAACATTTTTTCTTTCATTTTGGATAGAGTAAAGGAGGGTTATAACCCCTGTCAGATTTTGTTTCGCCATCTATGTCCCATTGAGGAGATTTCCCTTCAGTTTCTGTCGTATAGCCAAACAGGAAGTGAGAGGAAATCAATGCAAACTAAGGTATTTTCTTGGGCCCCCCAGGTCACCAGAACTAATGTTCCCATTGGAAGATTTCCCTTCTATTACTTTTCTGGGGACAACCAAAAATGTGGGATTTTCTTTTACTTTCTCTTTCAACAGTAATGATAAACAGGGCAAATAGAGAGGGTGAATCTCCCTAATGGGGTACAGAAAGCAGTGAATACTGATAGGAGGTCTAATCCTTTATCCTTTTACTTTCTCTTTCAACAGTAATGGTAAACAGGGCAAATAGAAAGGGTGAATCTCCCTAATGGGGGTACAGAAAGCAGTGAATACTGATAGGAGGTCTAATCCTTCACCCCTCTGAAGCTAAAAAAGGTTTTCTTTTAGTTATACTTTAAACTTCGTTTCCTCCAGTCAAATAGAGCGCCCTCTTATCATTTACAATGACTTTGAAGTGAACAACTTTGCAATAAGTTTACTATATGGATCATTAATGTATTTATATAAGATCTTGTTCGCCCCATGAATGCATCTTTTTTAAGTTGAATAAATACAATTTAGTTAGGGCCCATTTATACTCACTATATTAATGTGATAACATGCATTGCTGCCTTGCGAAGCCATTCATTTTGGATGGCACCCCAATGTACTAAAGCAATGCACCTGCCTTGCAATGCAACATAATTCATAGTAGTTTGTTGCCAAAAATTATGCATATCCATTTTTTGCCACATTATGGCATGTTGATAGGACATTCATTTCAATAGGTTATCTTAATGCAATGCATGTTAAAGCACCACAGAATGTACATGGGTACTTAAAAGAGAAGTATGGCCAAAGTGTTTTTTGGCCGTACTTCTCTTCTGGGTCACAGGAGTGTGTTTAGTTTTGCACTTCTTCTGTGACCCAGAATCAACCAACAGTGGGCTGACATCACAGAGACACTGCAGGCTCTGGAAGAATCCCTACAATAATGTCGGGATCCACCCAGATGCCTGACCAACAGCTGGCACAGCCTCTGTGCGTGCTGCTGAGAGCCTGAGCCAGCTGCCACTCCCTCCCCAGTCCAGTACTCTAGTAGGTACTGGAGAGGCAAATAGGAGAGCAGTGACTGTCAGTCATGGCTCTGCTCAAAGCAGACCAAGAACTGAGTGATCAGCGGTCATGTCTTAGAGCCAGCAGGGGACAACTGCAGCATCGCAGCAATGCTGCAGACATAGAAGTGAGTATGTATATTTGTTTTTTTTTATTCCCAAACATATCCTTTAATGTTTCCTCATAGCTGAAGCTCTCCATTCCTTTTGTTAATATAGTTGACTTTCTCTGGTCTCTCTCCAGTTCTGTCACATCCTTTTTGTGAACTGGTGCCCAAAACTGAACTGAAAATTCAAGATGATGTCTTATTAATACTTTGTACAGGGTCAAGATTGTGGTGTTAATTTACTTAAGGCAAGTAGGCTGTTCAATTTGCAAAGCAATTTTCAATTATCTTAGTGAATGTAGTAAACAGAATACTTAATGACATGCAAGGGAAAAACAACTATTTTTGCTTTCACATGATTGAATGATGGAAGTCAGTAGAGCTTCACTTCATTCACTAAAGCTGACCATAGATGGATCAAAATTAATCCCGTTTAGCATAAAACGGCCAAATATTGATCTATCCATGGTCATTTCTGTTCATGAGAAGTCAATCTAATGATCAACTTCTCATGAAAATCTTTGTTTGATCAGCACTGCAGCTGAAGTTCTGATCAGTGTTTTCTCACAGTGGAGGAGTTCAGCTGTCAAGATACAATAACACAGCGAGAAGGATTCTTCCATCCAACTTGCTTGTGTGGATGGGGGAATCTGTTCAGTTTTTTTTTCGACCGGTCCACTGGATGATCAAAAAAAAAACTGACCCATGTATGCCAATCTTAAAGAGGTATTAAATCCAAATCCAAACATGTCATATATTGCAGCTTACCAATCATTAGATGTGGTGGCTGCATTAGTTTGAATTTTTAGGCTTTTTCCTTCTGTTTTCGCCTGGTGATCTGGCCAGTAACACATCTCCTGTATTATACATACACCAGTCTGGATGAAGGTGCACAGGGGCAGATTTGGACAGCAGCATTGTCAGTCTGGGGAGAGGGAGTGTGAGACGTACTAGCAGATTTAAATACACTAACAAATTGAAGCTGATCTCCAGCTAATGCTATATAATCAGTTACAACAAATATTTTTTTTTCCTTTTGGGATAAAGGTTTTACATAATTAAAAGCTGATCATTGTATGCACCCCTTCCAGTTTTAAATGGTCCATCTCTTCCCTATAACTGCAAGGGAGCTTTTCTGTTAAAAAAACAACAGATTTACTGGCTGGATCAGCAGATAAAAATACAAGGTTTAATACTGCTTGAAGCTAAGAGAAAATCCCCTTGCAAAATGAACAGCCCATTACCTTAAAATAAATCAACGCCTATGTCTCTCTCTCTCTCTCTCTCTCTCTCTCTCTCTCTCTCTCTCTGGAGTCTATAGAATTGATTTACTAAAGGCAAGTAGGCTGTTCACTTTGCAAGGGAATTTTCCTTAGCTTAGTAAATGAGGTGAAGCTATGCTGACTTCCATCATCCAATCAAAAATATTTTTTTTTTATTTTCCTTGCATGTGATTGGGGGTTTTTTGCAAAGTGTATCATACACCACATCCACTAAACTAAGGGAAATTCTCTTGAATAGTGAATCTTCCCTTGCAAATTGAACAGCCTATTTTCCTTAAATAGATACTAAATACATTTTAGTAAATCAATACCTCATACAATACAAAAAAGAATCCAGATCCTTCTCCATCATTGAATCCCTCAGTTTTACTTTCTTTATGCAAGCATGGTTTTTAGCTACCACCCCCCTTCCCTCCCCATCCCTTTCCAAAGTACATACTTTGACATCAATCAACATTAATCCACAATTGCTATGTAGTCATTGAAACAGTCCTTTCCGGTCAACTAGCATTCCAGGTCAGCTGACATTTAACTGGATGTCAGCTAAAGACACAGAAAGATATTTTTAAAGTGGTTGCAAAGCCTAAACCTTTTTTACCTTAATGCATTTAATGCATCAAGGTACAAAATATTTAAGTATGTGTATTCCCACCCTCTACCTAAGCCTAATCTGGATTCAGTGCAGAGAGCAGTAGTGGTAGCCACTGGCTTTCACTGCTGTCAATCAAATCCTCTGATGAGGGAGCTGGGAGGGGTAAGCCTCACTGTGTCTATAGGTACAGTCAATGCTGCAGGAGAACAAGCTCACAAGTGTGCCACTATTGGAAGCGGCTTCCTATGGTGGTACACCAAGATGAGGAGGAGCCAGGGGCACCAGCGTGGGATCTGAGAAGAGAAAGATTGGGGCTGCTCTGTACAAAATGATTGCACATAGCAGGTAAGTGTAACATGTTTGTTATTTTTGGAAGAAAAAAAAAATTATACTTTACAAATGCTTTAATATTAAACTCAAAAGCTTAATCCAGATTTATACAGTATATCAATTAAAAATAATGGTCCTAACATCTTAGAGTGAAAATACTAGCAACCTAGGGCTATTCAGAGTATGAATCATTTATCACAACTCTCATTAAAACTGTTTTCTATCCATTTACGGACTGAATTTTCAGAGCTTATAAAACCTAACATACAGTCGTTTGTGAGGGTCTGTCAAACATTTTAGAAAAATAAATGTATAATATACCCACAGCCAGGGGCGGACTGACAACTCATGGAGCCCCCGGGCAATAGGGGATCATAGGGCCCCTGTGTCCTTGCCCAAATTCAAAAAAGCCTATGAAAAAGGTACCAGGGGCATCTCATGGGGCCCCCTACTGAGCCCAGGCCCTCGGGCAGTGCCCGAGTTTCCAAATGGTCAGTCCGCCCCTGCCCACAGCCACCCCCTTGTCTACATTTTTGTTTAAGCTGGCCATACCCTGATCCAAATTCATCTGCTTCAGCAGGGGCTTGTCAAATTTCAATTAGTGTGTTTATCCCCGTTCTTTAAAAGTCAATTATTTGATCAACTTCTGTCGAGGGGGCATTTTGGAGAATTATTCTGGATCAGCTGCTGTTGAATCTGCTTTTTTTTTGTTCAACCTGCTGGCTGTATGGCCAGGTTTACTTTCTAATAAAAAAAAGTATATCTGTTTTACCACTTCGGACTTTCATGAATCCTTGCTGTCTATCACTTATTACATTGTTTTAAAGCAGGAACACTTCTATGCAGTCCTTAATTAAAGCCCCAAATATCGTATCTCCTATAAAAGGTTAAACATACAGACTTGCAGTTACTGGATGAAGATTTTGGTCCTACTTTTAATATAGACACTACATAACATAGCTCAAATATTTGAGGGCCTATGGGTGTAAGCCATTTGATCCTAGGTTTTTTATTTGCCTTTATTGTGTCTGTTTCTGGACCATATCAAGTTTAAAACAATATGGTCAATTGAGGATGTATAAATATAATACCTACTCCATCTCAGCACAGATTTTCAAACATAATTTTTGTTTTTTTGTGTTAAACAAATCACACATTCATTAATTTTTACTATGCTTTCAAATTAGGTGCCACCATAAGTGTTATAGTGGACATTGACATCAACATTTCTGTAGTAGTGTCTGCCTTGATTGCCACCTTCTATACTCTTGTTGGTGGACTATACTCTGTTGCTTATACGGATGTTGTTCAACTATTCTGCATCTTTGTGGGATTGGTAAGTAAAATAGTTTTATTAATATTTAATAATATTTTTACAAAAGTACTTTCATGATGGTTGTCCTATGGTTTTAAAGTGAATTTCAGTACTGCCTATCAGCAAATAGGTGTCAGAGAATGATGTGAAAAGCCATAGGGAGTTATTTACTACAGGGTGTCCCTAAAGTCTGGACACAAAGTGCATATTGAGAAAAAACATACATTTAAAGATATGTCCTATGTGTCCAGACTTTAGGGACACCCTGTAAAATTAGAGAGTGCAAAATCTGGTGCAATTCTGCATAGAAACCAATCAGCTTCCAGGTTTTATTGTCAAAGCCTAATTGAACAAGCTGAAGTTAGAAGCTGATTGGCTACCATGCACAGCTGCACTAGATTCTGAGTGCTCCGGTTTTAGTAAGTCTATCCCATAGTATTTAGGCCTGTTTCTGGAATCATTTTTCTGCAATGTGCGACTGTAATACAAGATACAAGGAGTGCTTTTTAATATTGTATAACTTGCATAACTAAGCAATCTCTACAGAACATGTGAAAAAAAAGTTTGTTTTTACATTGGTTCAAAAAACACCATTGCTGTCCAACACCTCTACTTTATTCAGTAAACTTTAGCAAGGATATTTGGAAAAATCCATCATGTACCCCACACGGAGCTTACAATTTAATCCTATACTGCAACCAGACACAAATATTCTATGTTGGATCAATGTGCATACCTGTGTGTTTCTGGATTGTAAATATAATCCAGTGCAGACAATGTATGATGTCTGTGCCTGTAGTGGGAATGTCAGATGTCAGGTATAAGTGCAGAAGTCTTTGTCCACATTGCAAAATAATGAGGTATGCCACTCATCTCATCACCCACCTACCACCCTACAGATTTACTTACTGTTCCACTGAAAACAATACGTGTTACTGGTCTTTAATTAAAGACTGCTTCAATCAATGCCAGCTTGCTCAGTACACTAAAGAGTGGGTGCTGTGAGACATTGAGAGACAGAATAGCAACCAAAAATTCAAAATAAATGCATGTCTAACAAATTATGCACTGATTTGCATGTTCATGAGGGAAAAAAGTATTTGATCCCCTATCATTCAGCAGGATTTCTGGCTACCAGGTGACTTTCCCACAGGTAACAAGCTGAGATTAGAAGCAGTCTCTTAAAGGGAGTGCTGCTAATCTCATTTTGTTACCTGTGTAAAAGACACCTGTCCACAGGAGCAATCAAAGAATCAGATTCCAACCTCTCCACCATGGCAAAGACCAAAGAGCTGTCCAAGGATGTCAGGGACAAGATTGTAGACCTACACAAGGCTGAACTGGGCTACCAAACTATCGCCAAGCAGCTTGGTGAGAAGGTGACAACAGTTGGTGTAATCATTCGCAAATGGAAGAAACACAAAACAACTGTCAGTCTCCCTAGGTCTGGTGCACCATGCAAGATCTCACCTCGTGCAGTGTCAATGATCATGAGAACAGTGAGGAATCCATCCCAGAACTACACGTGATGATCTTGACAATGATCTCCAGGCAACTAGGACCACAGTCACCAAGAAAACAATTTGTAACACACTACGCTGACAAGGATTGAATTCCTGCAGTGCCCGCAAGGTCCCTCTGCTCAAGAAAGCACGTCCAGACCCCTCTGAAGTTTGCCACTGAACATCTGAATGATGCAGAGGTGGACTGGTTGAAAGTGTTGTGGTCAGGTGAGACCAAAATTGAGCTCTTTGGCATCAACTCAACTCGCCGTGTTTGAAGGAGGAGGAATGCTGCCTATGACCCCAAGAACACCATGCCAACTGTCAAACATGGTGGTGGAAACATTCTGCTTTGTGGATGTTTTTCTGCTAAAGGGATAGGACAACTGCACCGCATCAAAGGGACGATGGACAGGGCAATGTACCTTCGTCAAATCTTGGATGAGAACCTTCTTCTCTCAGCCAGGGCATTGAAAATGGGTTGTGGATGGGTGTTCCAGCATGACAATGATCCAAAACACACGGCCAATGCAACAAAGGAGTGACTCAAGAAGAAGCACATTACGTTCCTGCAGTGGCCTAGCCAGTCTCCAGGCCTTAATCCGATTGAAAATCTGTGGAGGTTGCTGAAAGTTTGAGTTGCCAAATGTCAGCTACTAAACCTTAATGACTTGGAGAGGATCTGCCAAGAGGAGTGGGCCAAAATCCCTCCTGAGATGTGTGCAAACCTGGTGGCCAACTATAGGAAACGTCTGACCTCTGTGATTGCCAACAAGGGATTTGCCACCAAGTACTAAGTCATGTTTTGTGAAGGGGATCAAATACTTATTTCCCTCATGAACATGCAAATCAGCGCTGAGCAAACTGTTGGCGCTATATAAATACTGTATAATAATAATAAAAAATAATAATTTGTTAGGCATGCATTTCTTTTGAATTTTTTGTTGCTATTCTGTTTTTCAGTGTTACAATACACCTACCATTCGATTTTTAGATTAATAATTTCTTTGTGAGTGGGCAAACATTCAAAATCAGCACTGTATATCAGACATTTTTAAAACATCCAAGGTATCAGAATTTATACGATTATTCTATATCTGAAACAGTACCTCAGTCCAGAAGGTAGATGCTTACCCTAAATAGTTCAGGAGCAAAGACAGCAGTGTCCTTATGAAGAGAGGAGCAGATAAAAATGAGGACAAGTATTGTAGTCTCCATGAGAAGTACCATAATTCATAACTGTAAGTGTTACACTTACACACTTGTGTTATGTAAGTTGTATAGCATTTTTAAAGGAAAGTGAAGTCTTCCTTTAATAGGCAGAACTCCAGAACTGCGAGATGGTAGCTAGAGGCTTAGGAAAGATAGAAAGCAGAGGCACAGAGAAAAGAGAACAGCTCAGGTATGTGTAAGAGAAGCCAAGAGCAGAGGAAGGTGGTCAGCTGGTGGATGTTCCAGGACTGTGTTTTTTTTTTTTAATTATGTAGACCTATTTAATGGGTTCCATATAGAATAGGAATATTCTATGTGAACCACAGTAATAATTAGAGAAAAACCTTGATCTTACAGCTGAAGATAGTACAGTGCTCCAGCTGTTGGTTAAAGCATATTTTTAAAAAATCACATATAAGGAAAATAAAATATGCAAATAACATCCAGATGTTTACACTGATTAGCTGGATAACTGATAACTCAACAAACAGAAGATTAATATCATTAGGGTTACACATTCCATGTACCTCAAATTAAAATGTACTATATTTGGCTTTTTGCTAAATTTTTACTATATTAGGTATACAGCTTTATATGAACAAATGGCTTTTAATTGCTTTCATACATATAATGTAGTGCCGTCCTTGACATTTACATCAGGCTTTCTTCTAATACATTTTTTTTTTAAATATTTATGTCACTGTCACTTATATTTGTTTCTGCCTCTATTAGACTGCTTCAAAAACCCAGTCTGAGTTCTTGACCTTATCAATTTCTGAATGACAGGCATGGGCTTTTCCTAGCAAAATACAATATTCATTTTTGCCTGTGTCATTTAGTGATTTTAATGCTGCAATACCTTTCCCTCCCTTCCTAAGCACAATAGATTTACCTTCACTGCAAATGTATGTTTTATATTGTATATTTTTCCTAATTTTATGGGTCTGTAACACCTAGAACAGTAATATTCCTTATTTCCAAACAACAATAGTGTGGTCAAACACACTTTGGGGGAGATTTACTAAAACTGGTGCACACAGAATTTGGTGCAGCTCTGGATAGTAACCAATCGGCTTAAAGTGATACTAAACCCAGGACCCTGATTCACTTTATCTGGTCTCCCACATTACACAGAACATGGAAATGCAATTACTTTAGTAAATATAAACTGCTAAATACCTTTTCTCATCAGTAGTTAAAGCAGTCTTGTGACTTCAACAGAACACTGGTAAAAGCTTGTAGGAGGAGTTTTCTTTCTGCTCTAGGAGGATGTGAAACCTCTGACCCTCTGTCTGGACAGTGCTGATTGGCCCTGTGCTGATCACATGCACCCTCCAAAGAGAAAAAAAAAAACCTCTCTAGCAATACACACCAAATTGAGCATGTGCAGGTTCAGTCTGTATCAGGTGGACATTTCAACAAGAGGAGGGGCAGAGAAGAAAGAATCAAACAGCCTTTTTACAAAATGCAGAGGATTAACCCCTTAGGTTCCACAGTGAGTATAACAAGCATGATTTACTGCATATACAGACTGATTTTACTGTTGTGGGTTTAGTAATTGAACAAGTTGAAGTTAGATGCTGATTGTTTACTATGTACAACCAGCAGCAGATTCTGTGTGCACCTGTTTTCCTAAATCTACCCCTTTATTTTTCACATAATAAACAGCTTAGTTTAGTTAAAGACTAAGGTCATCCTTACATAAACTGGCCCATGCAGACAAGGAGCCCCAGTAGTTTAAAATGCACTGTGCCAGTTATATAGAAATATTGTTTAATGCACCTGTCACCCATGAAGCCTGTTTGAAATACTCCCAATTTACATTACTACATCCTGCCCTATTTCTAAGACATGGCAGATGTTGGGCACGTGTCCCCAGCATTGCAGGAATGAATGTGCTTCCTGATGTAAAAGTCACGTATGTGCAGTTCGCTTTCTCTTCCCCTATGTCAGCAACGTTGAGCTCAGCCACTGCTAGGATAGGGGGAGAGGGAATACATGCTGCATATGCATGGCTTTACATAGGAAATCTGTTTACTGCATATTTGGACTCAGTATCTTCTTTGTAACAAGATATAATAGCTGTCCAAGGGACATAAAATACAGCCCAAAATCACCATATAATGTAACATTCATTTATTTTTAATATGGTTAAGGATAATGCTTTAAGTTCTGTGCTATATCTAACAATAGGGCTCTTTATATTGCAGTGGATCAGTGTACCTTTTGCAATGACTCATCCCTCAGTTACAGACATCACAGTGACAGCTGTGGAAGAAGTCTACAAGGATCCTTGGCTGGGCAGCATTAGGAGAGAAGATACCTGGTCTTGGATTGACAGTTTCTTGCTTCTGGTAAACAATACATCCTATCTTTTAACCTTTCTCCACTGCTGTGACTGTGAGACTGGGTGACACAATTAAAGGCATTGTACACTTTCAAATGTTTTTGTTGTTTTAAATAAGTGTTAGTTAATTTATAATCCATGTGTTTTTGTTTTGTTTTTTTGCTTTACTTTGTAATGATGAGCTCACATGTTGTGGCTGCAATTTGTAGTGTCATGGCTGATCGATTCCCCTATGTCCATGCATTAATCAGCATAGCTTGTCCCTATTCACCAGAGGGACAAGTAACTTCTTGTTCTGAGTCACATGCATGCCTAGCCATTTCTCTGTGTTACGTCACAAATGCATGCTAATTTTAGGAAACAAACACATCTCTTCCAACATGGTAATCTTAACTAATTGATTTCAACTGCAATGGCACTAGACTGAGAGAATGGGATTGTGGGATATGTAGTTTCTTCACAGGAGGTGTTGGTTCTTAGACTACAGACAGAGGTTATGCATTATCCTGTTAAGGGGCATGCCGCATGCCTCGAACAAACAGAAATTCTGACAAAGGAATGTGGTAATTTACTCTACTATAACCTCTGTGTAAAGGGGAACAAATGACCCCATGAAACTACATAGTCAATGCACATCTTATGCATAGGTTTATTTAGGTTTATTAGATTTATTAAGGCTTTCAAATCATCTGTGTGTTATGACTATTACTATACTGTATAGCCAGTTTTTCCATTCATTTAAATTAATGCTTACTTATAGTATTGAATGTGTTAAATTGTAATAGTCTTCTTACAAATAGGAAAAGGTGACAAGAAATGAGGACGCTTATGAGCTAACTTGAGGCCACTAGCTTGAGGCCACAAGTTTCCAAACCATGAAAGATTATATTCACCCTGGCAAATCATCTCTACAATAATTTAAATGACAGTGTCTGATATAATACACATTACAGTGTTTAACATTCATTAAACATGTCTGATTATTGTAATAAACCCTCATTTTCTTTCTATTTACAGATGCTAGGAGGAATTCCCTGGCAGGCCTATTTTCAGAGGGTCTTATCTGCTTCTTCTGCAACCTATGCACAAGTGCTCTCTTTCTTAGCTGCTTTTGGTTGTTTGATAATGGCAATTCCTTCGATTCTAATTGGAGCCATTGGAGCCTCCACAGGTAACTGGATTACAACAGTTTCATCTAGGGGACAGTGTTGTCATATATATCAAGGATGAGGAGTGATAATTATTGTTATAATTATTGTTGTTGCGGCAAGAGTTCACTGGCCGATATGTATTGCAAAACTTCCTCTATTCAAAAAATGAATTTTCCCGCAGCAACTTGGTTCATCCAAAGAGATGCATTTATTGGGTCCTAGCACAGGACAGAGTTCACAGAGTGTTTGCAAATAATACAGTGATCAGAAGCCTTCAATGTACCCAATCCTGCTGTGATGATATGTTAGCAGGCATACAGATATTCTACCTGTCTAACATATCTTCAATCTATAACATACACCTAGGTTGCTTCCATGCATGCAAAGATGTGTGTTGTCTTCTAGGCCTATGCTTCCATTGTGATGTTGTGTAAGAAATCAAAAAATATTTTCTTGATATACAGTATCCTCCCCCCCCATCTAAAACCAGCTGATTGGTCAAGCACTTTTCATCCTAACATGAAACCACCCTAGTTGCATTTTGCTGAAAGCAACTATTAAGACTTAGGCCCCTTTCACATGAGCGAACCGATGGGCTCCTCCTGTCCGTTTCACAGGCGGACCCGATTGGTCCATTTGTAGACTTCTATGGATCGACAATTGTCAGCGAACAATAGTCCACTGACGCCCACCACCATACGATCTCATCCTGTATGCAAAAACAGGCAGATGTGGATTCCTTCCCCATCCATCCAGCGGATCAGATGACAATCAGGTGGAAACGGACAGGCGGTCTGTTTCCATCCAACTGTACCACCCCATCTGAATGGGGCCTTACAATTAAGCTACAGTGTCTACAACCCCATTACCCAAGACAGTAAACAACTGAACATCTGACCAATTAAGATTTTTCTCATTTCAGTTATACGGGTACGGCTTGCGCTTGCCGATTGAGTAGCATTAGCAAAGGATAGCCTGCCAGTCTTGATGACTTCCCTTTTAATGTGTAAATGGACTTGTCACTGGCAGGGCCGCCAATAAGGGGGTACCCCCGGGCCTCCTGTAGGGGGCCTGGGCCCTATCACTTTGACAGAGGGGCCCGGAAAGCTGGCAGCTTCAGGTTTCTGCATGCTTAGTGTAGCAGCCAATAACGCTGCTTATCTAAGTATGGGGGAGGGACAAGACAAGACTCCTTTCTCCAGCCTGCCACATTTGACTGTATATGGAAGATGCTGGTGGCTAGATCAGGGCTGAATGGGGGCGGCAGGAGGGGGAGACATGAAAAACCTGAAGCCCAGGAGCTACACGAAACAACTGTGTCACTGGTCACTTGTAATGGCGGCAGGTTAGACAGTATACATACAAGCCTCCCCTCTGTCTTGTCTCACTGGTTACTCTTTTTTTTATAACTGCCTAATCTAACCTGCATGCTGCCTGAACACACTGATAAGATCAGGGTGGCTGTTTGACACATTTTTTTATGTTGGCTTTGGAGGATTTACTGCTGGTTAAAGCTAGCAGCTTCACTGACTGTTTACTGTCCTCCACTGTTCTTGACCAGTTGACTATTGTATCCCATCATGCCTCTGTCTTTCGAAGTCATGCTTGTAACTGTCAATCTTGCAATGCCTCATGGGACTTGTAGTTTGGCAACAGCTGGAGGGCCGCCAGTTTGACACCTGTGGTCTAGGAGATGTCTTTTTAGTATTTATTGTCTCCTGCTGAGGCCCAGACTGCAATTTCTTGTCTCGGGAGCTTTATCCTGGGGGAGAACTGGAACCCTCCCTGGAAAGGAAAGAACACTCTGTTCAGGCTTCCCAAACATTTCTCACCTCTTCCGCCATCTTCCAAATGTAGCTACATTTGTAAGGTCATTTTAATACAGATTATACTTCGTGGAATTTTCCTTTAGAGCTGAAATTGGCTGATTCTCTGTGTTTTTCACTGCAGAAGAGAGAAGTGGTGCACAATAACTAGTAATGTGTTAAACTATTGAAAACTGGTTTTATTGGCTGTCATGGATTGCTGCACCTCTCAACACTATGCTGTCATTAAAGTTTACCAAAAAAAAGAGGTTTCAATAATAATGTCTGAGTACCAGTTAGTAAATGGAGGATTCTTGCTGTGTGTTGCTTTTCACTGGGCAGTGTTGAGATCCAGTAGGCATACCATAGCTATGCCCACTCAACCAATGTAGTCAGAGCACAAACTGACAAAGTGTCACTTAAGCAGCGCATACATTGAAACTCTTTTTTTGCACAACCAGCTATGTGGATAGGGGAATTACTCTCACTGTCGTAGCCAGTCTCACTGATCATTTGGGAAAAACCCAACAGGCTGGTTATACACAAGTTGATCAATAGGTGGACTTGTGTAGGACCAGCTAGCCCATATATGGATAGAAATTCAGCTGGTTTCTGCTGAACCGGATACATTTTTATCCAGGTATGGCCGTTTTTTATTAAAATTCAGAATCAAAAGCAACCCTGTAAAGAAATGGGTTATTACTTATCACTCCAGCTACCTGTGCTGAGTTCACAAACTATGCTGGGCAAAAAATTTTCAGCATCCAGCACACTCCAGGTCTGTCAGATGCCTGTTTCCCTGCTACCATCTGTGGTTCTGTCCGCTGGCCCCTACACCAATACTGCATCCTGTAGTGAAGTGAAGCAAAAAGAAAGAGCGCACCAACCTTGCACATTACCTCAGTAATTCTGTGATTTTATTAAATAAAATATATATATATACTTACAAACAAGGGTGTAAAACAAGCATAATGTCACAAGTTAGCCTGCAGCCTCTTGTTTGTTTATTCTTACCTCCTTGCTGCTCCTGATCCCTTCACATGTGTGTTTGTCTGTGCTCACCTATGGGCGTCGTCTGCTATCCTCTGGGTTTTATTTCCTTCCCTTCCATCACTTCCTGGCCCACCTCCTAGTTTGCTTGTCTATATAAGACATGCTCAGTCTAGCCCACTTTGCCTGAGCAACTTCTTAGTAGTTTGAGCTCCCATATGTTTCTGCTGTGAATCCTATATTGTCTACCTGTGTACCGACCCCAGCTTCGTTCCTGACCTTGCTTGTTTTCCACCTGTCCTGACCTCGGCTTGCCTATTGGATTCCCTTTGTCTTCTCCCATTATACTCTGCTCCCGAGAGTGGTCTCCTCCACCTCAGCTGGGTGTACCCGGGGTCTGCGACCTGGTCCCAGCCTGCTGCAAGTACATCCCCACCATCAGGGGCTCTGGTGAACAAGCAGGCTGGGGCTTAGACTCCGCGCCCTGGGGAACCCCAAGTTGAGGATCAATAGAACTCACTACCACAGGTGCTGACACATAACAGGTTCTCAAAGGAACTGAGGAGTGTAGAGCCAGTGTGAGTCACGTTACGAGGGTAAACTCTCGAAGTGAGGCTGATGCATTTCGAAGGCAGACCCTTCTTCATAGTCTGATGAAGAAGGGTCTCCCTTCGAAATGCGTCTGCCTCACTTTGAGAGTCTACCCTTGTGACATGACTCACACTGGCTCTACACTCCTCAGTTCCTTTGAGGATCTGTTATGCTTGTTTTACATCCTTGTTTGTGAGTATATATATTTTATTTAATAAAATCACAGAATTACTGAGGTAATGCGCAAGGTTGGTGCTCTCTTTCTTTTTGCTTCACTTCACAGTATCAGTTGGGCTTCCCCAGCCTTGTTGTAGAGCTGCATGTCCTTTCATGTACTGGTGGAATTGTTTTGAGGTTCCTCGATTCCTCCACCCCTGGTTTGAGTCCTAGAGTGCAGGAGATGTTATCTTTGTATCTGCTTCCACTGCATCCTGTAGTGACACAGGGGTCAGTGGAGGGTAACACCACACACAGCAGGGACCAGGCATACAACACACACAGAGGTGTGCTGAATACTGAAAACATCTAAGACAGCACAGCTTATAAAGACAGAAGATTGGTGTTTCATATACAAATGTATGTGATTTGTCTACTTTGTTTTAACTCAAAGATTAAGTAATCCTTAGGCCCCAAGGCACTAGTTACTTCCAACAATTAAAACAGAAATAAGATGAGTACTTTTGCCTGACCTATCAAAATTATTATTTTTCAGAATGGAATCAAACCTTATATGGCTTACCTGATCCAGAGTCCAGAGAAGAAACAGACATGATTCTACCCATTGTACTTCAATATTTGTGCCCACCTTACATCTCCTTCTTTGGACTTGGTGCCGTATCTGCTGCAGTTATGTCATCAGCAGACTCTTCCATTTTGTCAGCCAGTTCAATGTTTGCTAGGAATATTTACCAACTTTCATTTAGGCAAAATGTAAGTGTCTTCATTGTTTTTTTAATAATAGAAGGTTTTATTGAATATAAACATTGATACAGCAGTCCATATCAATCAAGGCTAAACAGAAAGATTACAGTTTCAACAAAGTCATATGCAGGTATCATTTTATACACACATGGTAGAGTCGACATAAAGGTACAGTAAATGCCAATCATTCCATAAATAGTTTCCAAACAGCAGGGAATTGCAACAGCTGCATTTGTACTAACTCTAATGTACTGAGTCCTGGTGTATCCTCCTATGCTAATAAATATATCTTTCAAATAAAAGGGTGTCGCCTACGGAACGGGTCCACTCCTTCAGGGAGTTCCAGTGGATCAGGAGTAATTTACAGGTCTGAAAAAAGGCTCTGGAGTGCCTTACATGTAAATTCTCTAAGTTCTATGTCTCCTAAAATTCCCAACAGGCAACATTTGGGGTATAGAGGTATAGTGGCTTGAAATATCCTGTTAATCAGGTCTACCACTCCCTTCCAGTAATGGTGGAGCTTGGGGCAGCACTAATAGAAATGGATAAGGTCTCCATGATCCCCCTTACAATTTATACACAAAGGATTGGGCTGGATACCTATTTTTAACATTCTTAATGGAGTGTAATGAGCTCTAAGTAGAATATATACTTGGGACAATTTCTGGGATACATTATGAGAACATGTGGTAACAGACAGAAAAGCTTATTTCCATCTGTCCCCTGTCATGGGCCCTAAATCCTTCTCCCACTATACTTTTACTTTCATTGGGTAGTTACTAAAATATTCAGACAAGAGTGTAGAATAACATTGTGAGATGAAGTCTTTAGAGGAATACATTGAACTACATCAATGTTTCCCCTGATAGCATGCTGCAATTGCAAATAGTAATAATAGGTATACTGAGGTAAAGAAAAGACAGTTTGCAATTCTGAAAAGGACAGCAGGACCCTGTATTTAAAGATGTGATGTAGATGTGTGATCCCGAATTCTTTCCAGCTACTACTACATATAAGGGATTTTTCCATATGGGGCTATGCTTATTATTATTTTATTATTATACAATATTTATAAAGCGCCAACAGTTCCCTCAGCGCTTAGTGAATACAATAACCTTTTGTAATTGCCTGGCCTTGTTACAAATTTTTTAATAATGCTATTTGTCAGGTAGTGTTTGAAGTGTCTTACATTTATTCTCATCTGGTAGCCTCCCTGACGGTATTCCCGAGTGTAGCTCAGGGTAAAGTTTCAGTACCACAAGCGGTAACCCCGAACTACATTCGGGCTTACCATGCAGCGCTGCTCCGGCATCTGTTCTTCACTTACCTTGTCCTGCGCTCCCGCGATGTCCCCCCTGCAGTGTCCCCGGCAATGTAATCTGGCAGATGCTGGCATCTGTCATCTGAGTTCCATCCCCTGCGACGTCAGGACGTACGGGGGGACGGAACTGGTGGGAAATTTGAAAATGACAAAAAGTGACATTCACAAAATACACTAAAATCACATAGTATAACATTACTGTATCAAAGCATTTCACATACATTTTGTCCCTAGTGCTTTGTCCTGTGCCCTGCCTACATTTTTACTGTTCTTTCTGCCTGGAAACTGAGAAATGTCCATGGCGTCCAAAAAGCATCCCTTTAGGTCAAAATCGGTTTTAGACCAGCTAGAGAACAGCGATAGTAAATTAGAACTACTTGAATTGAGTGATAATGATTCGTGGGGAAATTCATCATCAGACACTGAAAACGATTTTGCGACTTTGCTCAGTGATGTGCGAACTTGGCGCTATATTTCAAATTTTAGTGTTTTTGGTTTGATTATATTATTGAATTCAATTTATTATTATTATTATATTATTATTTTTTTGGATTATTTATTAAATTATAATTTATGATTTCGTGTTTCAAATTTTATCATACCCGGGATTTTTTACTAGACTCTTGTTCAGACAGATTTCAGTGAGTTATTCCTAAAAATTACAGGCCTACAATAAAAAAAATACATATTTCCATGCAAAAAAATTTACCGCTTTGAGCACAGAAATATGGACATAATCAGACCGCTAGGGAGGTTAAACAAGTAGCTTGATAGGAAATAAAAGGTGAGATAGAGGGGGCTCGTGCTTTTCATGGTTTTTTGATGCTGAGCTGTATGAGGAGCTGCTCCCTTCTCACCTCTTGCATGTCCTGCTGCTATGGGGCCTGGCAGGGGACCCAGGGATAGTGGAGTGGTGTACCTCTTTAGTTAAACTGTGCCCCATTCAGACCTCTGTCAGTGCAAACCCACGATTGATCTCAGTGACAGTTTAGTTGATCGCTGCTGTCAAATTTAAATAACAGACATCGGAGGAAGTCTTTTACTACTCACTTCCTCTGTGACCAGGGGCGGACTGACAACTCATGGGGCTCCCTGGCAATAGGGGATTATGGGGCCCCTGTGTCCTTGCCCAAACCCAAAAAAGCGTATGAAAAAGGAACCAGGGGCATCTCATGGGGTGCCCTACTGAGCCCGGGCCCTCGAGCAGTGCCCGAGTTTCCAAATGGTCAGTCCGCCCCTGTCTGTGACTCTAACTGATAATGTAATGTACAGCACTGCAGAAGGACTGAGTAGTAGAATGTTTCCTCTGCTGTCTTTTTATTTAAAATTGACAGCAGCAATTAACTAAACTATCACTGTGATCAACTGCAAGTCCACACTGATGGAAGTCTGAATGAGGTAGGGATCATTCACATTCATATGCCTGAGCAGCAGCTACAAGTTATTTGTATTAGGGTAGGAAAATAACTCTGCTAATAAACTCTATATGTCATGCTTTACATTCACTCTTCTGCACCAGCTCATTCTATATGACATACTGTACCTTCCCTATTCAGCATCAGCTCATTCCATATAACAAGCTAAATATTCACAATTCCACACCATCTTATTTCATTTGCCATGCAGTACGATCTCTGATCTCTATTTTACACCAGATCAGTTTATCACCTTATTTTATACAACTTTTTGTGAATGCTATATTCCATACCACGTCGTTCCATACACTTTGCTGTTCATTCCTTTTCTGTCCTGTCTCACTATGTCCCCCATGCTATATATTGCCCATTTCAGACTGCTTCATTCTGTACATTTTTTATTCTAAACTGCCCCTAGTCTAAACTGTCTATAGAATGCACTGGATTGTACATTTTATTTTTCACACTGCCCCAATTCTATATTATTTGCTGTAAAGTAAAGTTAAAATGGAGACAAGAGACAGATTTTACTTGTCAGTTAAAAAAAACATACCTTAATCAGTAGTAACAGTAGCAGGATGTTTATTTAGGGAACTAATAAACAAACCCTTTGGTTGAAGGCATGTGTTTAGGTACAGTTGTGGTTTAACTTGTTATAGTTATACATTTACATTAGATGTTATGGATCAGATCCAGGGGCGGACTGACCATTCGAGCACTCGGGGACTGCCCGAGGGCCCTGGGGTCAGCAGGGGGCCCTATGAGATGCCCCTGGTACCTTTCATAGGCTTTTTTCAGTGTGGTTTGAGTGTGGGTGAGGACACAGGGGCCCCATGATCCCCTATTGCCTGGGGGCCCCATGAGTTGTCAGTCCACCCCTGATCAGATCCCATCAGCATCCTGCTCATCCTGACATACTCTCTTGTCTCTTTACCCAGTCCCAGCTTTTGAATATTTGTACACTATGACTGTTTATTAAACAGAGTTCTGTGATTTACATTTCACTGCCATTTAGACATGTCAAAGATTATTAAATGTTTTTATAATGTAATATGTTAAAAGTATAACACATTACAGCATTTTTTTTCTTATTTTAAAAGGCATCAGAAAATGAAATTGTCTGGGTGATGCGGACTACTGTGTTTATATTTGGAGCTGCTGCCACAGCTATGGCTTTACTGGCAAAGTCAGTTTATGGACTTTGGTACCTGAGCTCTGACCTGGTCTACATTGTTATCTTCCCACAGCTTCTTTGTGTTCTATTTATCAAAGCAACCAACACTTATGGGTCTGTTGCAGGATATGTGCTTGGGCTATTTCTCAGAATAAGTGGTGGAGAGCCATATCTCCACCTGCAGGCACTTGTCTGTTTCGGAAACTGCTACATGGACAAGAATAACATAATTCTGCAAAGGTTCCCTTTCAAAACTCTTTCTATGCTAGTTTCATTTCTAACAAACATAGCTATCTCTTACTTTGCAAAGTATCTGTTTGAAACAGGAACATTGCCACCAAAATTAGATTTCTTTAATGCTGTGGTGGCTAAGCACAGTGAAGAAAACATGGACAAGACAACATTAGTGAAGAGTGACAATATTAATTTGTCTGAGTTAGCTCCAGTAAAGCCAAGACAAAGCCTGACATTGGGTGCAACATTTGTAAATAAGGAAGCCATCAGTGACTTGGACTCAAGCCCAGAGTCTCCAGACATGGAAAACAAGGACCTGTGATATAGCCATAGAAACAATGCTGCACTTGCATAGTAAGCAATGAACACTCTACACTGAAAAACAAAGGGTAAGCAGTATTTATTAAGAAGTTATGGTTTTATAAAGATGTCATTGCACAAATCACCACAAGCATCATAACATTAATGAAGACACTTGTATCATGTCTTCTCTGTCCTTCCAAAATTGATGGATATTACGTGAATCCTTCATTACCCAAGTATTTGTGATGTCTTAGTATTTTGTGGGCTTTGATCTTATTTTGTGAAGATTCTAGCAATAAAGGTATATGTTCAAAGAGATAAAATACCACAAACAATTAGGATATTGAAAGATACCAAAACCAGTACATGCATAATCTAAGAATACTAAGTGTGCACTTATTTTTTAACATATGTTGATATAATATTGCTTTTTTAATCTATTTTCAATGCTATAGTAGGTAACAACTTAAATATTTTTCACTGTTTTTACAGTTACATTTGACAACAGTCCACAAACTGTATGGTTTATATTGCTCCTCAGCATGTTATGATTCACAAAAAATATGGTTACTTGACGTGTTGTGGAAAGTTGATGGTGATGAACCATGGGGATGCAAGAAGCTCTGTTAAAGCACCGTTATGGTGCCTGCTGTGGAAACTATGTATTTGTTTGTCTCCTCTGGGCAACTTAAAGTTTTTGAACTAACCAAGTATTCAAAAATTCCAATGGGACTTTTCAGACAGCTAGTGTTGGCAATATATAAACATATTGTATACACATCATAAAATATAAATACACATAAAATCACATCATGGGTTATAAAATATTCTGGTGATATACAATCTTAAATCATATCATTACCCAGGAAAAATCCATAAGGGACCAAATTAAAATTGTATCGATGTTCCAATATATATTCTAACAGCCAGGATTTTATGATGTAACAAAAAAGGGATTAAATTATTTTATATTGTCTATATTAGTTTCCTGAAAAGTCCCATTGACGTTTTTAAATACTTGGTAGATATATATAGGGATAGTGGCAACAAATGGTCCTTGTCTACTATCTCACTTTTCTGAGTAAAGTTTCTCAATTGAAATGTATGGGAAAACCATAAAATACCTGTATGGGAAAACCATAAAATACAATGTATGGGAAAACCATAAAATACAAGACAGTAATGAAGTTTATAGAGTATTGTACTCATAAAAGCAACTCAGAACCAAACAACAGACAGACATACAAAAGTTACTCAGTTAAAAAATTAATAATTAAACATACTCTTAAATGCAACTATTGGCAAGTACCTATATTTCTCTTTTATATCGTTGAAGCTTCCTTTAAAGGGTATCCAGGGAGCCAAACCAGGGAGCCAAACATGCTCTACAGCATTGCTCAGTCCTGTCACACTAACCCAGGGGGCTTGCTCACAGGAGGAGACAGCATTCAAGGACAACTCAATGTTGCCATTCCTTAATTGTGCAATTACCATACTGCTGCTGTGCTCTGTACTAAACTCTGCTACTGCAGCAGTTGAGTTATAGGACGTGATTTGTTGTATAGTAGGGGTTCCTCAATACAACGCATGAAAGGTCCTCTGCGCTACCTACAGGTGTAATACAAGCTGTTTCCTGCTGACACTGATTGTGTATTTACCACAAACCAAATAAACCATTAACATAAAAAGTTCAGCGCAAACCACCAAAAATTGGAAAGCATGTGCCAAGGAACTCAATAAAAACTCACTGTGTCTCACTTTAATTAAGCCAGTGTAACTATACCAACAGATACACTTACTGAAAAAATCACAAAGTGAAAAATAGTGTCTTATAAAAACTCTTAAATCATAATATACATCAATGCTTGCAGCGAGTCCATAAGCACCCAGTGAACTAGGAAAAATTATGAAATATTGTACTGTAATTCAGTGATCCATTAAAGTGTCATCATAGGTGAGGGTCCCACCACCATTCACTCTCCACTCTCACCTTGATCTGTGGACCTATTTGGTATATAATAGGTCAATAAGCGCCTTTCCCTTTCACCAAAGGGTAAAAAACAGCAGTTCCCACCAGCCACTTGATGAATAAAAGCCTCAGGATTAATCCTCCAGCTTCTCCTATATGGTAAAGGGCACAACAAGGCTCAGACACTCAAGGCAAAGAGAAAACTCCATATAGTGTAATATAGTCACAAAAAACAGTTTATTAAAACCATGAGATAAAACCACTAACAAGTAAAGTGCATCAAGGAAGCAGTGCACAACTCCAAACACTTAATGGAAATCAGTCACAGGTCAGTTCAGAAGCAGCCACGTGGGCATGGTGAAATGCATCAAGGCAAAGCACAGTGACGTTATCACGACTGTAAGGAAGCCTGGCCACTCAGCTGGTGTATGGAGGTGGGATTCTGAGGTTTTTAAAGTGACCTGTGATTGATTTCTATTAAGCATTTGAAATTGTGCACTGCTCCATTTGAGCACTTTACTTGTGAGTGGTTTTATCCTATGGTTTTAATAAAGTACTGGCATTTTTTGTTGGTTTGTGCTGCACTTTTTATGTCAAGGGGTTCTACAATCACATACACATGAATTATGCAGATGTGTTCCTGAATTTCACTTTGTATCATTTAAATATTAACTGAAACAAACTACCAATGAAAGTGACCTACAAATCACAGTAATAATTAGTGACAATCACAGGGTTGATCAATAAAAGCTTGTAAACTATGCAAATTTGGTACGTTGTTGAAATAATTTTTGTTCCAATATGTATATATTTACATGATGTAATTTAGTATATATATATTAGCAGTTTAAATATAATTGTTTCGTTACTATCATGTTTAAAACTGTTTTACTTATTTTTGCTGATTATTGCAAATTATTTTGCTATTATTATGATAAGGAATGGACCCTCTAGAAGTGCACCAAACCATAAATCCGTGACAACAGTAAGTAACTTTTGGTGCCCATAGTCTGAACAGTGCTTTCCAGATTGAGAAATCTAACAAGAGTATACATTGATATAGCAAATTGTGTTGGTCAAAGCGCCTTGTTCTAAATATTTCCCACATACAGTATCTATCACAGTGTGACATTCTTTGTGCTCTACTTCCCCTGTGTAGGTTCATTACAAAAGCTCTGTGGTCTGAAAGGCTAGGTCTTGCAACCTACCACTTTCCTACTTTAATGCCAATAAGGAATCTATCACTTTTCATCATTGTATGTGATATTATATTTTCCAGTATGCCTTTTCTTGAAGGTTATCAGTGCCACATTATGACCAGCATAGTCTAGATTCACCAGCTGTATTTCTACATTTTGTTTTACAAAACCACCAGCCAAGACTTAATTCAATCTTTATACTAGATGAGTAAATTGTTATGCTTGTTTAAGAGTAATAACATACACCTCCAGCCTTACAAGCCTATGTTCAGACATTATGCTCAATTTACAAAGCTTTAACACAAGGATAAGGAGTTTTATTTTCAAAATAACGGGCTCAGCTGAAAATATTTTTGTGACTTTTTGAAAAAAGATATTCATATCCTGGTGTGTTTGTTTTGTAAGTTAGAGTTTGTTGTGTATCTTAGTTTAGTAAAAACGCAAAAATGGAGCTACACTTAGTAAAGGAAGTTCCACTGGTTGTCCTTTCATGCAGATCGTCTAGGTGATCCAATCGTCTAGACGATCCGTCTAGTTCACCCCCACTGCCTGCAACCTCCTGGGACATGTCACAGGTCCCAGGAGGCTGAAAGACCATTCAGAATACAGAGCACGGCTAACACATGCACAGTGGGGAGCTGGCTGTGAAGCCACAAGGAGTCACAGCTGACTTCCCACAGTTAACAGGGCAGTGCCGGGGACCCAAAGATTGGTCTGGGTGAAGACAGTGCTGGATCCCTGGACTGGTAGGCATCTTTTAATGAAAGGTCAGCAGCTACAGACTTTTAATTTTTTTTGTTTTAACTGAAGTTCCTCTTTAATATTTATGTCTTAAGTGCCAAACAAAATTCAGTGGAACTTGATAGATTTCAGTATAATGTGCATAGACAATAAGAAACCAATAAGGTTAGTGAAGTACTACAAAACTATAAATCTTTATGGCAAAGCTAAAGTTTCCTTTAAAATATATGAATAGCCCAAAATTTCTTTTGAGCTTTGGAGTGAGTAGGGAAGAGTTGAAACTCCTGTCAGGATATTTTTTATCTGTGTATCATTGGCAAACTTTTTCTTTACTTCCTACCCCCAAACCGCAACTGGAAGTTAGAGGAAATCTCCAAAGTGAGAGGAAATCCCCCTTAGACAGTTGTCCCTGGAATATGTGTCTTCAATTGAAGATTCCTTTTGTTCTGGGGACAACACAACATTTTTGGATCTCCCTGCACTTTCTGCCTTGGTGACAAAGGTCACCAGGACAAATAGAGGTATAACTCTCCCCAATGGGAAAACATACTGCAATATAAATTTGACAGGGGTCTAACCCTTCCTTACTTTAGACCAAACAAAAGTTTTGCCTAGAGATACACTTTAATGTACTTTTATACAATTAAAATGCTCTGTAAAATTAATTTACTAGTCAAACTTGTTCTTTATTTCAAGCAAAAATCCCAAATTTTTCTGAGTTTTAAAAGTAAAATGTACTTTGGCTATTTCACAAAAGATTCCTTCCCACGAGTTACCTGAATGCTAACCAGCAGCTTCAGCACTGTAAATGCTGCACAGCCACCATGGTACATTCTGTTTGCCTATGATTTGTTTTCCATGACACAGGACTTGTTCCTGTGGTACAGATCAGAAATATTTTGACTCCTTAGTTTTCCAGGTCACCTTGGATCTGTACATTTGATGTCATAGATGCCCACTCTTTAACAGAACACCAGATGGGAAATGGACCATGCTGCCTGAGTAGTGCCGAAGGCTGCAAGCATTAGATAAAAGCAGAGTAGGTACTAGGGAAACCAACGCACATTTTACTTTTAAAACTCCTAAAAGGGGAATTTTCTCTTAGGAGATTTTGGAGATGTTTGCACATTTGTGTTTGCCTTTATAATACTCATGTTAGCCTAGTTTTATTTCATAAAACAGACTAAGAAGTATACCGCTACATGACTCCACTATAACATATGAACAAGTCATCTTTTTATATGTTCTTGTTATAAGATCTTTGATGGTCTAAATCAACCTTTACATCATTGGATTTTAATAGAAAAAGATACAATTTTTTAAAGTAATCCACTTATCAGAAGCAGATAAATGAATGACAAATGAATGAACTGGTATTCTATTCTTTACAGAATATAAGGTGAACATATAGTTGGTACTTAAATCAGGTACGAATTATGCCTAGATTCTAAGACATGGGCCTAGATACAAGCTACTGTATATGGTCTGCTTCCTTCAAGGTTACTCACCTAAAAAAACCACATACTTAGCTTTGTGATGTTAGAAGAATACCTTCTTGGTGTTTTAGAAAAAGGTATTTGTTACAAACCATGTTATAAG
The DNA here is from genome assembly GCF_062004578.1 of Staurois parvus. Lineage (NCBI taxonomy): Eukaryota > Metazoa > Chordata > Amphibia > Anura > Ranidae > Staurois > Staurois parvus. The sequence goes on from NW_028318058.1 coordinate 8,370,478, forward strand.
TAAAAAGAGTGTAGCCAAATAAAATAGTCATCTTAGATTTTTCAATGGACTTTGCTCCTAGAACATAAGGTACAATATAATTTGTTGATAGCTTACATGTCAGATTAGGTACTAAATGAAATGTTAGTGGAGAGTAGTAAAGGTGTCCAAAAACAAGACAATTATCTACATTGCACATGTCACCCATTTTTGTTAGGTCATCAAGCCACCAGAATAGAAAAGAGGTCTTAATGGGTAGAGTATATATTTTGCATTATTGCTCCTATTGTCCCCTGCACAATATGCATATTCAGCACAGGTGTGTCAAAAAACTACCAGTTTGTTTGCACTCAGCTTAGTATGTAGAGTGATGACAGATTCCATTTGCTTGGGTGAAAACAAATTCTTAATAATACTTTGCGTACATCATATTCAAAACCAAAACATTACTGAAAAGAAAATAGTAGTATAAAAATCAACATGCACTTATTAATGGGGTCCTATCAATAGAAACATTAGCTAACAGCATGTTGACTCCCAGTAACACATTGCATTACACAAGATATATACCATCTGGCACATAGAACTAAAGGAACCATGTCAGCAACAGCAAGATAATGACAGAACGAAGTCTCTGACTTTCCCTTTTCTTACACCACAGTCATAGTTGAAGTAAGAGCTGCTGTAGAGTACATTATAAAAAGGATTAAATTCAGAGCTAGAAAGAGTATGTCAGCCTTGTTTGAAGCTCGCAGAAAATAATGACAGTGGACTTGGTCAAAGATCATGACAAGGCATATTGTGAAGTAACCCCTTTTCATATTAGCGATTGGCTACATTTTTATTTAACCCTGGTTAATTTAGCTTGGTAACTTTTCACAATACAAAGGTATTTTTTTAATACCATTTGTTGATGTTCAACGTGCACTGTTTTAGCATTGGCAGCAACATTTGGTGAACTATTAGTTGGAGCCTAATGATAAATTAATGAGCCACTGAATAAACAATAAGCTGGAAACCGAAACAGTCTTAGCATCAGCTAAGTGTCACATTGGGTCAATGGAGTGGAGTAAGATATGTATTTTTTATGACCAGGTCCATACTTAATATGCTAGGGCATTCATTTAGGCAAACATATTGGTCAGCAATTGGACATGCAAGTATGATCTGACTGCTAAACGTTTTTTTTAAACATGTTTATGAACCTAGCAACCTTGCTGGGGGAACCAGGAACCTTTGCCCTGGGGGTCAAACAAAACCAACTAGCCCTTTCATGGTAGGGAAAGATTTCTGTAGGCGTATAAACATCAGTATCCTTTGCAGTTCTTAACAACTGGTAAAATAACATCTCAGAGCCACAAAGGAAGTTGGTGCTAAAATAACAGGGACGAATAACTATAAAATACTCAGTGTGTGCCACTGATTTCAAGATCCACTCTTATGGATCTCTGAATGCTGAAATATCTCCAATGAATGCCACCTGCCCAACATATCCTATTAGTTGTGACCCAGAGAGCAAATACCCACCTGCCTCCAGTCCAGTCCTCTCCTGCAACCTGGTGCCAGCTTATTTTGTAATTTTCTCGAGATTTATAGAGATTTACTGTGAAACCTCAACATATTTTAAGATGTTTTACAGCTCACACAGGTGGTTGTCTTAGATCAAATAAGTATTGGGACCATACTCCAGCATTTCAAGTCACAAGGAAAACTCATCCACTTTAATTCAGGACTAGCTGAATGTGACTAACTACTACTAGCTAACATAGTTTATAGACTTTTCTCCAGAGCACTACAGTATTTTACAGTTATCTATACTAGGCTGATGGTTTTCATTGACGTAGAGTGAACCTGTCATAATAAAATGTTTTACAAATTAGCATTACCAGACAGTAGTGAACAATATAAGGTACCTATACATATCTTCCTGTTGTCAGAATTCTGCTCCAGCACGCCGCAGGTGCCATCAAACTCAAGACACATAAGGAATGCAATGACTTATTTTGCTGCGAATCAGTGCTCAGGGACCCCACTCAGCACACCTAACAATGCATCGGAATAGCCTTTTATTAGTTTTCTAAGGTACCCACATTTGCACTGTAGAAGGTTAGGCACATAGCATTATCTGAGTACTGTGTTCTTATAAAGGGACTTCTTGAGAGTTTATTAATTCTAGTTAATGTTGCATTTTATCACAACAGGATTATTTTGAAATCAATTTGATCTCATATCATGAATTTAAAGCAGCCACTGCATTTGCTTGACATAATTAGCATAGTGTTGAAAAAAGGACTCCCTTGGTCATAAATTAACCCTGTTTTGTAGACTTGTGAGGTCATGGGGTGAGCTGAAGGTTAATGGAAAGAGTTATGGCTAGAATTATCTTTTTTTGTGTGTGTGAAAAGCCTACACTAAAAACTACCAGCACCAGGTTCTCAGCCAAGCATATCAACACTTTTGCTATGTTTTAAAAAAATAAATCAGACTGGTTTCTATTAGAGAACTAGGATTTATGTTCCTCAAACCAGAAATTACATTTGCATGTAAATAATATTTGCTATACACAAAATAATGTACAAAAATAATGTGAACAGTAAGAAGTCTCCTTTTGTGCTTCAGATTATTTCTCTGAAATAATATGAATCCTGCTGATCACATATTAAATATATCAATAGATGAGATATATAACTGTCCATACACATTTGCACATTTATTATTTATCTACTTATATAGCTCCATCAATTTACGCAGCGCTTTACATATATATTCTGTATTGTACATTCACATCAGTCCCTAACCCTCAAGGGGCATACAATCTAAGGTCCCTAACTTACATTCATACATATACTAGGGCCAATTTAGACAGGATCCAATTAACCTGCCAGCATATCTTCAGAGTGTGGGAGGAAACCGGAGTACCTGGAGAAAACCCAGCAGGCACAGGGAGAACATGCAACATAATCAGAACATGTTAAGTGCACCCAAAAATTATATTTTAGTTGTAATATAGTGGGCTGAATTACCCAATACTTTCTTATACCTTTTGGGAACATTAGCAGTAAGCTCTGCATGTGTTCCTAATCATGTTATTGTTCATCCTATGCTCGATACACACGGGGCATTTTTTTTTATTTTGTTCAATCCAGTGGCTAAGCGAAAAAACTGAGAGGTCACCAACTAAGCAATGATCTCCCTCCATGAGCTATTGTGTTCTGAAAGGGGGACTGCTGCCCCATCAGAACACACTGATCAGCACTTACAACCATTGGCTACAATAACTGTTCGCATGCTGGTTTTCAAGCATGCCCGTTTCAAGAATGCCTGTTCGATAAAAGCCAATTCTTAGATCGGCTTCCATTGGACCGGCTGCTGTACACACGGACCGAATGTCAGCTGGTATACCGAATGTCAGCTTGCTGATACCGACCAATATTCGGCCCATGTGTACCAGCCTTTAGTGTTTTGGGTATTCTCATTGCTCATTACTTGTGGCATTACAATGCATTTAAAAAACCCAAACAGGACAAGAGGTTTTTGCTAATAATGTTTAAGATAGGTGTACAGGCTTGAAAACTCAAGAAGAGAGGCATCATCATCAGGGCTCTATTTGGAGTTTGTGAAGCCTTAGGCATGCTTGATTGATGACACCACTTCATACATTCAAACTGAATCAACTTCTGGGAATGCTAAAGCACCAAGATGGGGCAAAATGACAATGTACAAAGTGAGCTGCACTGGATTGTGGTTGTGTTCAAAACTTGCATATGTATTGTATTGTATCTTCTTTTTTCAATAACAGATAATGGGTATCACTTTGTGATTTAGGTGCAAGGAAACAAGTCATAAAAGGCAACAGTATGAATGCTGACCTTAGGCTTCTTGTTCTTAGTTGTTTCCTCTACTTTCCTCTGCAGCTACACTAAGCCACTCAATTAGCAACATCTACTTGGCCCATACTATGTTTGGGCACACCCCCTCAACTAAAATGTCATCTCCCTGCAAGACATAGGGGTGTATCATAGGCAGTGTGACAACAAGGGGGCATACAGAATCTCTGAAGCTGGAGCCAGTAGTGAATATCTTGCACCCTTTTCCCCTCAGCTCAAGCATTATTTGACAAAGATGTTCAGAAGCAGAAAAAGGGGATAAAAAAAAAAACTTAAAAAAACGTTTCACAAGTATTGCCCCCACCAATGGCCTCCCATGACACCATCCTAATGTTAGGTATAGAAAATACAGCCATGCTTACAATCTCAATCCCTGAGAGTTCATATGGTGTTTAATTCTACATCTTCAAAAATATAAATTTTGGGAGGACTGACGATTTAACAGTTAATGCAGGAAAATATAACACAACTACGAAAATCAGTAACAAATAAAAGTGGAAGCAATATTAACAAGCTTTACAGATAAGAATATCATATTCTGAATTTCAGTGTACTTTTGTCTCTTTCTGAGCAATGATGTCCTGTAAGATCTCTGTCTGGTTAATATACTAGTTCCATGTGTGATTAAAATGTGTTGTTTTCTTGTACTGTATTCTCTAACACAGAAGAAGACCTATTCATGTTGTCCTCTTGGTGATTTAAATCTGCAGTACATGCAGAGGTGAATTTATTGTATATCTGTCAGTCGACAGACATTTCATTTTGTTGTTAAAAAATATATATATTTTTGTTTGTTCAAGCAATGAAACATAAGAAATAAGAGATAGGATAAAATATATATATATAAACTCTTTTAGTACTGTATTAAATAGTGCCAATGGGTTCAAAATATAACTATGGAATATAAAGTTTATATTTATGTATGTCATCAACAGATATACATATTTATTTTATGATTAAACAAAATATTATGTGTTAGTATAATAATATAGATATTAATAAACTTTTTTTTTATAATCAATCATGTCTCAGAAATTATTCAAGTTTTAACATGTTAAAATTAAGGTCATACAAAGGCTTTTCACGCATGCAAACTTTTTTTGAAAATGGCATATTCCCCACTCATCTGATGACTGCTGCATTACCTAGGTGTGGAAGTCAAAGCACAAGACTTGCATCTTGCCACATTATTGGACTGTTGGTATCAGTCTTTGGGAGAAGATTCTCTTTTATAACAGCATCAAAGTGTTTTCAACTTTCAAACTTGAACTCCAGGCACATATAAAAGACACACATCACTGCAGCCCTGTATCCATTAATAAATATTTAAATACATTTTTAAATGCAATCAGTGCACAGACCTGCTTTTGACTTGATATTAACCTCTTATACAGCACTATAAATCCCTTGCACAGCACTTCTGTTAGAGGGGGAAGAAACATGCTGATAGGAGAAAAGAGATGCATTCATCAGAGGGCCCTTACTCCTTTAGACCCCATTCACACCTGAGCACTTTGTAGATCGAAGCTCCAAGATGCTCACCAAGCAAAATCCCATTCATTTCAATGACCCCTGTTCACATGTGAATGTTTTGTCACATGTAGCCAAATGACTGTCACTCAAAAAAGTACATTAGCTTCTTCTGGACAGTTTGGAGTGTTTTGGGCCCCATAGACTTCAATGGGAATGCCTGAAAATGTGCTACATGAGCGATTTATCAGCAACAGTCCACCCCTAAACACACCTTTTCTAAGCAAGATGGAGGACAGCAAACCTCATCTCTTTGACCCAGAGAGCTTCATTGCCCTGGTGCATGGCTACGCATGCCAATATGATCCAAAGGACTCCCAATATAAAAACAGGGGAAAGAAGGACCAGGCCTGGGAAGACATCGCATAACAAGTATTTCCCGGATGGGTCACCTACAGTTCCTCCCAGAGACTAGAAAAAGGTATATTTCTCTGTACACCAGCCATGTTTAGTTGATGCTTTCCTTGTTCTAAGTTCTCTGCTCGCATGTCTGCAACATTGCAGCTGCATTTCTTGCAGACATATGAGACAGCCATGGATATACTCCACAATTTGCATCCTCGTGCCTTGCTAGTTGTAAACTTGCCTGTAACGTTTGTGCAACAAAGCAGCTGTAGATTTTACAGACATTTCTCAGTCATGCTGTGCTTTCTCCCACCATGTATTGTATATATAAAACCAGCGCTCGCTATCTATGGAAAAAAGTTTATAAAAGTTCATAAAAGATTTCAATGTCCATGTAGCAATGGCAATATTTTCATTATGCTCTCACCAGAAATGGCTAAATCAAGCCTTGTATATCCTTGTCACCCTTCAGTGCACTATGCATACTCCACAGGTACATGTAACCAAAAGAAAACTATATATAATGTAGTATGCTCACAATGCCCAAAACATTGCAAAAACAACACTAAACAAAAACAAAAGCACCTCCTCACCACATGATGGTGTAATTCCTCCACCTCATGTATTAGCTACTCGCACCCTCAATGAGGGGCTACTCGCATCTATAAATACGTCTCTCTGAGTTCCTTCCAATGTAGCCTCCTCCTTCAATGTTAACTCTCAAGGAAAGGAAATATTCACATAGTGCAGTATGTCTTCAAATGAAAATCTCCCCCTAAAGTGAAATTAACAAAACACCAAGATGTGTGTCTCTTCTTCCACAAGTGCACCTCTCCCTTAAGATCATGCACCTTACCACAGATGATATATCAGCACACATCTAATAATGTCATAATCCCCTTGGAACTTTATATATTCCTCATATGCCCATCTATAATGGCCGCTGTGGCACTTCCAGTCAGCGTCTGATGATGACTGCTGGATCCGCCAGACACTGACCAAAAGTGCCACGGAGACCATTTTAGATGTGGCTAACCTGTTCATTTTATGCAAGCACATTTTATTATTATTATTATAATACAGGATTTATATAGTGCCACCAGTTTGCGCAGCACTTTACAAAATACAGCGTCCAGCTTTACAGCGGCCAGTGGACAGGAACAGCTTTCCAGGGGCAAAGCGGTCAGCAGACAGGGATCGCTTTCCAGGGATGAACAGCAATCAGCAGACACTCAGCGGGTTCTGGGCTGTGGGGTCTGGCCTCAGGTCAGACCTCCAAACAGCGGCCAGGAGGCAGGAACAGCTTTCCAGGGACAAAGCGGTCAGCAGACAGGGACTCTCACGGGGCTCAGCTTTCCAGGGGCAACCAGCGATCAGCAGACAGGGACCCTCACGGTACTCAGCTTTCCAGGGACAACAGCGGTCAGCAGACAGGAACAGCTTTCCAGGGACAACCAGCAATCAGCAGACAGGGACCCTCACGGTACTCAGCTTTCCAGGGACAACAGTGGTCAGCAGACAGGAACAGCTTTCCAGGGACAACCAGCGATCAGCAGACAAGGACCCTCACGGTACTCAGCTTTCCAGGGAGAACAGCGGGCTCACAGGGACCCAGCGGGCTCCTAACTGTGGGGTCTGGCCTCAGCTCAGACCCCACACAGCGCTTTTCTCGAGAGAAGGGGACCAACAAGCTTGCAGGGACTCGGCGGGGTCTTGACTGTGGGGTCTGGCCTCAGTTCAGACCTCACACAGCACCCTGTCCTGAGCGGGGGACGAACTTGCAGCTGGGTCCTGCTCTGATCCTCTTATGCCGGAGCAGAACACTTCCTGATTGCGAGGCACGCCCCCCTCACTCCCGCCTGCGCCCACAGGGATAAGGAGTGGGGGCGTGCAGAGACACCCCGGCAGCCTCGCCAAGGAGAGGTGCTAACCGCACCACAGGGGGCGTTTCTTTCCGTCCTGCACAGCCTTTGATGTAGGCTGGTGCAGGACTTTAGGAATCTGCAAGGGGAAGGGAGGGGGCATGATCAAAGGGGAGCGAGGGGGAAGCTGCTGCAAGCCACCTGAACGGAAGGGAGGGGGGATGATCAAAGGGGAGCGAGGGGGAGACCGTGACAGTGTCAATGTTTCAAGAATGTAGATGTTCTGAAGCATCCTTCTAATTTCATAACGCAATGCTCTTGGTACAGAGAAGAACTGCCAAACCTTTTCATAAAAGGCCCAAGTGGACACACAAACCGATGCTCGAATGAAGGTTGTATGAGGCTACTTTGTTTCGGGCGGCGTTTGTACTAGCCTTTTTTGGTGCTTTTAGAGTTGGAAAGTTGGTTAGAGTCGGAACACGCGGGGTGAGGGTGGGTTTGGCTGTGGATAGTGTGGTCTTGCGGGTGGTAGGTTGAGTATTTTTCCTCACAGGTCGAAAACAGATTGATTGGATCGGGGCACCTAGGTTGAGCTGTCCGAGATTGCAATGTCCCGGATTTGGCCTGTTCAGGCCATTGGGGGATTTCTTGAGTTGAGACCCGATCTACCTGGGGTTTCTTTCTGCATGAGAATGCATGAGAATGGGACAGCACTGTCTCATTTCCAATTTGGGGTGGTGTTTACACTCGTCCCATTCTTTTCGCATTGGGGCAGCTGCCCGGTGGGGTTTGGGTGATCACGTCGTTTGACGTATTGGGCATTGGGATTCGGCTAGGTTCCACTTATATGTACGTCCTCAGCTCTTGTGATGGGCGGGTGCTCTTTTGGTTGTGTTGGTTTTTGACTTGGAGGTACCTGTAACTGTCCATTCTTATTGTTTTGTTTTATGTTTTGGGGGTGTCATTGAGGGTGTTCTTTGCAGATTTTGTGGTTCTTTTGCAGGTTCTGACGTCCGTTTGGTGTGGATCCTGGGCCATTCTTATGTCTTTTGGGGGGGCTAAGCGGGCGGATGTTCGGCAAGAGGGTCGGCAATTGGGTTTTGATAGGAGGGCGGCCAGGCTTCGTTGGCTTGGTGTGCCGGGGATGTTGTGGGCCAGGGTAGTACCTGAGATCCATCGTTATTCCCGGTTAGACGTTCTGGTGTGGCATGTAGGCAGCAATGACCTCGAGTTGCGCTCTATGCGGGAGGTGATCCAAGACATTAAATTCGATTTTTTTTGCGCCTTCGGTCCTTTTTCCCACAGACTGTTACGGTCTGGTCTGACATGGTGGCCCATGCTTCTTGGCTCCTGGCCCGTTCGATCGACAAACTTATCAAGGCCCGGATAAAGGTAAATAGGGAGGTGGTGCGTTTTGTTTGTGTGGAATAGTGGCCTAGCAGTCTGTCATCGTGAGTTGGAGGAGGAGTCCTGGCGGTATTTGCGCGCGGATGGAGTGCATCTCAATGCTGTAGGCATTGACTTGTGGTCGTTAGGCCTCCAGGACGGTATCCAGCAGGCATTGAGGGTCTGCACGAGTGTAAGAGTTTACACTCGTGTGCTGTGGCAGGGGTCGCTGTGTCTTTGAAGGCGGTGCTGGAGTGATAATTTGGTGGATTATGGGTTGGGCCCATCGTAGGTATGGGTATTCCTTCCCAATTATAAGGTCATGTTGGTAACTTGGGAGTTCATTGGCTGTATCTGGCACTACATAACTGTAGTATGTCCCCGAGGTGGTGTAGTAGCGGCTGGGGGGGGTCTTTCTATTGGGTTTCAGATACCATCGAGTTATTGATGTGAGTAACAGTGCCTTCGAAGACCTTGGACCCGGTTGGGATCATTACTGGCAGTTATTATTTGATTGTACTGTAAGAAGTGTTATGTAAAAGTTATGTTAAATAAATGGGCTTCTATGGCTGGTTTTACACCAAAAGGAGAGTCGCGTGGTTATTTAGGTGGGTAGGGTTGAAGGGGTGGTTGTTTTAAGGTTTAGGTGGTAAGTATTAGCCTCGATATTCTGCATGTCCCTCAGTCATGTTCTGAGTAGTAAACAGAGATTTGATCACTGAACAAAATGGTATATGCTCCTGGATCCTGGACTATAAACAAACCTTGAGGCTTGGAATCAGTGTGCTCGTATTATGATTCTATTCCAGATTTGACAACACAGTGGGACACATAGCAAAGACTGAGTTTTTTTTTAAGAATCTATAAGGGGCATTGATGCGTGCTTTATACTACTGGGCACCACTAAGCAATCTCTTGAAGTGGGTAATGTCAAGGGTACATTTCATGTACTTTCATGGTATACAGTATATACTGTGGGGTTGATTTACTAAAACTGGAGAGTGCAACATCTGGTGCAGCTGTGCATGGTAGTTAAATTAAAAGATAATTTTTTTTTTTTTAAATCATACTTACCTAGGTGGATGCAGCATCGATCTGATGCTGCATCTGTCCCTCGCCAACTCTAAGGGTGAGAACTGAATGATCAGACCCCATTGATCACTCAGTTCTCCCTGCCACTTGGAGCAGAGAGCGGTGACTGTCAGTCACCACTGTCTACTCTGCCCCCGCCCCAGCGCTCACTGGAGCGCTGGGCTGTGGAGGGGGCAGGAACAGCTGGCTCAGGTTCTCAGTGGCTCAATGAGAGGCTGAGCAAGGTGCTGATCCAGACATCTGGTTGGATCCTGACTTTAAAGTGGGGATCTTTTCCCAGCCTGGACCAGCTGAGTGACGTCATCAAGTGGGCTCATTAGGGCCTCTATAAAACTTCCCAGCCTACAAAGGGACTTGCTCCATCCTGGAACCAGTTCTGTGTCTCAGTAGACTGGGGAGCTTCATATCTGTCTGTGCGGTGAGACAAACGCCTGTGTGGCCAACCTCTAAATAACAGGGAGATAGGGACATGGTGCAGCACAAGGCTGCACCTAGTTGATAGCGAGAGAAGCTGTGTGTATAGTAAGTGGCCAAATTGACAAGGATTTATTTTCATGTTTCTTTTTGTTTTGATGTTTTTCCTCTTGTAAATAGTGTAAACAAACCGCACCTTTGTTTTCTCACCTAAACTGCTGTTTTGCTGTGCCCGTTTTTGTGTTGTGAACTCATCCAGAGGGTCACACACCCGCTGCCGAGCTAACCCCATTACAATATATATACAGTGGGGATCGAAAGTTTGGGCACCCCAGCTAAAAATTTGTATTAATGTGCATAAAGAAGCCAAGGAAAGATGGAAAAATCTCCAAAAGGCATCAAATTACAGATTAGACATTCTTATAATATGTCAACAAAAGTTAGATTTTATTTCCATCATTTACACTTTCAAAATAACAGAAAACAAAAAAATGGCGTCTGCAAAAGTTTGGGCACCCTGCAGAGTTAATATCTTGTACTGCCCCCTTTGGCAAGTATCACAGCTTGTAAACGCTTTTTGTAGCCAGCCAAGATTCTTTCAATTCTTGTTTGAGGTATCTTTGCCCATTCTTCCTTACAAAAGTCTTCCAGTTCTTTGAGATTTCTGGGCTGTCTGTCACGCACTGCTCTTTAAGGTCTATCCATAGATTTTCAATTATGTTGAGGTCAGGAGATTGTGAAGGCCATGGCAAAACCTTCAGTTTACGCCTCTTGATGTAATCCCCCGTGGATTTCGAGGTGTGTTTAGGATCATTATCCATTTGTAGAAGCCATCCTCTCTTTATCTTCAGCTTTTTCACAAATGGCATCAAGTTACCATCCAAAATTTGCTGAAATTTTATTGAATCCATTTTTCCTTCTACTCGTGAGATGTTCCCTGTGCCACTGGCTGCAACACAACCCCAAAGCATGATTGATCCAACCCCATGCTTAACAGTTGGACAGAGGTTCTTTTCATTAAATTCTGTGCCCCTTCTTCTCCAAACGTACCTTTGCTCATTCCGGCCAAAAAGTTCAATTTTAACTTCATCGGTCCACAGAACTTGTTTCCAAAATGCATCAGGCTTGTCTCTATGTTCATTTGCAAAGTTCAAACGATGATTTTTGTGGTGAGGACGTAGAAGAGGTTTTCTTCTGATGACTCTTCCATGAAGACCATATTTGTACAAGTATCTCTTTATAGTGGAATAGTGTACCACAACTCCAGTGTCTGCCAGATCTTTCTGGAGGGATTGTGCAGTCAAACATGGGTTTTGAATTGTTTTTCTCACAATCCTGCGAGCTGTTCTGTCTGATATTTTTCTTGGTCTTCCAGATCTTGCTTTAACTTTCACTGTTCCTGATGACTGCCATTTTTAATTACATTCCGAACAGAGGATATTGACATCTGAAAACGCTTTGCTATCTTCTTATAGCCTTCTCCAGCTTTGTGAGCGTCAACTATTTTCAGTTTCAGTTTTCTAGACAACTGCTTAGAAGAACCCATGGTGCTGATTGTTGGGGCAAGGTCAGATGAGTCTGGGCATTTAAAACCTTTGAGATTGACATCACCTGGTCTTCCCAGACAATGATTGAAAACAATCCATGACACTGGCAGGCCTCAGCTTTGCAAAGGGGGCAGTGCATGCTATAAATTCTGCAGGGTGCCCAAACTTTTGCAGACGCCATTTTTTTGTTTTCTGTTATTTTGAAAGTGTAAATGATGGAAATAAAATCTAACTTTTGTTGACAGATTATAAGAATGTCTAATCTGTAATTTGATGCCTTTTGGAGATTTTTCCATCTTTCCTTGGCTTCTTTATGCACATTAATACAAATTTTTAGCTGGGGTGCCCAAACTTTCGATCCCCACTGTATATATATCTATATATATATATAGATATATATCGATAGATATATATATATATATATATATATATATATATATATATATATACATATATATATACACACACAGTATATACTCTCTCTCTCTCTATATATAAATATATATATATATCCATACCTGTTTATTACTGATGTATATTGTCTTAAGTTGCCTACCTGATATTCATACTTTTGGAAGATTATTTGCATCAATCCCTTAAGGATAAGGAAGACAGTATATGGCATTTGAATAAAATTAGAAATATGAATAGATGCCACTCATGGTAACCCCACTAGCTTTAATGATTATTTGAAAATTCTCCGCAGATATTCAGTGCATTTGATCTATTAGAATACACATACATGACATTTAATTAACAACTTGTTTAAACTGAATCCCAGGTAAGAGAAAGGAGCTATCAGAGGTTTACATAACTGAATTCCATGTAGATCTATCAGAAATATTAAAGACATTCTTTGGCTACAGCATACACTTTCACTTTACAAAATTAGCATTCTATTAGCAATACAATAGTTATATTTGTCAATCCAGTATAAGCTTACTTGCAAGATCTTCTTTCATGTTATGAGTGCTGCCTACATATCCTATGGTACCTTGCTGCCTGCAAGCAGTGATTTCTGTACTGACTCCACCTATTGAAACACCTTCTCTTATCACTTCTGTAGTTCAGAAGGCAGGCTCTATAAATTCTGTGACAGAGCAGTGACTCCTCGTGAGGTATAGTGAATACATGTCATAGAATGAAAAAAGTAAATGTGTGATGATCTTCGCAAAGTTGACAAATTTAAGTTTGTTCAAATTAATAGGAGTGGGCTACAAATAATACAAATACAATCTGAAATGAATATATGATTTTAAAGCGGTTGTAAAGGGTCAAGGTTTTTTGCCTTCATGCGTTCTTTGCATGAAGGTAAAAAACCTGCTGTGTGCAGCAACCCCAGCCCCCTCAATACTTACTTGAGTCCCATCGAGATGCACTACAGACTCTACAGGTCTCTGCGTCCTCATTGACTGAGA